>NC_139235.1:10716463-11057388 GCF_977018435.1 Lepisma saccharinum
CCCCGAGTTTTGTTTCATTTTGGGATTCGCGGAGTCGAAATAAATAATAATTATGCTTAACATGGGTGCAACAACATGCGAAATAAAAAAGATATGGCCATGTGTATGTTTGGAAACACCTAAATGTCGTGCATGGAAAAACGGTAACAGGCCCCCACGAAAATACGAAGAATGGCGTGTGCAGAGGAAAATTTCATTGCTGTCGATGGTGTCATTGAAGAGTGGAAGAAGTACCAAAAGAAGAGTGCGGAGGAGATAGGGGGTGGGGGCAGCATGCAACGAACAAAGTGGAAATACATCTGCTGGATTAATGCAGATGCCAAGGATATGAGGGAAACAAAATAACGAACTGTGTCTGTGCCAGAAAAGTGAAGGGGTAGGGGATGTAAATCGTGTTTCCAGAACTCACGCGAAGAGTATGTTATCGGCACCGACGTTGTCGGATCAGCTGTGTTATCAGACGCCAGCCACACGTAAGGTACAAACTAGGCCATTTGACCTTGCGCTGAAGTCAGCTCTCTGTGCCCGTGTTTGCTTGGGGAAATAGGTGGTTATTGGGCGTGAGTTCTTCAGAAGGTTAGTTGACGTGCCCGTGTTCGAAGTGAGTGCAGGGTAAAAGTGCAGGTATACCTAGGACGATGGAGCGTGTATCTGTGGAAGACAGAATTGAAATGATATTCATGTATGGTGAATGTCGACGGAATGTGGACAATGCTGTCACCGAATATGCCAGACGCTATCCGAACAGAGTGCGTTCGCGGTCGACTTTCGCCAGGGTTGTCAAGCAATTTGCAACAGTAGGAAGCGTGTGTCCGCAACAAAGACGGCGTCGAAGAACTGTCACTGGGGAAAATAATGAAATCGCTGTATTAGCTGCAGTGGCGTATGATCCCCATTCCAGCACGCGTAACATAGCTCGCCAGAGTGGGATGTCCCATGTCAGTGTTTGGAACATACTCAAGAGGCACAAGTTTCACCCGTACCATGTGTCCCTGCACCAGGAACTCCATGGTGATGATTTCCTTGCACGGATGGTGTTTTGTGAATGGGCACGTGGACAAATACATCGAAATCCGGCATTCTTTCGGGACGTTCTGTTCTCCGACGAAGCAACATTCACAAACCATGGCCAGGTTAACCGGCACAACATGCACTACTGGAGTGCCGACAACCCACACTGGTTGCGTGAAGTTGAACATCAACGCCCGTGGTCGGTGAACGTATGGTGTGGCATCATGGGTGCCAAACTCATTGGTTCGTTTTTCATTGACGGTACATTGAATGGGCGAAAGTATCGCAATTTCTTGCAGGACGAACTACCGATATTGCTGGAGGATCTAAGCCTTGCACAGCGACAGGCCATGTGGTAACAGCATGATGGTTGTCCGGCGCATTATGCTGCCATAGCTCGGGAAGTATTAACGCGCAAGTTCCATCATCGCTGGATCGGACGACGTGGTCCTGTCAATTGGCCGGCTAGATCACCAGACCTTACTGCGCCAGATTTCTTTTTGTGGGGTTTTCTTAAAGGAATGGTGTATCAAACTGTACCAACAACGCGCAACGACATGATGCAACGAATACGAAATGCTTGCACACAAATTGATGCCGCCACACTTTTTCGTTGTGAACAGTCATTTCATGCAAGAATAAATAAATGCATCGACGTTCATGGTCACCATTTCGAGCATTTGCTTGGGTAAGCCATGTATGCCCACGCACCACCCCACCCCCACAGGTGAGAGGCAAGGGGACTCACTTGAAACAAGCACCCCACAGGTGAGAGGCAAGGGGACTCACGTGAAACAAGCACCCCACAGGTGAGAAGCAAGGGGACTCACTTGAAACAAGCACCCCACACGTGAGAGGCAAGGGGACTCACGTGAAACAAGCACCCCACAGGTGAGAGGCAAGGAAACTCCCATGAAACAAGCACCCCACAGGTTCGAGGGTAATAGTATTTGCATTTCATCCTTCCCATCTCCTACACTTTTCTGGCATCCCTGAATACGTTTTTGTGTTTCCCTCATCTCCATACCATCTGCATTAATCCAGCAGATGTATTTCCACTTTGTTCGTTGCATGCTGCCCCCTCCCCCTATCTCCTCTTCACTCTTCTTTTGGTACTTCAATGACACCATCGACAGCAATGAAATTTTCCTCTACACACGCCATTCTTCGTATTTTCGTGGGGGCCTGTTACCGTTTTTCCATGCACGACATTTAGGTGTTTCCAAACATACACAAGGCCATATCTTTTTTATTTCGCATGTTGTTGCACCCATGTCAAGCATAATTATTATTTATTTTGACTCCGCGAATCCCAAAATGAAACAAAACTCGGGGGTTCCTGTGCGGGGGCTCATTTGTACGCCATTAACTTTCCTCCCCGACAAGGATCATGGTTTGTTTGGACCAAATTTTCCTCACATGCATATCACTCCCGCTATTTTCATATGTCAAGTTAAAATTAACACCCTGTATATATACAGGGTGTTTCTAAAGGTCGTTTACAACGCTTGGGAGGTGATTCACGAAAACAATCAAAAAGTGTGAGTTCCATTTTTACGACTGAGGCTTTGTTTCCGAGATAGGAGCCTCGCAAAAGGTGACAAAGTGAACGTCACACCTAACTGGGACTAATACTATCACAGATAGAGAGGCGGTTCCAAGGGAATCATAAAGGAATCGTACGTGCTCAGTCCGGAAGTCACTATGAAAAGTTCACTGCACGCATGCGCAATGGAGTCCTCAAAGGAATTGGGGATTTCCAGCAAGAACAATGCATGGAAAGGGTATGTAACGCAGCAAGAAGGACCGTGACAATGAGAAATGCGTTAAAGACAACACATCCCGACCTCAAACATAAAAACATGAGATCGGAACACAAAATCCGAAAAGTTGAGCACGGTTGCATACCCCAGTTACACGAGAGGAATGAACGAATCATGTCATGTGGCATACGAGAGACACATTACTTCACCAGGAGGAGGAAAAGAAAAACACAATATCAGATGATTGCGACATTTTGTATTTTTACACGCGACAACTACATAATATCACCCCCCCCCCCACACACACACACACACAACAAACAACAAATGCTACAATGTCTTAGGCACAGACAGTGCGTGTCACTGTACACCAACTGAAGATGTCACTTTCACCACATAAAGGGGGTGGGGAGCAATACCAAGAGTGTTCGCACACGATCACTGTGACGTAAAAGAGACCATTTGTGGAAGCGCTGCGCAGGCAAGTCTGGCTCTCGTAGTCTACGTTTGTCTGAGCTTCATGACTTCTGTACCCGCGAGAGGAGCTCGAAGGGTTGGTTCTCTCCGGCAGTCGTCCCAGTCGTGTTGCAGGTGCTGGGATATGATCGGCAGTTCGCTCTAGGTTGTCATTGAAGAGTACTAGTATGTTGTATTGAAAGAAGTTGACGTGGTGGACTGCAGTGTGCTAGTGTTAAACAAAAACGATACTTTGCAGTTCCAGCTCCCTATCACAGATGGCTGCGTATACGACCCAGCAGCTGGCAGACATGCATCTCATGTATGGGGAGGCACGTGGTAATAGCCATGAGGAAAGGCGTCTGTATGGAGAACGCTTTTCACAAAGACGTTTACCATCTCACGCCTTCTTTCAGGCAGTGGACAGTCGACTGCGTGAAACAGGGTCAGTGTTACCACTGCGGCAAGAAGTTGGAAGACCCCGAAGTTTACGCACACATCAGTTTCCAGAAGATGTGTTAACAGCAGTCGCAGAACATCCTGGCACCAGTACACGCGTGCTCGCTAGGCCACGAAACACCTCTCATGTGAATGATTGGTGAGTGTTGTCAGAGGAAGGAATGCACCCTTTTCAACTGCAGCAAACCCTCACTTCGGGGCAAAGGTATTGTGGACAGATGAAGCCATTTTCACCAGGATGGATGTCTTCAATAGTAGAAACAGTCATGCTTGGGACTTTGACAACCCACATGCACTTTTTGTGGCCCATCACCAGCACAGGTTTTCAGTGAATGTGTGGTGCGGGATAGTACATGATCAATTAATTGGACCATACATTCTCCCTGTTCGCCTGAATGGTCGCACGTATCATGCATTTCTTAGTGAGGTTCTGCCTGAACTGTTGGAGACCGTACCTTTGGAACTGCGGCAAGAAATGTGGTACCAACACGATGGGGCACCAGCTCATTTCGATCGTAATGTACGACATTTCCTGCATGACGTGTTTCGCAATAGGTTCATTGGTAGGGATGAGCCTGTGCCTTGGCCACCGAGGTCGCCAGAATACGACACACCTGTCACATCAGTTGAGGACCTCGTTTCTCGCATCAACGTCGCCGCCGCGACGGTAGCAGATACACCTAGCTTGTTTCCTCGTACTCGACAATCCTTGATTCGTTTGTGTCATCTCTGCGTAGAAGTGAACGGCAGACATTTTGAAAACCATCTGTGATTATCGCCCTCGGCAAATCCCAGTGAGAACACTCTTGGTATTGCTCCCCACCCCCTTTATGTGGTGAAAGTGACATCTTCAGTTGGTGTACAGTGACACGCACTGTCTGTGCCTAAGACATTGTAGCATTTGTTGTTTGTTGTGTGTGTGTGTGTGGGGGGGTGATATTATGTAGTTGTCGCGTGTAAAAATACAAAATGTCGCAGTCATTTGATATTGTGTTTTTCTTTCCCTCCTCCTGGTGGAGTAATTTGTCTCTCGTATGCCACATGACATGATTCGTTCATTCCTCTCGTGTAACTGGTATGCAACCGTGCTCAACTTTTCGGATTTTGTGTTCCGATTTCATGTTTTTATGTTTGAGGTCGGGATGTGTTGTCTTTAACGCATTTCTCATTGTCACGGTCCTTCGTGCTGCGTTACATACCCTTTCCATGCATTGTTCTTGCTGGAAATCCCCAATTCCTTTGAGGACTCCATTGCGCATGCGTACAGTGAACTTTTCATAGTGACTTCCGGACTGAGCACATACGATTCCTTTATGATTCCCTTGGAACCGCCTCTCTATCAGTGATAGTATTAGTCCCAGTTAGGTGTGACGTTCACTTTGTCACCTTTTGCGAGGCTCCTATCTCGGAAACAAAGCCTCAGTCTTAAAAATGGAATATATATATATATATATATATATATATATATATATATATACACACACATACGTACATTTCATACTCAAAAATGCCAAATGAAAAATGTAGTATTCATAACCTAAAATAGAAAATAAATAACACGTGGACAGTATAATCCTGCATGAGACTTGTGTTGTGGGCCGTTCATACATACTTGTGATTGTTCTTTCCTTCATCTCATCACATCACCTTTCATCCTCATCTTCGCAATTAGCCAAAACTGGCAGAAACGCGAAGTAAAATAAATCAATTCAATCAATCAGATTAAAGATCCATTTTTCCCGCTGAATTCAAATGTCTAAACATTAATATCCATGTCGTGTAAATTACACAAAATTGTTAATAAAAATACAACACGATTATTCTTTCTTATAAATAGGCGTGTTCGGCAAACCAGATAACCAAGTTATATCTCACTTTGAGAGGAAATATGCCATTAATATCATCCGGCTTAAGACAGTATTAGATGGATTGCCAAACGATAAAACTTAATACCATGAACAGGTGGAAACAAGAAGCATTATGGCTAAACTGTAGGTGTTTTGAGAATTGAAAATCACGGGGAAAAAATAGGCTACTTTGGAGAGAGAAAAATTTGCTATTCCCATGAAGCTGCTCAATATGAATATGTTATGTTAACATGAATTCACATTAATAAAATCAAATTTGAACGTTATGGACATATCACTCCGATTCACTTTCATACTCATGCAGTTTCTGCATATTCTGAGTTCAATCAAAATAATTTTCACTTAGTGAAACACTAGAGCTTACGGGATTGTGGAAATATATACTTAGCATTCATTAATTCAGAATCCATCAAATAATTTTTTTGAGAGCAGACGAAAGATCCAGTACAAGTGAAATGGTTGTCCACAACCTTTGCACGAGCATACGTAAAAATTAATTCCTTCCAGACTAAATATACTGTTCGCATTCTCTTCGACTAACATCGGGCATTTTCGTGTCACAAGGGACCCGAACGTTGCTGGCGGGACGAAACAAATGAGCGTCGGATACACAGCACGTTGAGAAACGTACTGTAAAACGGGGGGGGAGGGGGGAGTTGACCAGCGCCGTTACTGGATTAAGGTTGTGCAATAGTACACAAAGCACGGAAAGTTAGTACAAAAATACTCAAATACTGTACAGACAAGCTAATAAAAACAGCAGACGTACGCTTGGCAAAGTTGTAACGGGAAAGCGATGTTACCACTACAGCTTTTACTTCGGAACTGAGGTTGTTGCCACTCATCTAGCCAACCACCCCTGAAGACGATTGATGGAGAGATAGAGCTATGTAGCAAAAAGTAGGTCAGCCAGCAGTTGGGCCTGCGATCAGCACAGTATCGCAATGACTCTCAAATCACTGCAAATGGACTGCTCATGTTTCTTATGATTTATGCTGGAGAGAATGAGCTTCGTAAGTGTATAACTTTTCTTAGCGTGGAATACATGTGCAACTGGAATTGAAAGGATCTTCTTTTCATTACGTAATAGGACATCCTTTATACTTGTCTTGAAAGAGTGGATAAAAGGAAACATTCGCCTGATTTGTACTGTAAATTCAATGATTGCATCAAACTTTCAACACGTCAAGCCATCTTCCTTGCAGAAAAAGCATTTCAGGATCTTTGTGACGAGCCCGAAAAGCTGTATCAACCACAAGATGGCATTGCTGCAAACGTGCTTTACGCAAGTGAAAAATTAATGAAAACATTCATGGACAATTTGTCGAGCAATACTTGTGTACCCCACTGTACCTCACACCAGCAAAGTATAAATTACCTATTTTTTTATTAGAAGAGTGTTCTTTTCGAATGTGTTCTATACTTCGTCTCGGGAATCTCTGGAGCAAGCAAGTCCTCTGCGCAAATAGTGAATCGAGAGGGCTCGACTAATAAACGCGTGAGAGGGGAAGTGAGTGTATGGAGGGGGAAACGCGACTGCATCTACCAGCCGTTTGCAGAAGCGCGTACTGCTTTGTTCCGCCCTCTCGCTTTCTACCCTTATCTGTCGTTACGCGCGTCCTTGCTCCACAGATCCTCGAGACAGAGTGTGTATAAATTACTGTTCTACTCAAACGATACTTCATATCTCTATGAGTGCCACCATCTTGCAAGACAACTTCAAGTCGTCCGAAATGCCGAACATTAAACACACAAGAGCTGCAAGTTGACTTGAACTGGCCTTCCGATGGCGTACCGGTTGTTCAGATACCACATTCATTTGTAGGTCCAGTCCTGATTAACCTGCACATAAAGTGGACTTTAAGGGCACGAGGAACAGATTCTGTCCAGCCAAGCGTGAGGACCCGCTTCTCCTCCACCGACCTTCCCTGCGTCGATCTGGAGAAAGATGTCTGTGCGCTGGATAGTCGTTCGAATTGGGGAAATCTTACGCCTATGGGAGTATTATATTACTCTTTCTCTTTGGAATACCAAACTCCTGACGGCGTAGAAAAACACATGAACGGAAAGAGGGCACGTTGAAGATTTGATTTGTCACAGAAGATAGTTGAAAACTCCCATTTGATTAGTCATAACTTGAAGTTGTTGCGTTTTCTTCTCTATAAGAAGTGAATGGGATCTGAAAGTTCTTATTTATCATGTTTTAAAACATCGTGTCGAGCTTACACCTGGTGCGAAATTGTTACTCTTCACCTTAAAGCAGAAACTCACACTTAAAGAATTCAAAATGTCTGACTAGCCGAACGCGGATAGATATATAAATAACATTCCTCGCAGATTACACGACTTTCGTCATTACAGGTGCGAACCATCGAATCAGCAGCTCGTAATGAAGGTCCCTACATGCAGCAGCATGGGAAGGAAGACCAGTGCAACACACAGTAATGGAGAGTCCAGGTTTTCTCTCTGCTGGGATGTCATTAGGGAGTACTGCATGTCGACCTCTCTTCACGGCCTCAGTTTCATCGCTGCTACGGGAAGGACTACTTGCGAAAGGTAAGTATCTTCTTGTTACTCATAACTATGAGTTATAGGCTGTGTCCGCAAGGTTAAAAAAGCCGGCATGGAGTATGGTCTTGTCGGAAGTGACGTCAACTAATGCAGTCTGAAAGCGTCAATTAATGAGCAATCGAGCCCGCAGCATGCTGTAAGCGTCAATGCACGCTTGTTTACTAGACTCGTGCGCTTGTTGTTCACTTGTTTGAAATCATGGAAATCGAAAATCAGCCATGTGTTGGTTTAAGTTCTTCTGTTGTGTGGAAATGTAAGTGTATGAACTTTTTAAAATGCTATGTTATTTAAATAGTGAAAAATAAGTGATTATAACGCGGGAAAAACAATGAGTTCTTAGTTTTAGTTACTGATTGTATTAGGTGCTGAAATCGAAGTGTAATTCGAAAGATTTTCGCTCCAATCCAAGGTTCAAAAATGAGTGATGCTCGTTTCGCACATTCCCCTTTCGCCCAGTACCAAAGAACTTGTTTTATTGGTCCAAGTGATAACCCGTGCCAGAACGGAAGTACCGTTTCGCCCAGAGGGAAATGTCAAAGTAAAAAGTCCCAATCCTGTAGAGCCATATATAACGAATTCACTCGCGATCTTCTAACAAATCGTACAGGAAATGCAACGAAGGATGTCGCGCAACTATTGTGTTTGCCTAACCTAACCTACTGTGTATTTTTATGTACGTACAAGTATCTGCATTTCTGTTATTAATGCATTAAACAATGCGACAAGGCTCTCCTTTGGAAGCTACACCTGATTATTTGGCTTTTTACTTTCACATTTCCCTTCACATTCAAACCATCTTTTAAAAATTCCCTCTGGGCGAAACGGTATTTCCGTTCTGCCGCGTGTTATCACTTGGGTCAATAAAACAAGTTTTTCGGTACTGGGCGAAACGGGAAGACACGTCAAAAATGAACTGGGAGACCATTCCCGAAGTATGTTGCCAAGAGTCCCGTGTTCCAATCCCGACCTGGGCATTCGTGTTGTTTAAGGTGTCCATTCATCAACTGCATCATATCATCACTTATTCTCATCTTCGCGATTAGCCAAAAGTGGCAAATCAATCAATCGAAGTATGTTCGCTTCACAGCTTTCGGACACGGCCATAGGATATGCCATGTGTCTGTGACCAGTGATGTGCCGTATACTATAAGTTTACGTTTATATGTGTTGTCTACACGTAATCGACGCATAGATTACATTGGGTTGTAGTTTACATAGACTACGTAGACAATCTAAAGTACACTAAAATTAATTTTCAAGGCTTTTAGGAAAGGAAATTGACATTTTCAACTGTATTGATTCCTAATGAACTGACAAGAATTCTATTTACAACAAAATGTCTCTTCTCTTCTATCATCAACTATGAAAGAAGACAAATAGTATGCAAAAGAAACAACAGATGGCAGTCGTGAGGCAAAAGTAGTCTTTTTATCATAAAACACTAGAATACTTCCTATGTTAAGTTTTCTCCTAGGTGAGAAATTGTTCGAATTTGCAAGGAAGACTATGAAAGGTTCTTCTCACACGTTACCAACTGATACGCAGTATAATTTTGTTTTACTTCCACAGCGCCCTTTGCTAAGTTATCACATTTCGCCATGTTGTTTACATAGATTACGTCATATAGTGTATAAAATAGTCTACGTGTAGAATGTAGATTATCGTTGCTTACGCGTAGACGCACACCACTGCCTGTGACACGTCACGCGTCACCTGAGGATCGACCAATTGAATTCAGACTTGCGGAGCGTGTCAAGCGTTTACAACGTTGCTGTTGATTGGTTCATTCTGAAGCGACATATGCCTCGTGTTGCTTGTCACTTTGGTGTGAAGTGAAATCATCCTAAAGAGAAACTTTTGCCACGCCCCATGCTGGGGTTCCATGTGCTGTAGTTCAAAGGAGAAGGTGTTAAAATACAGGGTGTGGGTACCAAAAATATCGGAATCTTACATTTGTTTAATTTATTTTACCCGTGGTACAAAATAGTAAACCGTACGTGGGATGGAAGAGGATGTCTGAGATTAGACATGTTGAATTGCAATAAAGCGTGGATGTTCTAATTTTATAATGCAACGAAGCTTAGCTTCCTTGCGTTAGGCGATTCCACGAGAATCCTTTCACCTTAGCAGCCAGAAAAGACACATAGTTGGAAATAGAGTGACCATTTTTAGTCCCCACGTTGCAAATTTTCAAGTTAAAGTAATTATAACTGTTTATAACTTTACTTCTACTGTTACAGTTGCAGGTACTTTTAAAAGTAACTACTTTGTTAAAATTCCTTAAATAAAGTAATTGTTACTTCAAAACACTGGTTTTAATATTTGTTCCATTCTCTGGTAGGGGTTTATTCAGAATTTTTCAATCTAGGGGAATGTAGGTTTGAATTTAGGGTAGCGTAAGGGTTAATTTAGAAATAAAAGGGTCATAACTTTTACCTTTCTAAAATAAATTAGGTGGTGGGTTTATTGGGGTGGGTGTGGATAAATCACTGCTCTCCGGTGCCGGACACCCGGTATATGTCAATGAATACAGCCCTTGGTACATTCATTAGCATCCTTTAGAGCAGGGGTTTCCAACTGGCGGCCCGCGATGTCTTTCTTTGCGGCCCGCGAAGCCAGTTTGCAAAATACATTAATTTTATGGATTTTTATTAAAATACGTTCTATTTATGAATTTCCTTAAACAACCGGCGTTTCTAACAGATATCACAGATCATCTGAACGAACTGAACTTGAATCTGCAGGGATGAAACCAGCTGGTGTCAGATTTAATGGGAAACATAAATGGGTTTCGTAATAAACTGAATATTTTCAACGTTACTTTGGAGAGGAATAACCTGGTCCATTTTCCAAGCTGTCGGTGGCTACCAGGAGATGAAGAAACACTGGGCTTTTCTGAATTCAGTGAAAATATTAAAGGAATAATGGATGAGTGTGACTCCAGATTTAAAGATTTTGGAGAACTTAAAATCAGCATCCAGCTATTTGCTCTTGGCGTTAACATCGAAGAACAATAAGCTTCTCTCCAACTTGAATTGTGTGATTTGAAAGGCGATGTACGAGGGACGTTCCGAAAGTAAGTTTCTTCATTTTTTCTCACAGGGAAGCTTTATTACAAACAGAAGAATACAATGTCATAACAAAATACAATATTTTGGCTATTTTTCCACATAGTCGCCACCGACGTTGATACATTTATTGTTACGTGAAATCAATTTCAAGATACCCTCCTGATAAAAATCTGTGCCTAGCGAATTTAAGGAAGTTCTTCATAGCCTGTTGCACCTCTTCGTTGCTTCCGAAGTAACGCAGGAAAAAGGTGGACGTCTGATGGGGCAAGATCGGGGCTGTAGGCTGTGTGGAGTCTTGCGTTGTCGTCCAAGAACAAAACCTGAAGAGGAAGTCATTGCTCTCGCGCTCGTACCGCGTCAAGTGTTCACGCCTGACCACAAGACTGGAAGGTTGACAAAAGCCCATTCATAGCGTACGACAGCACGCACTTCCATTTTTGAGCACGTTTCTGCCATACTGGTTTGCACTCGAATGAGCTCGGGTACGTCACGTCGGTCTGCTGCTTATCTCTATTGTTCGGCACTTTGCGCAATCGCAATCGCTCCTCTGCTCTCGCTTTTCCCATTGTGAATTCAGGAAAGATTGTCTTTTGTTATGGCAATGTGTTTTTTCACTTTGTAATACAGCTTCCCTGTGAAAAAAAAATGACGAAACTTACTTTCGGAATGTCCCTCGTATGTGTTCCTTCAAACTAGGCAAGAAAAGGGGCCAGAGTTTTTCAAATACCTTTCAAAGGAACGCTATCCAATCCTTCGTGGTTTTGGGCAAAGAATGACATCGATGTTCGGCAGGACATACACGTGTGAAAGTGTTTTTTCTTCAATGAAGTTCATCAAGAACCGCTACAGAAGCCGACTGGCAGATTCTTCACTGCTTCACCTTCTGAGACTTTCAAATACAGAAATTGAAGTGGACATTCCAACTTTAATAAAAGAAGCAGATCGGCCTCAGTTTTCACATTGAACACTTACTATGAAGGATTCTTATTTGTATGGTGTGTTTTTCATTTCTTTCAATTCATCCATAAGTATTGGATTTTTGTGTAATAAATTCTAATTATACAATTTTGATTTGTGATTCCATTGTTTTTATTGCCTCATTTTAGAAATTTAGGTCATGCGAAAGTAGCTACTACATTTTCAGTTCAGTACTTACAATTTTTGTAATTTTTAATCTGCCACCCCCAAAAAAATGCGGCCCGCCAATCAACTGCTGGATATAATTTTGGCCCTCGGACCTTTTGAAGTTGGAAACCACTGCTTTAGAGCATGACTCTCTCTTTTCAGAGTAGTGTGGTCGTTCATTTGTGCGTGGGCCATTACGTGCGCCTCCGTCATCATGTGGGAGGTGTGGGTGAAGTTCCGTAGCAGCCCTACGAGCACCGTGGTGGAGAACCCCAACGACCCCTTGTGGAAGGTTCCCTTCCCCGCAGTCACCGTGTGCGGCGTCAACAAAGTGCAGGCGTCAAAAGCAAGGAAGGTTCTGAGCAGGCACGTTGCACCAGTAACCTAATTATTCTACTTAATTACGTTCAACTGGGCAAGGACTCTAAATAGATTGTGTATGTATGTACACAAGCATTGGATATACACACGCACACAGACACCTGAAATGAGTTCAAACACACGCATGACTCACTTGATCTAATCGCTTTTAAGCCATGCTCTGGATGCATCCAGTACATACAATTTTTTGAGTCCTTGCTACAGCTGTAAGCGAATGCTAAACACATTTAGTGCAGCTCTGGCGCAACAACTGCGTGCACTGGATGCAACCAATATTTATGGTATACTACATATTCACAATTTATTTTAGTATTGTTACATCTCAAAGCGAATGAATGTTAAATACGCTCAGTGTAGCTCAAGCATAACAGTTGATGGATTGAATGATTTGTTGTTTCAAGTTCACTTTATGCACAGAAAGGCTAATCGGGACTGGACCTACAGTTTATCGTTGGATCCGAACCACTTTTGCCTCCATAGGGTATCGAACCCGAGAGACCTTGATTACAAGGAGACGACGCATAACAGTTGAGACTCTGGCTGGATGCATCCTATATTATATATATGAGGGTGTAACGAAAATACGGGGCAAAACTGTAGAAATTAATTCCCAAGTATAGAAAAGGAAAGGTTGCATGAACATGAGGTTGAAAATACATAATTTCTGACTAATAAGACGATATTATGATCAGTCATGAACGTCCGGATAGGGGTGTGGCCCGTCCCTTCCCGGATAATGAATGTCAGCCTAAAACAATAAGGACCTTTGCCGGAACATGATACATTCAAACTGAGTGTTTCTTGAGGGGATCGCTACTATCGGGAGAAATATGGCTTCATTGCTTCCCTTTGGGAAAAAAATGCTTTCCCCTCCCTGAAAAACATTCTGCGGACGTCCATGATAACAATGTATACCAAGACGCAGTGGAGTAGCGTGACAGGCCTCTACAATTCGCACATGGAGAGTTGCTCGATCATCCACAAGAGTCGCTATATTCCGTTTCACGTGAGAGGTCACACATTGTCACATTATTTAACATTATGACTCGGATTTTGTTCCAGCTAATATACGCACATACGATCATACTTGCAGGCCTTATTGATAAAAAAATATGTATTTCCGAAGCCGTGTTGAATAATATTTCCCCCTTCTCTGCACATGAAGAATCCATTCCTGAAATTTTGTCCCGAATCCCGGTATCAATCATCCACTTTGAGATTAACAAGAATCTAATTAGCTTGTGTGTGTGTGTGCCACTAATATTGAATGAATCCAGAGTATGCAACTGTTGCGCCAAAGCTGCATTAAATGTGCTTAACATTCGCTTACAGACGCAACAAGGTCTAAAAATTGTATATATGGGATGCATCCAGAGCATGGCTTAAAAGCTGTTAATTCAAATGAGCCATGCGTGTGTTTGAAACCATTTGCTGCGTCCATTTGTGTGTAACTACAGATATTGTATTTTGTTCCTGCCCTAAATTTTGTTTCGAATGCTAGCTTAGTCTTTCAGGTAGAATATTGCAAGAATGTAGCTGAAGAAAGTAGTGACAATACTTACGATATATGTTTCTTGATATGATATTGCAGATATTGCTACACCTAACTAATAAAAAATAAATTTTAAAATTTACTTGTGCACGTTCGTTTGTTAAACTCTGTAAATATTGACGCTTTCTCTTGCAGACTGTACCCCAATGCAGACAATGAAACATCAGAGACGTTCCTGAACACAATGACGATTCTTTCAATAATGAGATATCCGTACTACAACCACATGAAGATATTCCTGGCTCACAAGAATCTCCAGCACATGGAACTTGAGAACGTAAATATCTCGGATATTATGTTAGAGGTGAGAGAACATGTTTGTATTTAAAAAAAAATATATACACAGGGTGTCATTTTAATGGCGCCCACGGACCGCAGATTCGTATAGAGGACATCAAAACAAACAACTTTTCTCAGTAACATTTTCCTCGTTGGTGCGTCGATTCGACGCTACAGCCGTTCAAAAAAGACCGTTTTGCCGCCTGGATGCTGGCAAGCCAACCCAACATATGATCGTACCTGTGACGTCATATCCTGCGGCGAAACAGCGCACGGCAGAGTTGCAAGGAACACACAAATTGTGTGAAAAATGACAAACTACCAACCACATTATTACCTATAAAACGAAGCGAGAAACGCGTCCAGCAGACCGAACATCATAGCCTACCAGGCAGAAGATCATCAGTCATCTCAGGGGAAGGGGGAAGTGAACCACCGATAAGAGAAATGGTAAAAAACGTATTCAAAATGAAATGACAATGTCGGCTTTTGTCTCAGACTACATCTAAAATATCAACAACAATAAATTTTATTGGACTTACAGCTTACACGTGGCTGTTTACGCCCAACTACATGTCAAATATTTGCAAATCTCGTTGCAAGGTTGATATCTACAGGTTTGTGTCCAGATGCCTTATGGTACTTTTGTGCTGATAACGGAAGTATCCGAGGTTCACGTTGTTACATTACGGCTAAAACAAGTACAACCGCAGTAACAATCTAATGATGAATCAGTAGCGAATATACTGCCCTGTTCACATTTGCAAACTATTACATGTGTATCCGGTGCATAGATAAACACATAGTCGTCATAGAGCTTGTATTACTACTACTTATATCCCTGTATTTTCAACCATTTTTACCACTTGCCTCATAATGCTGTGAATATACATTATATTATCTGTTGCTTACCTTTGGAATTTTGAGTTCTTTCATTTCTATTTTAAGTGGTCCCGGGTTCGATATCCGGTGGAGGCACATAGTGCTTCGGATCCCACTTTAAACTGTAGGTCCAGTCCCGATTAGCCTTACTGTGCACAAAGTGGACTTAAAACACCAAATCAACCAATCATTTCTATTTTGTCATCTGTTCAGTGTGTCACAGACAACTAGTATCAGAAGGACGAAGTGGATAGACTAAATTGTAGATGCCAACTTGGTAACAAGATTTGCAAATATTTGACATGTAAGCTGAGACAAAATTCGATATGACCACTTTCACTTGAATTCTATTTTCTTTCTACTATTTTTCGTATCGTTTGTTTACTTCCGGTTAGGTTACAGAACGTATTTTCTCGTTTTGTGTTACGGTACATAATGTGGCTCATTGTAGCTATGCCATTTTTCACAGAGTATGCGTGTTCCTGGCAACCCTGGAACGCATCGCTTCACGACGGGATATGGCGTCACAAATGCAATCAAATGTTGTATGTGGTTGCCAGCATTCAGGCGGCAAAACGGGCTTTTTTGAACGACTGTAGCGCCGAAACGACGCACCAAAGAGAAAAATGTTACTGAGAAAAGTTGTTTGTTTTGATGTCCTCTATACGTTTCCGTGGTCCGTGGGCGCCATTAAAATGACACCCTGTATATTTAGAGATGACTCAACAAATGGCGTGTATTTCCCTGAAGAGAAAAATGAAAAGATAAACAGAAAGAAGAAAGAGAGGAAAAGAAAGATGCAGAGAAAGATGAAAAGATAGACACAGATAAAAAGAGGACAAGAAAGATGCAGAGAAAGATAAACAGGAAGAGAAGAAAGAGAGGAAAATAAAGATAAAAAGATAAACAGAGAGAGAAGAAAAAGAGGACAAGAAAGATGCAGAGAAAGATAAACAGAGAGAAGAAAGAGAGGAAAAGAAAGATGAAAAGATAAACAGAGAGAGAATAAAAAGAGGAAAAGATAAACAGAGAGAGAAGAAAAAGAGGAAAAGAAAGATGAAAAGATAAACAGAAAGAGAGGAAAAGAAAGATGAAAAGATAAACAGAGAGAGAAGAAAAAGAGGAAAAGAAAGATGAAAATATAATCAGAGAGAGAAGAAAGAGAGGAAAAAAGATGCAGAGAAAGATGAAAAGATAGACAGAGAAAAAGAGGAAAAGGAAGCTGCAGATAAAGATGAAAAGATAAACAGAGAGAGAAGAAAGAGATGAAAAGAAAGATGCAGAGAAAGATGAAAAGATAAACAGAGAGAGAAGAAAGAGAGGAAAAGAAAGAATCAGAGAGATAGATGAAAAGATATAGAGAAAGATGTTAAGAAAAAGACAGAGAAAGGCGAAAACAGAGAGAACAAGGAACAGAGTTAAAAGAAAAAGAGAAAGAGAAGGGAAGAGAGAGACAGAGAGAGAGAGAGAGAGAGAGAGAGAGAGAGAGAGAGAGAGAGAGAGAGAAATAGAGATTAGAGATGAAAAGAAGTTAACGTGGAAGTACGTGTACTTGAAAAGGAATATAATTATGTGTATGTACAGGGTGTCATTTTAATGGCGCCCACGGACCACGGAAACGTATAGAAGACATCAAAACAAACAACATTTCTCAGTAACATTTTTCTCGTTGGTGCATCATTTCGGCGCCACAGTCGTTCAAAAAAGCCCGTTTTGCCGCCTGAATGCTGGCAACCACACACAACATTTGATTGCATTTGTGACGTCATATCCCGTCCTGAAGCGATGCGTTCCAGGGTTGCCAGGAACACTCATATTCTGTGAAAAATGACATAGCTACAATCAGCCACATTATGTACCGTAAAAGAAAACGAGAAAACACGTTCTTTAACCTAACAGGAAGTAAACAAACGACACGAAAACTGGTAGAAAGAAAACAGAATTCAAGTGGAAGTGGTCATTACGAATTTTGTATCAGCTTACATGTCAAATATTTGCAAATCTAGTTACTAAGTTGGCATCTGCAATTTAGTCTATCCACTTCGTCCTTCTGATACTAGTTGTCTGTGACACACTGAACAGATAACAAAATAGAAATGAAAGAACTCAAAATTCCAAAGGTAAGCAACACATAATATAATGTACAGGGTGGCTCAATAAGTCACTTAACACCCCCAGTACAACGCCACTGCGGCATGGGACGTGAAAATGGCGATGACCAATCGTTGACTGGCCAAGAGGGAACCACATTGACGTCACCCGCATGGTCGGCAGCCATCTTGATGTCCGCCATCTTGAATTCAACTTCAAAAATTTAAATGGGAAGAAGGGGGTCGTGCGACATATCAAAATGGACTAGAATTTCACCAGGAAAACAACTGTGACATTTGTTTTCACCTAACTTTAATTGTTGCAGAGTTAACAATACCACAAAGTTATGGCTCAATAAGTCACTTAACACCCCCAGTACAAGACCACTGCGGCATGGAACGTGAAAATGGCGATGACCAATCGTTATCAGGCCAAGGGAAAACCACATTGACGTCACCCGCATGGTCGGCAGCCATCTTGATGTCCGCCATCTTGAATTCAACTTCAGAAATTTAAATGGGAAGAAGGGGGTCGTGCGACATATCAAAATGGGCTAGAATTTCACCAGGAAAACAACTGTGACATTTGTTTTCACCTAACTTTAATTGTTGCAGAGTTAACAATACCACAAAGTTATGGCTCAATAAGTCACTTAACACCCCCAGTACAAGGCCACTGCGGCATTGAACGTGAAAATGGCGATGACCAATCGTTGCCTGGCCAAGGGGGAACCACATTGACGTCACCCGCATGGTCGGCAGCCATCTTGATGTCCGCCATCTTGAATTCAACTTCAGAAATTTAAATGGGAAGAAGGGGGTCGTGCGACATATCAAAATGGACTAGAATTTCACCAGGAAAACAACTGTGACATTTGTTTTCACCTAACTTTAATTGTTGCAGAGTTAACAATACCACAAAGTTATGGCTCAATAAGTCACTTAACACCCCCAGTACAAGACCACTGCGGCATTGAACGTGAAAATGGCGATGACCAATCGTTGCCTGGCCAAGGGGGAACCACATTGACGTCACCCGCATGGTCGGCAGCCATCTTGATGTCCGCCATCTTGAATTCAACTTCAGAAATTTAAATGGGAAGAAGGGGGTCGTGCGACATATCAAAATGGGCTAGAATTTCACCAGGAAGACAACTGTGACATTTGTTTTCACCTAACTTTAATTGTTGCAGAGTTAACAATACCACAAAGTTATGGCTCAATAAGTCACTTAACACCCCCAGTACAAGGCCACTGCGGCATTGAACGTGAAAATGGCGATGACCAATCGTTGCCTGGCCAAGGGGGAACCACATTGACGTCACCCGCATGGTCGGCAGCCATCTTGATGTCCGCCATCTTGAATTCAACTTCAGAAATTTAAATGGGAAGAAGGGGGTCGTGCGACATATCAAAATGGACTAGAATTTCACCAGGAAAACAACTGTGACATTTGTTTTCACCTAGCTTTAAATTTAAGGGCGATTTCCGCATGGGAGAGTGACACGTCCTTTCCTTTTTGCTTAAATGTTTATTGTTCAAATTATCGTTAATATGTGATTATGTGGTATTTATTGTTAGACCAATCACTGAAAATGTCCGGATATTGACTTACCGGTATGTACATATCTTGTAGTATTGGTTGGCATGGGAATTACGATTGTGTTTTGTCTTTACATAAAAGTTTAAAAGAGTGATGATGTGAATTGATCGTGTCAAGAGTAGCATATTTCCTTTTTCACTGATCTGAACGAAAATGCCACTAACACGTGAGGAACGGATTGCCATCACATTGATGTCAGGGGAGAGAAGTACGCGAGACATTGCCGCAGACTTCAATAACCGCAATCCTGCAAGACAACCGGTTGTCACATGTGGCCGTCAGCCAGTTGCTGGCAAAGTTCCAAGATACTGGATCTGTGGATGACAAGCCGCGACATGGACGTCCGAAAACAGCCACGGATGAGGGTACTGCTGTAGCGGTGTTGGCATCATTTGCAAAGTCCCCAACCCGTAGCACACGGAGACTGGCGCTGGAAAGCGGTGTCAGTAGGGGTTCAATTCAAAGGATTGTACGTGACCACCACTGGCATCCGTATAAGATACAGCTGCAGCAGCACCTTAGTGAGGACGATCCAGACAGGCGTTTGCAGTTTTGTGAGTGGGCTAAAGCGCAACTGCAACGTGACCCTGCCGTCGGTAGCAAGATTCTGTTCAGGGATGATGCTAATTTTTATGTGTCGGGAGAGGTGAATAAGCAAAATCTGCGGTACTGGTCACCCGAAAATCCACATTGGACAGATCCCAGCAAGGTGACGGGAGGCGGGAAGCTAATGGTGTGGTGTGGTACTTGGGGTTCCCGACTTGTTGGTCCATTTTTCATTGAGGGCAACTTAAATGCAGAGGGCTACTTGCTTCTGCTACGGGAGCAGATCTTGCCATCCTTTCTGTCCGAGGATGGAAGCTATCCTGAATGGTTCCAGCAAGATGGTGCTCCACCGCACTATGGGATGATAGTCCGTCAGTACCTGGATCAACAATTCCCTCACCACTGGATTGGTCGCCGAGGGACTGTGGAATGGCCTGCACGCTCACCTGACGTGACACCATTGGACTTTTACGTCTGGGGACACCTGAAAGCCATGGTGTATGCTACGAAAATCAGGGATCTGGCCCACTTGCGCACACGCATTGTGGATGCCTGTACTGCAATAACTCCTGAGGTTCTTCAGAATGTGGTAAGGTCATGGGAGAGACGATTACACGTGTGTGTTGCGCAAGAGGGACGTCATATTGAGCATGTGTTATAACTTTGTGGTATTGTTAACTCTGCAACAATTAAAGTTAGGTGAAAACAAATGTCACAGTTGTCTTCCTGGTGAAATTCTAGCCCATTTTGATATGTCGCACGACCGCCTTCCCATTTAAATTTCTGAAGTTGAATTCAAGATGGCGGACATCAAGATGGCTGCCGACCATGCGGGTGACGTCAATGTGGTTCCCCCTTGGCCAGGCAACGATTGGTCATCGCCATTTTCACGTTCCATGCCGCAGTGGCCTTGTACT
This sequence comes from Lepisma saccharinum, assembly GCF_977018435.1. NCBI lineage: Eukaryota > Metazoa > Arthropoda > Insecta > Zygentoma > Lepismatidae > Lepisma > Lepisma saccharinum. Next base: position 10,737,038 of record NC_139235.1, read on the forward strand.
GGGGGTGTTAACTGACTTATTGAGCCATAACTTTGTGGTATTGTTAACTCTGCAAAAATAAAAGTTAGGTACAAACAAATGTCACAGTTGTTTTCCTGGTGAAATTCTAGCCCATTTTGATATGTCGCACGACCGCCTTCCCATTTAAATTTCTGAAGTTGAATTCAAGATGGCGGACATCAAGATGGCTGCCGACCATGCGGGTGACGTCAATGTGGTTCCCCTTTGGCCTGATAACGATTGGTCATCGCCATTTTCACGTCCCATGCCGCAGTGGCCTTGTACTGGGGGTGTTAAGTGACTTATTGAGCCACCCTGTATATTCAGGGCATTATGAGGCAAGTGACAAAAGTGGTTGAAAAAAAAAACAGGGATATAAGTAGTAGTAATACAAGCTGTCCGACGACTGTGTTTATCTATGCACCGCATACACATGTAATGTAATAGTTTGCAACTGTGAACAGGGCAGTATATTCGCTACTGATTCATAATTAGATTGTTACTGTGGTTGTACGTGTTTTAGCCGTAATGTAACAACGTGAACCTCGGAAACTTCCGTTATCAGCACAAAAGTACCACAAAGCATCTGGACACACACCTGTAGATATCAACCTTGCAACGAGATTTGCAAATATTTGACATGTAACTGGGCGTAAACAGCCACATGTAAGCTGTAAGTTCAATAAAATATATTGTTGTTGATATTTGACATGTAGGCTGAGACAAAATCCCATATTGACACTTCATTTTGAATACGTTTTTACCATTTCTCATATCGTTGGTTCACTTCCCCCTTCCCCTGAGATGACCGCTGACCTTCTGGCTGGTAGGCTATGATGTTCGGTCTACTGGACGCGTTTCTCGCTTTGTTTTACACTTAATCATGTGGTTGGTAGTTTGTCGATTTTCACAAAATTTGTGTATTCCTTGCAACCCTGCCGTGCGCTGTTTCGGCGCAGGAAATGACATCACAGATACGATCAAATGTTGGGTTGGGTTGCCAGCATCCAGGCGGCAAAACGGTCTTTTTTGAACAGCTGTAGCGGCGAAATGATGCACCAACGAGAAAAATGTTACTGAGAAAAGTTGTTTGTTTTGATGTCCTCTATACGAATCTGTGGTCCGTGGGCGCCATTAAAATGACACCCTGTATATTGTTCTTACATTGATCAGTACAATAGTAACAATGATGTTAGGAAAAAGTAGTTAACAATATTGAATTTTAAATTTAAAGAAATGGCCAATTGACTTCTGGTTCAGAACGTTGCATTTTTTCCATTCACACAGATATTTATGTGAGTACTTATCAGAAGAAAACTTGGATTTTTGTTGCTTGATTTATTGATTAGTTTACCTATTTCACTTCGCTTTTGTGTCGCTGTTGGCTAATTGCGAAGATGGGGATGAGTGATGATATGATGAAATTGATGAATGGACACTCACAAACACCTATGCCCAGGTCGGGATTCGAACCCGGGACTCTTAGCGCAATGTGATAAACATTCCGCCCGCCACTGGTGCCGGCTCTTCTAAAAAGAAACCCGACTACGCAAGATCATTTTGATTATCGAGACCCTACCGTATAGAAGCCGCGGTGGTCGGTAGCGCGTCTGACTGCTACGCGGGGGGACCCTGGTTCGATTCCCGGAGTGGGTGATTGAAATTTTTCCGACCTCGTCCCCGCATTAAGCGGCCCCGGGGCTCCCCCAGCCTCAATGGGTACGGGGGGGTGTAAAGGCGACCGGAGCGTGGTGCTGATCAAGTCACTTCCAAAATGGCCGAGATCGAGAATGTGTTACCCACATCTTCTAAATGTGCCTTCATGGCACGGTGCCATGTGTACGGGTAACTTTACCTACTGGAGGAAAAGTAGCCCACCCTGTTCACAGTGTTAATTCCTTTGAGTCTCCGTTTAAGGTGATGCCTACAACCGAAGAGCTATTTGACCACTGCTACTGGAAAGGACGAGAATATCCTTGCCAGGAGGTCATGAGGGTCCAGAGAACAGAGGAAGGCTTCTGCTACTCCTTCAACTCTCACACGTCTGACCAGTGGTACACAGGGTGAGACTAACTCCTTAAATTACAAACCTCTTCATATAAAAATATCCAGGGTTGTTAAAAGTCCAGGAAACCATAAATTCTAATAAGTTCTATTAGATTCCGCTGCAGGACCGGAACCTTTTTTCTAACACAATTTAAATTCGGTCCAAGTTGCATATTGTTTCATTGAAAAAAGGTTCCTGGACCGAATTTAAATTGAGCCGGAAAAAAGGTTCCTGGACCGTATTTAAATTCATCTTGAAAAAAGGTTCCTGGATCGAATTGAAATACTTTATGCATAAAAAGGTTCTTTACGGCCTAAAACCCATTTACACTTGCTGATTTTCTCTCCTGGACCGGAATTGAATTTATTTAAAATTCCTGTACCTTTAACAACCCTGAAAATATCTCTTACGCGAAACAAACATGCAAATTGGATTTTCTTAAGTTCAGTGCTGGAGTAAATATTCAATCAATTTTGAAATTAATTCTATAATAATAATAAGAACCCATGGCTCGACAGCCCTCGAAAGGGCCTGGGTCTATCTCCCGACTACCAGAATCCCTCCCACAATCCTACCTAAAGGTGTGGAGTTCTTAAACCGGTAATGGTGTGACGTGGGGTCAGCACGTCGAACCCCAGCCGTTGTAGGAGATTTCTGAGACCGTTCTACGCTACTCACTCCTCAATCTCCTCACGATGGTGGGTTGCCACCGGTTCCATGCACAGGCCGAGAACCCAGAGACTGAACTCAGGCGGATTCGAGCCCATGCCGTCCCGCAGTCGGAGCCCAAAGCACAGTGCAATTAGCACAGTGCAAACAGTTAATACTATGTAATTTTAAAATCAGTTCCATAAAAATATTTAACTGAATATAAAAAAGTCAGGAGAAATTAATTACTTTCAAAATTAGTTCCTATAAAAAACCGTTAACAATGTACAAGACTAGGATCAGTTCTACAAAAACATTTAGATATGTATAAAAAGTTTCGCGTAAATATTTAATTAATTTCAAAATTAGCTATATGAAAACAGTTACCAATGTGTAAAAAGAAGAGCAAATATTCAATTAATTTTGAAATCAGATCTATAAAAACAGTTCAATATGTATAACAAAACTGCATTCTATGTATAGCAATATTTATAGATCAATAAGATTTCAAGGTTTAATTAATGAATGAAAAAATAATTCAGTTGCACCAGCAGTGAATATTCGTAAAAGTTATTAGTGTGAGAACATCAATAATTTGCTGTGCAGTAGTATTGTATCTTCATGTTTTCCTCTAGTAATTAATAATAATAATACTTATTATTGTAAATAAAGCTACTAGCTAATAACAATAATAGTGTGTCTTCAAATACTTCAAAAAGCGCCCGATTTCGTTGCATCACACCAAAGCAAAAAACGAAACTTGCACATTGGTTTTCCCATCTGAAGCAAAATTGTGACTTACTACAGCTCTTGATAAAATAGTCGTTTAGCGGAGAAAAAACCACGTAAACTGCTCACACAGCCGGTTGTTTTTCTGATTGAAGGGACGCCTTCAAGTCAACTTAAATTGTATGGCAAGATGTGACGTTCAATTTGCTTAAAACAAAAGACGAACGACCTTAGCCTTTCTATTGCTTTATCCATTCTATAATCGTTCTTCTGCACATCTCTGCAAATTCGCAAGTGTCTATTTGTTCCAGCTCGGATGAACGCCGGAAGGATCGGATGAACACGTCGAAAGGTTTATACAACAATGCGGCTGGAGTGACGACTGGGTTCGAGGTCATGATGAACTCCATGAAAGATGATTACTTCCCTCACGACACGCGCAAGAAAGGCTACAACGTAAGTATAGTATATTATTTCTTGACTCTTGTGTTGAACTGTTAGTAAGAATTAGAAAATAGATTAAGAAAAGCATATTACAGTATCTGTAGCACAGAAGAGACAAATTCCCATTTATTGACGTGGCCAGGCATGGAAATTTTAAAAACAGTAGCTAATCTTTATACAGATTTGCGAGTGCTGAGTAACTGAAATAGCATTAACGTTTTTTTGGTGCCCTCATTTAATACTAGGAAACGTAACACAACCAACATAACTTTCATAATTATAATTTATTTATTTCACCTATAACAGAGCTTTCGCTCCAATTACAATAGGCTTACATATATTTTAAACAATTAAAGAATTACAATTTCAACAATACAAAACAAAATAAGAAGAAAGAGAGCAAAAATACAATAATCATTTTGTAAAGAATACTAGCACAAATTTTATAGAGAACATAAATCTAAAAATGATATTTACAGAGGTAGAACAAGATACATATCTATATACAGACATGCATAACTACACACATGTACATACTCATAATAGCACCAGTATTGTCCGAAATTACTAAATTACTTATAAGTGGATACAATGACATGTTAAACTCATTTTTCATGTATATTAAGTTGTGAAATAATGAAACTGTAGTACTTTACGTGATTTTTATTGTGTCATGCAAATTTCACCATATTTCAATCATACAAGGGACACTGTACAAAGGTGCGAATTTAATGTGGTCGATAACATTCTGGCATAGCACTAACACAGCAAGTATATTGATACATATAGTGTCTGGTACATTGCAATCCCCTAACAATTTTCATGATGTATGATGTATGGAGTGTTAAAGTCCCTTGCAACAACTTTAGCATCCTTTCAAGTTACGCTTGGTGTAACAGTGACCTTGGTTCATTACTATCTGTTAATCAATCCATTGCATTTCGTGCTTCTGTCGTTCATTAGATAACTAACTATAGCCGCTCTGATGACGTACATAGACAAACTCGAAACAAGCTTCGCAAGGGTGCTACTTCTGTAAAAGAGACCTGAAATGCTTATTAAACTGTGTACTTGCACTTAACTTGCTCGTTAGTACGAAGACCGTCTCTCAGAGTAATGTACATTTTGCATGTCACCGGATCGTTTGGCTGAATGCCTAATGCCTCGTAAGTGGAATTTCAATTTTCAGATAAGTGTTAATGAACTTGCTAATCTGCTTTATACAATCTGCCATTATGAGCGATTTACTGATGAAGTTTATGCATTTTCATCAAATGTGTACATCTTGTAATTTTCTTTAGGTTTGCCTTAAATTATTCTGAAGATATGAATGAAATAAAATTATTGTACATGAGAAATAAAAGACCATTCGTTATGTCTGGGCCAACTATAAACAGTAAGTTATATTGTGAAAATGATGTAAAATATTATCTAAATTGATTTGATCAAATGTTGCGATTATTCCATTAATGCGAAATGTTTATTAAACTAATGGGAGGGGTTTGGACCCGTTAAGCCTTCTCCTTATATACGGCCACTCACTAATATATTGATTAACAGAACTTGTCCAATGTATATAGTAACAATCCTACCACTCACTGACACAAATGTTCTCCACGAAGGAACTCCCGGAGGCAAAAAAAAATGCTCCATTACGAACTCTCACAAAATTGTCTCAAAATACAGAGAATTTTTAAAAAAATTCTCCCTTACCCCTTTTTGGAGGGTGAAAATGTCTTGTTTCGCGTCCTTAGCAACGTTCGTTTCCAGGGCTAAAAAAATACATTTTTCTCATACTTTATGCTCGAGATCAACAACAACGCAGATGATTAAATTCCAAGTTAGAATGTATAAGTGCATCAAGAGAACGTGCATCAAACAAGAGTGGACATCTACATAAGAAGATTCAGTCCGGAGATTACATAAACAGTTATATACAACTTAGTACACAAAATACGAAAATAGCTGCTACATCATGGTTATTGTTTAGAGGTGTAACAATACTTTCGAGTTGCTAGGGAACCAAAAGAAAGGGTATTTTCACCCCGAAAATTACGGTAAGTGAGTGATACCTGAATTTTCGTATTTCAAAATGTGAGCCTCAGAATTTATTATGGAGGTAAGGTAGGAATATGCGGGAAATGGCGAAAAATTTTTTTTTCAATTATTTTTTAAAATGTAAAAATTACAAACAAAGCGAATGATACTTTTCCAATTTGGTGTCGGTATTGAATTCGTTTCATCTAACTAACTATTTTAAAAAGGACAGTACTTACCCAGTTTATTATTAAGAAAGTAGAAAATAATATTTTGAGTATTTATATAATACTAGCTGATTGCCCGGCGTTGCCCGGGTATTTATTTATCCCAATCTTCTATTAGCCAGGAAAATAATGAATTCTTCTAACTATAGTGTAAAATGGACTTGGAGTTGAACGGCATCGGGAGTGTCACTATTCATCTTAGCAACCCCGAAAACTATGGATTCCACAATAATATCGGTCGTTTTCGATTATTTTTACATGTCATCCCCTTCCCAACCCCACCCCCAAGAGTTGTCAGGGGTTTGAACAGCATTCGTAGTGTCACTGTTCATGTTAGCGACCCCGAAAACTATGGATTCCACAACAATATCGGTCGTTTTCGATTATTTTTACATGTCACCCCCTTCCCAACCTCACCCCTAGGGGTGCCACATGTGTCTTGGAGTTGAACGGAATTGAGAGTGTCACTATTCATCTTAGCGACCCCGAAAACTATGGATTCCACAACAATATCAGTCGTTTTCGATTATTTTTACATGTCACCCCCTTCCCAACCCCACCCCTAGGGGTGCCAGATGTGTCTTGGAGTTGAACGGCATTGGGAGTGTCACTATTCATCTTAGCGACCCCGAAAACTATGGATTCCACACTAATATCGGTCGTTTTCTATTATTTTTACATGTCTTACCCCTTCCCATCCCCATCCCTAGGGATGACAGGGGTGTCTTACACAACAGTAATTCTTTACATATTGCTAGTGATACGTGTACCAAGTTTGGTTGAAATCGCTCCAGGCGTTCGAGAGTTATGGCGGAACAAACACACACACACACACACACACACATACATACAGTTTTATATATTAGAATATTAGAGCTCGTACACACATAACGTTACGTTCTAAACTTTTTACACACTCGTTCCCTTTCTCCAATAATACATGCTGACATTTAACAATACATTAAGGTACTGAGGAACCAAAAGCGTGGCCGAAGGTCACGTTGGAAAGCGTGAAATTGCCTGAGTATATTTTGTAATTAAGAAGATATTCGAAAAGCAGCAAAATTCCAGTGAACAGTATCGGTGACATATCACATACCCACAATAAACGTAGACTGCTAGTGCAGCCCATGGTGAAAAGATTGAAAGAATTAAGCAAGGCACTCCCTCCTCGGTAGGAAACGAGTACCTGGACAGCGCCTTGACACAAATACACTCCTTGATACAAACACCAAGAATGTAGAATTGTGCATCCCAATAACAAGTGACTGAGCATGTGCAAAGATTCCAGGTGAGAGTCTTTACCTTGGCATGGCTGTTTTTGTGTGTGTGTCAACAAATTTAGCTAATCATCATTCTTCTTCCTCGTCAAAATAACAAAAACTTCATAATATGGGATAGCAGACCAGTGTAATGTAATGCTTTGTTGCAGATAAAATACAAAAACTTCATAATATGGCATAGCACACCAGTATAATGTAATACGTTGTTGCAGGTAAAACGACAAAAACTTCATAATATGGCATAGCAGACCAGTGTAATGTAATGCGTTGTTGTAGATAAAATAACAAAAACTTCATAATATAGCATAGCAGACCAGTGTAATGTAATGCATTGTTGAAGATAAAATAACAAAAACTTCATAATATAGCATAATATACCAGCGTCATGTAATGCGTTGTTGTAGATAAAATAACAAAAACTTCATAATATGGCATAGCAGACCAGTGTAATGTAATGCTTTGTTGCAGATAAAACGACAAAAACTTCATAATATGGCATAGCAGACCAGTGTAATGTAATGCTTTGTTGCAGATAAAACGACAAAAACTTCATAATATGGCATAGAAGACCAGTGTAATGTAATGCGTTGTTTCAGATAAAACGACAAAAACTTCATAATATGGCACAGCAGACCAGTGTAATGTAATGCTTTGTTGCAGATAAAACGACAAAAACTTCATAATATGGCACAGTAGACCAGTGTAATGTAATGCTTTGTTGCAGATAAAACGACAAAACTTCATAATATGGCATAGCAGACCAGTGTCATGTAATGCTTTGTTGTAGATAAAATAACAAAAACTTCATAATATGGCATAGCAGACCAGTGTAATGTAATACGTTGTTGCAGGTAAAACGACAAAAACTTCATAATATGGCATAGCAGACCAGTGTAATGTAATGCTTTGTTGTAGATAAAATAACAAAAACTTCGTAATATAGCATAGCAGACCAGTGTAATGTAATGCATTGTTGCAGATAAAACGACAAAAACTTCATAATATGGCACAGCAGACCAGTGTAATGTAATGCTTTGTTGCAGATAAAACGACAAAAACTTCATAATATGGCATAGCAGACCAGTGTAATGTAATGCTTTGTTGCAGATAAAATTAAAAAAAACTTCATAATATAGCATAACATACCAGTGTAATGTAATGCGTTGTTGTAGATTAAAATAACAAAAATTTCATAACGTAGCATGGCAGACCAGTGTAATATAATGTGTTGTTGTAGATAATAGTCCACCACCCGGCGAGCGTTCCAGACGTCTCCAGATCCATTTTCCTCCCGGAAGAGCGGGGGAAGGTTCTGAGAATCTCGGTGTCCCCATCGACGGTGGAGAGCGAGGGCGGGCTGAAGAGGCTGGACGTGGGTTACAGGAGATGCATCTTCCCGGAAGAGAAGGAGCTCTTCCTAGACAGGGTCTACAGTGAGAGCAATTGCCTCACGGAATGCCGCATGATGACGCTCAACGAGGTCTGCAACTGTACGCCATACTTTTTCCCCAACTTGAGTGAGTCAACAGCTATTTCCTGTAACTGCACTTCCTACTTCTTCCCGAACTTCGGTGATTTAACGCACATTTCCTGCAACTTCTTCTCGAACATTGGTGAGTTAACGCCCATTTCCTGCAACTTCTTCTCGAACTTTGGTGAGTTAACGCCCATTTCCTGCAACTTCTTCTCGAACTTTGGTGAGTTAACGCCCATTTCCTGCAACTTCTTCTCGAACTTTAGTGAGTTAACGCCCATTTCCTGCAATTGCCATGTCCTACTTTTCGCCTGACTTCGGTGAGTTAACGCTCATTTCCCGAAACTACATGTCACACTTCTTCCCGAACTCCAGTCAGTCAACGTCCATTTCCTGCAACTTCTTACCGAACTTTGGTGAGTTAACGCCCATTTCCTGCAACTGCCATGGCCTACTTTTCGCCTGACTTTGGTGAGTTAACGCACATTTCCTGCAACTGCACATCCTACTTATTCCCAAACTGCGGTGAGTCAACGCCCATTTCCTGCAACTGCATGCCCTACTTCTGTGAGTCAATGTCAATTTCCTGCAACTGCATGTCCTACTTCTGTGAGTCAATGCCCATTTCCTGCAACTCCAGGTCCTATTTCTTCCTTAATTTGTGTGAGTAAACCTCCATTTCAAGCAACTGCATTCCGTACTTCTTCCAGAGCTTTATTTCCACATAGTATTGCTTTCAGCTTATGCTACCACCATTATTCCTACATGTTATGAGTGTTAAAAAAAGAAACATCTGATCTATGAACAAATGTTAAATTATAGAACTGTCATTTAAAAAATTAAGGGATGACAGCTTTTTATAGTCACCTTCTCTGCTTCCACTACAAACCGTCCCTGGAAGTCACTGATAGTATCTTTATTTTCAGATAGCAACATCGAATGTGGAGTATCAAACGTTACTTTGCAGTGCCTACACGATGTCAACCGTGAGTATAATAGCTAAAAATTGAATGAAAATATTTCAACAAAAATTGTTTCGTAGACTATAAAATTAATTTCCTTTCCGTAGCAACACAAACTTGTTGTCATTACGTCCACTACAATCGGGAACAGCTATTGTGTGATATAAGATTTCAGTTCTCCCTCTTTATGTATTTTCCTAGGTTCTACATGGAGTCTAAAATACAATTTAACACACTTCTACGTCATGTCATGTTCCTATACTACTATTCTGTACTGGTTAACAAAATATTGCTCTTTGAGATCAATCGATTGTTTGATTTCAATTGAGGTGTCCTTAGTCACATGATAAACGCAGAAATGTGAGATGTTTGTGGCTCACTAAAGCTGAATTCCATAAATGTTTGACTTTTAAAAAGGATGGTATGTTAACCATGTAATATTCTTCCTTGGTCTACAGGACAACTGAGGAACAACAAACCTCCCGAAGGAACAACTGGATACCACCTGGTGGATGTGCAGACGGGGATGAACTGCTCCTGCCTCCCTACATGTTCGCAGGTGGGGTATATAACGGAGCACCACCTAACTGATGTGTAGGTTGGATACACTTTCTCTCTTTTCTAACTTGTCCATTTCGTGCCCACAATAACTTTTAGATAAGCTGGCCGTGTCCGAAAGGTCTAAGACCGTACTTGAAGCGATAGTCTTTCGAATTGCACTTCGACTGCAGCGCCAAATACGATCTGTAGATAAAACTAAGAACACGCTGTTTTCTGAGTTATAAACACTCGTTCTGCACCATAGAAATCAAATAGCATTTTAAGAAGTTCCTGTACTTACATTTCCACGCACTAGAAGAACTAAAACCAACATGTGGCTGACTTTCAACTTTCATGATTTTAAACAAATGAAGATCAAGTGCACGATTCAAATATTCAAGCCTGGAACTTTGCGTGCTCCACGCTACGGTCTCGATTGCTCGTTTCCTTTGAGCTTTCGGACTGCACTAGGTGACGTCACTTCCGACAAAACCATACTTCAAGACTGCTTTTTGGGCCTTTTGGACAGAGCCATGACATAAATATGCTAGAGTCACTTGTTAGAATACGATCTGGAGTTTCTTTCAAAATCTCTGTGGCACAGCGACAAACACAATAATGAACAAACACTTCCAATATTGTAATCTATTGTTAACAAGAGGGGAGGGGAGGGAACGATGCGGCAAAGGTAGTCTGGTATTTTCTTTGTCCTGATTTTGTATTGTCCAGGGGGTGAAACTTAAATGACGCATTCTGGGCTTTAGTCTCCTCTGCGACATCTAACAACTGTCGATCCAAGCTATGCGCTTTCCAGTCTCACATATTTTCATAGATCTACCCTAGATAGCAGGCCACTCGACACATCTTGATTAAATGGCGACGAAGTTACCACTACGCCATCGGCAGGTCTCTGACCTTTGAGACCTGCCATCTAGCAAGACAGTAGACAAACCATTCGAGTGTGGACGAAAATAGTCGGATTGACAGTTCATAGATGTCGCTAACATCGCAGTTACGAAGACCACCGAATATAACACAGAGACAACATATCTTTCTAGTGGTTTTGGATGGTGCTCAACAAAAATACCAGTTTTAAACCGACCCGTCGCTGTATTAAGACACAACATGATTTTTGATTCGTTGTGTATCTCTTCCAGACCATCTGCATTCATTGAGGATTTCCATGGCTATGTTGACGTCTACTTCAAAAACTTAGGAGCGGTAACTTACAGCAGATACGTTAAGTTCGGTTATCTAGACATGCTAGGTAAGTAGAAATCACGCCTCAAGCTGAGAAAACACGTGTGTTAGAGCGACAGACAGTGGTCCAAGGAGGTTCACACCACATTTAGGTCAACGTTTAACCTAAGTGGTGCTAAAATGGTGTTGATTTCAACCATTTATCTGTTATTTTAACACCACCGAGGTTAAACAGTGAACCAAATGTGGTGTGGACCTTCTGGAATCACTGTATGTGTTGCTTTAACACCAATATATTTTTTACAGAATTTTCTATTGGTAAGTGCGAGAACATGACCAATCATCTTGCATCAAGATTCCTCGTGAACTCATTGTAGACTTTCAATGGTCTGAAATCACTGTACGGGATGCAATATAAAAATTGAGACGAAAACTAATTTTCGTACACTAACAATTTCGTCAAAACTGAATAAAAATTAAGTACTATTAATTCAATCGAACAGCGAAAAGTAACAGCCAGTCATTGAGTTCTTTCACGAACATTGTATGTATCCTTCCGCTATCATTGCCACCGTACTGTTGCTCTGTAAGAAATAGTCCCAATTTATTTCAACGTTGGTTGCATGAAAAACTGCTAGTTTCAAAGCTTAAAACAGCTTACGTGCTTTGCAAGTACATGTAAGTTTCAAAAATATATGCGTGGTACTACAATAAAACAAGAATTAATATAATTTATGAAATTATGAGAATGCCAAAAAAAATATTTTTGCGGAGCAAATCTTCGAGCCTAAGTAAATAAAACATGTGATAGTTACTCTTGACTGTCATTTTTATCAGTGTACAATAGATAGTAAATTTCTACCATGCCCTATTCTTCTATTTCAGTTTCATTTGGAGGAATCGCCAGCTTGTTCATTGGTTTCAGTTTCCTGAGTGCAGTTGAGCTGATCTACTATAGTTTCCGATTTGTCGTCACGATGAAGAATGTATTTGAAGCTAGAAAAGTAGCTAATCTGCGGCGAAATAAAGTCACAGATCCCATGTTAAATAATTTCTTGAACGCAAAATGGAAGGAAAAATCTGGGAATGTTCTGGATTACACAGAATAAAATGCTACTTCAATTCAATTATTGTTTCTCTCCTGCTGTGTTGATTATTTGTAAAATATTGAAGAGTTATCAAAGCATTCTCGAGCTTGAAGTGGTAGTTGTGGTATGAGCTTCCAACAAGTTAAGATTACGGTTTATATATGGTGTTCCAGACGTCGCAAACGCACGAAACAGGATGCAGATACGGTATACGAAAAGCATTATTGCTCTCTCTCCACGAAAATAGGACAGTCAAGGTCGAAGCTTCCCCTTGCCTCCTCCACACCCCTGGTCCTCCAAGGTTGCCTCACTTCTTCTAAGTTGCTCAGTCGACACTTCGCGCGTTGTACACTTCGCAACTTCTTATTTGACCGCCCTGAAAAATTTCAAAGTCCGGAATTCGTAAATTTGGCAGCATAGCGCTTCAGAGCCAACTAAGAGTAGCCAACTTTGCAACATTTCTTCTTCCTGAATGAAAACGCTCGTGAATTTTTTTTTTCATTCTTTCACATTCCATAAAGTAAAGATACCCTAAAGCACTAATAAAATACATGAGTAGACAAAAAAATGTTAAGTAGAAATACGAATGTTGAAAATATTTCAAGATTCCTCGCTCTGAATTTGAAAAGAGGTAAATTTATGTGCATTTTGAAACACTGAACAAGTTCTCATCCACTTGGAAAGAATTGCCGTCACATTTGAATGCAAGGAGGCAAATTCATGATGATTTTATACGAAATTTTTATGAAAGATACCTTGCACAACACCAAACGATTCTGCAAAGTGTGTCTTTTCCTTGGTTATTGGCGAAAAATGGTTCGAAACTCCGGCACAAGGTTTCTTCAACTGAGATCAACGTGCTTTACTGAGGTTTTCGTTAGAAATCTCCTGGAGTAGTTGGTTAGATGACAACACTTTTCATTTTTTACTGTTTTCGTCAAGATCGAAACATCGTAGGTTCAAATCCCACCCCTTCCTGATTATGTTTTCTTTTTTATTTACCGAATACGAAGTGTTGTAATAACGTAATATAAGATTATATGATATTACTGTAAATATTTATGCGATGCATACTCAGTGGCGGCGATTGAGTTCCAAAACTGATGGGGCAAGGTGTCAAAACTGGGGGTTTCCCTTGGGAGATAAGGTTTAGCATAGTGGGAGGGCAACTGTTCCTCTACCCCCCCCCCCCCCCGTCTAATCGTTGCCACTGTGCATGCCTCAAGTAATATTTCTACTAATGTTCTTAAACTTTCAGTGATTGGCAGGATGTAGGAAAAACTTATCCTTTCATTCAGCTGTCATAAGTTATGTTAACACATACGCGTATTTAAGAACTTATATGTCATTAAAATCTGTTCTTAAACAGGATGTTGTAATCAAGGGGTCCCGGGCTCAACACCCGGTGGAGGCACGTTGCTTCGGATTCTAGTTTAAAATATAGATCCAGTACCGAATAGTCTGTCTGTGCAGCAAGTAGACTTAAAACAACAATAGAGAAACATATACAAATCAGCGGCGTATACTCTGGGTCATCTAGGTAATAGCAGATGACCCGGCTGTATTTCTTTTTTTTTTTTAAAAAAAAATGTATATATATACACATTTCTTCCCAATTTTCTTCGAAACCAATTTCGATGCATACATTTCCTTGCTTCCAGCGCGCGAATACTTCCAATCGTTTGCCGCCGAATGTCCGGGAACCTTTCTCCAGCCGGTGGAATGTCTACAGGGAATCTCACCCTGACGTCATTCCTCCCGCTTCCCTTGTAACCCTTGGCGAGGAGGGAGGAGAAAGGAAAGAGGGGGAGGAAACATTGCTTTTCAGGCGCGGTGATTCCGTGCCCAGGGTAAGCTCCTTCTTGTGAGAGTCCACCGGTCGTACTCTCAACCTTCAGAGCCTCTCCATTCCCTCCGCTGAATAGGGAAAACATACCCGGTAGAGTGCGCAGAACAGGAAAACTGAATAACATGGGCAAACCAATTCTACGCTAATTTTCACTTTACATTTGCTTCTGTCTTGCTGATTTCTGTTACTTGAACATAAATTTATCAAAAGGGAAAAACTTAAATATTGAAGATGAAGCAAACTGAATTAAAATTCAAAGCTTAAGAAATTAAAGCACCTATTTGCTGACTCCCCCCAATCCTTGTATTTACAAAAATAGTGATTGTTTCTCCTCTCTAATCTTCAAAAGCAGCGAGAATACTTCTTTCACGGAACTGAATATTTTTTAAAGGGAAAGATATGAAAAATAAATTATATATATTAGTTAATTTAAGTTGCTATATTCCGCCTGTTTAGATTAATAGTGATGAAGATGAACGAATTAAACATAAACGAAAAAACACATCAGGCACGTAACCAGGTGGAGGACTCGGGAGGGCTGAAACCCCCCCTCCCCGAAATCCTACAAATATCTAATTTAAAAAGTGTATAGTGATAATTAATTTTACTTCATTAGCAGGATTAAACACTTTGCATAATACGTTGTAATAATCTGAGATTCATCTTCAGGACTTCTAACCCCACTGTTTCAACTTTATGTGGCGGCTGCTAATAAGGGATGATCCCCATCCCGAAATAAAATTCTGGCTCTGACCTGCAATGATTCGAACTTTTAAAAACTATCATTTCGAGCTCGGAAAGGGATTTTTTTTTATCATTCATAGGGAATTTCTTTCTGAGCCAGGAGCACAACAACAGAAGTTTGGCGCGTGAAACTGAATGCGTGTAGTCGTTGGCTTCGTGTTTATTATTTATTAAGGTGTTAGTGTTTGTCGTGATAGTGCTGTGTTAAAGGGTAATGGATGTGATACAAGATTTGCTGGTGAAACCTTTTGGAACAAGATCTTTTCAGGAGAAGTTGCAAATTGTTAATACAGGTAGGCCAGTGTCATCGCTTGAACTTATTTCTACACACAAAGACAAAAATCGGGAATATGTGAGGCATATTCGCAAGCAAATTATGACAAAATACCATGGTTGACAGGAAGTATAAGTGTTAATAAGCTTTGCATTTTTGTTGGCCGTGCTTACTTTTCGGGGCTGAAAAGAATGTATGGACGCGTGGCTGATACTGTAATCTTTGCAACACTTGTGTCAAACATGAAAAATCCAAAAGTCACATAACTTCCTTTGTTAAGCTGCAATCTTTCGCAAAGACACGTATTGACGTGAACTGGACAAACAGCGTGCTTTGGATGTGGTACGGCACAAGTAATCGGGTCCTGGAGTAAGTTGAATTTTGCACTTAAATTAATATTGCGGGTTTTTATTTCACTAGTGCACGTCTTTCATTTTATATTTCACAGGCTGTTTTTTATAGCTTTATAATACTGTCTTGTTTTATTATTTGAAATTCTACACGTATAGTAAACTGCAATAACGAGAATTAATTGATTGTGATCGTAGCAATAAGACAAATATTCCGACACAATATTCCTAAATCCAATATGGAGCTTGACATAAATTGCACGGAAACTTTTGGAGTTTGAGGATCAAAAGGTCGGAGATTACCCACTCGTTAGAACCAGCATACACCACTGATACAAATAGAATGTTCTTTGCTTGGAAGTTACGAGTGAGTAGCGTAACCCGGTCATAAAAATCTTCTATAACGGCTGAGGGCTCGACGTGCTGACCCCACGTCACCTCATACCAGTTGAAGAACTCACACCTCTAGGTAGAATTGTGGGAAGGAGACTGGCAGTCGGGAGATAGGCCAAGGCCCTATATGCTCGTCAATACTCGTCAGAAATTCAATCAAATTCATTCAGCTGTGCGTCATAAGTTGTGTTAACACACATTATGAGTCAATAATAATAAGTTAAGAAATTGACAAGACGTTTCTGTACTGAAGGTAACTCGAGGTTGTTTTCTTGTAACGTCGTTACTGTGTCCAGCTCGGCATTGTGATTAAAATTACTCTATCTGCATGTTCACTGTCCTCTTACATAAGTTTTCCTTTCGCGAAAACATCGTTCCATAGTTTCCAGTTTCTCAATATATTTTTCTATGAAGTGTTGAATATAATTCTAGCCTGCTTTCCACAAGCTACACAACTTCTTCCTCTCTCTCTCTCTCTCTCTCTCTCTCTCTCTCTCTCTCTCACTCAGTGCCTTCGTTACAGGAAAATCCCCAACAAAGCAAGGAAATAACTAATGAATGGTTATGCTTTACGATCTTTAGGGTTAAAAATAGGTGATCTAAATCTTTAAAAGAAAACCGTTTTCCAGATAGAATAGGTGTATGCATGAATAGAAAACAAAAATTAAGATATTGTATTAGCTGTGGAGTTCATTCTGTTGTAGCTATGTGGCACATCCGGTAAAGGCACCCATTTCCAGTTCCACTTGTGTCTTTGATTAGGGTTCGAGCCTCACTTCATCTGGATATTTTTATTTATATTGAGGCCTGTAAGACAATAATATATGAAAGGTTCCAAATTATTTCTTACACGAGTGTATTTTTTTTTAAATTTGTTAGTCCTGAAAAGGACTGTTTGGGAAAATTGAACATTTATTTAATATCTTGTCCAGTAGCCACCTGCATCTATGACATGTCTCAGGCGTCGAGGAACGGATTGCACAAGATGTCGAATATACCTGTGCGAAGTGCACACTTCATTCCAGGCATTGTTGACGTGGTCAAATAGTTCATCACTTCTGCGAGGTGGTGGATCGGGCCAGCTTTCTGTCAAACATCGAACGACCTCGGCCCACATATTTTCAATTGGGTTGATGTCGCATCCCATGGGTGGCCAGTCAATTAGATGTATGTCGTTTCGTTCAGAAAACCAACGCTGAACGATGGCTGAATCATGGATGGAGGAGTGGTCTTGCTGGAAGTCAATATTTCCCTCGGGATACAAAGCTCGCACGCCAGGAACCATAACATGCTCCAAAATGTGCACATACTGTATCCCGTTGAGACGTCCTTCTATGCGGTGTAGGTCACCTCCGCCACCGAGAGATATCCAACCCCAGACAGGCACGCTCACGCGTCCACGCCGACGTGAGTTAGCAAAAAAATGGGGATCAAATCGTTGTCCTTGACGCCGGTAGACCAGAACCGGACCATCATTTGCAGTAGAAAATACTTTCTCGTCTGAGAAGATTACTCTATCCCAAATCCTATCAATATTTTCTTCAGCAAATGCTAGCCTATCAGTTCTGTGTGCATCCGTCAAGACCTCCTTCTTTGCTGCCCTTCGTGCCCGTAAACCAGAAGCAGCCAGCCTCCGCCGAACTGTCTGTGGGCAACCAGGAAAATCGGCCCTTGCCTTGAGTTGAGTGGCTGACTGGAATGGATTGGCTTCACACTCCGCTATCAGCCGATCGTCTTGCACTGGTGTCGAAACACGGCCCCAGCTCTTGCGTCTTTTCCGTGATGCCTCACCAGTTTCTTCGTATCGAGCCCACCACCTCCTTGCTGTCCGTGATGGAACGCCATACTGCTCGCCAGCTAAACCAGGTGACAATCCAGCTCCCTCGATCAAACCGATCACTCTTTCTCTTGTGAATTTGTTGTAGTGCTCCATTCTTCGCGAGGTTGAAGAAAGAAATGTTGCATGCCTCTGTTTAGAGCGTAGTTCAAAGGAAATAAGGTCTTCTATTGGTATAGTTAATCACGTGATGCTGCAGTTGGTTCAAAGACGACTTCCAATTACATTCAGCCATGAAAAGTTTCGTACGAATTCATACCAGAAAAGGATGTCAAGAATAATAAAATAAATTTAACCATTATTTACAATTACATTACTTTCATTTAACAAATAAATAAAGAATAATTATGACAAATGTGCTACAACGAGTGCTCTTTACATCCATGTGTAAAAGTATTTGGTATTACTAAACACGCACACACGTTCGGAACATCTGTAGCGTAGTTGTAACGTTTCAGACAAGCATACATCTTCTTACGTTCATCTTTTCTCTTTGAGGTATTGGTTCAAACCCGGCTCAGCTTTCACGTTTTTTTTTATGTAATACTTAGTAAAGTTTTTGTCACAATTTTTTCGTCCACAAAAAAAACAATAAAAACAATAATTAAACGATCTTCTCCCCAAAACAATAATTGCAACATCATATTTATTCACATAATAAATCTATTCCACTCATAAAATTGATTCCTTCGGGTCTTAATGCAACATCACCGAAACATTCAAGTTTCAATGTTCATGTTGGAAATTGAACAATAAACAGTTTTGGGGACACATTGCTTTATATAAAACCTCATGTTATTATAGAAATATACACAAGACGTCGAATGAAAGTATGCGTAAGGAATACTCTTGAAACTCTAGAGTTGTAATCATGCGATTTGTTTTTCATAGAGTAATCTGTTATATTCAGTGTGGGAGGGAGACCAGCAGTCGGTAGGTAAGCCAAGGCCCGCCAAGGTGCTGTAGAGCTGTGGGGTTATGTTAATCTGTTATATTCAAGGTTAATTATTTCAAATTTTTTGTATTCAGTAAATATCGTACTTCTGTGTTCACTTCAACAGAAAAGAAATTGAGCGGCTAGGATTTGAACCTGTGATCTTTCATTTTAGATAAAAAAAATACACGTCTTACCAACTGTTCTACAAGGAAATAGACAAAAAGTTTCCTAACATGGTTGCGGCAACAACCACCTGCCAGTGCTCCAAACATTTCTTTGCCACAGATTGTGGATAAGTTCCTCTCTACACAAATGCCCGGTATTTTGCAGTGTATTTTAGCTCAAATTTTGCCTAAACTCATGCGAACTTTGATGAAGAGGATTTACCGGGATATCAACGAGGTTATTTCTGGATAGGCTTCCGAGGTTTCGAGAGCTCTTTTATCTTCAGGGATTGAAGGGATGACGGATAACGTGCTTGTTACTGGTAAGCGTGGTCGTAACTGCGATTCCTCATGCTGCCGAATTTTATTTTCGGAAGGAGTATGGCATCGGACGTAAAATATATATATACTGTTCTTGGATGATCTCTCTGTGTATATCAGGAGGTGGCAGTAATGATGAAGCGTTTAGAATTTTCGGAAACCATTTCAATTATATTACTGAATCACGTGCCACGTGGAATGGCAGAATCAAGTAACGTATAAGCAAGTCTGAGGGTGGCTGTTTTGAATATTGCGAATTTGGTGGAAAGTTCGTTAGATATACTTTCTGTTGAAATAACAGTATTATTTTGTTGAAATTAGACAAGTATTTTGGATATAAAGCAGTGCCGAATTAATGATCATTCTCAAGTTTTGCATTTATTAGATGTCACGTAATATATAAATAGTTATTAGTAGATTTTTATCGCATCGGCCTCGGTCGCAAAAGGTATTTACTTACGTTTATTGGGGATTTATTATTAGATTTAGATGCATTGGAAGATCGAAGTGAGGGGAACAAGAACAGTCATTACTAAATAAACGACATCACATAACCAATCTTAGCGAATTGAATACATTAAACTCTCCCGTTCGTTACAAAAATTCAATACATCAATGTAGTGGATTATTTCCTATTATAATTGTGTGTGTTTGTGTGTTAGTATTTTGAAATAATTAATATTTTAGTTGTGGAGTGAAGAGCGTACACAATACTTATCTTAAATTCCATTACTTGATTGATGATTTGGTTTAATTTACTTCGCCTTTGTGACGTTTTTGGTTCATCGCGAAGATGAGAATGGGTGATGGGATGATGAAATTGATGAAGGAACACTTACAAAGAACACCCATGCCTGACCAGGATTCGAACCCAGGATTAAATACCATTACCTACATCATCCTGAATGCATATATATTATATGTAAATTAGTCATAATGTGTGTTAACTCAGCTTATGACGAATAGCTAAAATACAAAAAGTTTTAACCTTAAATCCTGGCAAGCAACTGAATAAGCATTAACCTTCTTAGGGAGAAAATGTGCAGAAGAGACATCCCTTGAAGTGTGCATCGGATATTTTACAGTGTTGAAATATCAATTGTCTCTGTTTAGCACACACACACACACACAAAAAAAAAAAAAAAAAAAAAAAGAGGGTGGGATTTGAACCCGCGACCTTTCAAGTATGTTGAAAAATATGGATACCAGCGTCTAACCAACTGCTCTACGTTAACTTAATGACAACATTCCCTTACAAACACGTAGATGTTTATGATAAAATCGATCTTCCTGTGTTCCAGCATGTTTTCTCCACAAGTCGTGAAATAAATGATTTCTTTTAGATCTGTTCGATATTGTGCAGGGCATTGTAAATAAAATGTCGCATAAACTCCTCAGAAATTTGCCTCTTTCTACTCAAACTTGATGGCGATTTACTCCAGGTGGAGAAAACCCCTGTTCAGTGTTTCAAACCTATGTGATATCAAGTCGAGCACGCAGAATTGTTACAATTTCGCACGATTCTCATTCTTATTCTTATTTCAATTTACTATTTCAGTTTCAGTGTGTATTATATTAGCGATTGATAGTTTATAAGTTCATGGAATGTGCGAAATTGGAATCCTTTCACCGCAGCGTTTTTCGTCTAGTTGAATGACGAACTCAAAGTTGGCTACTCTCAGCTGGCGCTGAAGTGCAATGTTGCTAAGTTTACGATTTTCGGACTTAGAATTCTTTCGGGGCGGTCAAATAAGAAGTTGAGAAGTGTACGTATGCGGTTGATTTCGTCGGTTGAAATTGTTACTTATTGGCAACACTATAGGTGAGCGGCGTGACCTTGACTGGACTACTAGGTCATTCAAATATGGCCTGGACTGATTTTGCACATGTCACTCTTCAAAGTACTCCTCTCCAGAGTCCATACATTTTTTTCCCCAACGTTTGGAAGCATCTTAATGTCCTTTTCATAAAAGTTTTTCGGTTGGCTGCGTATCCACTGCCGATGATGGCGTCCTTATTCGCAAACCGCATGCCTTACAAACAGGTAGAAATCACTTGGGGCAAAATCGGGACCTTATGGCGGGTGTGGCAGAAGGTCCCATTTCAATTTGCTGAGGGTTGCCATAGTTGTTTTGGGTGTATGAGGCCGTGCATTGTCTTGAAGGAAGGCTACCCGCTTTCCACCTCTCTTTCGCTTGAATCGGATCTTTTCCTTCAATTGTGTTGTCAGGAGTTCTGAGTAATAAAGTGCAGTGACTGTTCTGACACCCGTAAGAAAGTCTACATGGATGGGGCACGGGGGCGAGGTCCTCCAATCACCTCTCACCTCGCACTGAAAAGTACCCTCTCTCCCAGCGCAGTTACCGTAGCCTGCCGTTCTTGTGTGCATATTTTTTTGCTGGGAGCGGTTGTGCCCCATTAAGGATTAGGAGATTAGGAGTTTTAGAGGAGCAAGGAGAGTGAATACTAGGCCTTGACACCTAAGAATTTTAAACCAAGGCGTATTTGCTTTTTACTCAGAACTTTAATTTTGATTAAAATATTAAAAGAGAAAAAAGACAGAAAGAAAAAGAGAAAAGAGAGAATGCGAGTAAATAAATATAAATAAAATATTAGAATCGGTTATTTACAATATAAAACATATAACTCTGGGTCAGCATAATTTAAATATAATGATTAGGCAAATACTTTACTATGAGTCCTTAGAGTCTTAAAAAATTAAATGGTGTAATCTTTGAAAAAGAGACTAAGATTTATTGGGAGTTTCTATAATCGTCCGTAGACTAGAAACTTTCGTTCAGAATTAAGAGAGGGACTATCCCGAAGTTAGGGGTGTTCCCATGGTTTCCTCTTCTGTCAGCTGGCTGAATCAAGCATCAGGCATCTTCTTCTTGTGGGGAAACCATCTAACATCTTGGTCCTGGAATAGGATGCAGATTCCCCCCATCTAACATCTTGGTCCTGGAATAGGATGCAGCTTCTCTCGACTGGTGGACCTCAGGTGGGAGAGAATCTTCCAGGATTTCCTATGACACACTTTTAGAGTTGTCTTCAGTTACTAGATGTCTTTTCATCAAAGTCCTCCAATGGTTCCAACACTAATCACAACAGAGCACACACCAAAGTCTTCTTCATACTTTACTCCGGACGTCTTCTTCCTCTTAAAGAGGTAATGTAGAACTTCCGTCTATTTATCGAAGTTGGACCATTCTCATAGAATCTTTCCATTCTCTGATCTTCTATCTTGGAGCAGCTCTTTTTCTTTTTTCTTGAGCGAGTTTCGTAGGTCCTGGTGTTCACCAGTTCCATCGGGGCACTAAGCTGCGGCTTTGTCTTTGGACTGGACTGCGACAAATCAATATTTGAGATCTCAGCTGCGAGTTTATTCATGATGGATAATTTGTACCTGTCTCCCAAAACAGTGTTTGTCGTAAATCTACCCAGGTTCCTTCTCAGGTCCAAAATATATTTGGAATTATAATTTTGACATGTAAGAATTTTATGCTCAGGAGTATCCAAGGTTTTACGCTGCTTACAATTGTCTTCTGTCCTGAGCTTAAATCCGTAAGGACCGTGGCCCGTTATAAAATGAACCAATCCTTTGGTCGGGTTTAAGTGTGTCCAAGAATTTCGTATGCTCACGCTCGGAATATAGAGTTTTCAGTGAGCCGATGACTCTTGTTCCCATTCATTCTCCCACTTAGTCTCAAAATAGAGTCTAGCCTCTTTTACACAACTTACATTAATATTTTGTCTTCTTAAATCCTCGAAGCACTTTTTCTTCAGCCAGTAATTTGTTGCTGCAAGCTGCACTTCCAAATCCAGTGGGAGGACTCCCGCTATAGCAATCAGGGAGCGAGTTGGAGATGTTTTAAAAGCTCCTAATATTCTCAACAGCACGTTGCGTTGTTCTGATCTTAGCTTAGATATTATTCTGTCTTCAAATGCTAGGTGAGCCCACACGTTAGCAGCATACCTCACAGTCGAAACAAAAATAGCATTGTAATACAGCAGGGCAGTATCAAAGGGAAGTTTAAAGGCTTTATTACCGAGACTTAACACTCTATGTAGTGTGGTTTTTGCTTTGCTAGTAATATATTCAACGTGAGATCTGAATTTCAGTTGTGAATCAATATATACTCTTAGATACTTAAAAGTTTTTTCTCGTGTATCGATTGGTCATTAAATCTTACACATGGAGATCTGAGGAGTTTGCCTTTCAGCTGTGCAATCACCGTCTTATTTGCTGCTATAGAAAGTTTTGAAACTTGGCACCAGGTATTGAGTTGGTCCAATATATTTCTCGCCATTGCTTCAAGATCTTTTCTATTATTTGCCCCCGTGATTATCATTATGTCGTCTGCATATGCCACTGCGTCTACGGTGTTGGAATTCTCGGCGAGTTCTGACAATAATGGATCTATTGTCATGTTCCAAAGTTGTGGACCAATAACAGATCCTTGTGGACAGCCCTTGTTGACTACTCTTTAGACGAGTCGGCCTTTGCTTCTATAATTGACTTTCCTATTATTCAGGTAGTCATGCAAGAATTGTATAGGGCGTATGGAAGATTCACGTCCCTAAGGATTCTTAATATGGCCACCATACGTTATCAAATGCTCCCTGAATATCTACAGCAATTCCAAGTAGGTATTTCATAGATGAATCTTGGACCAATTTCTTAACCTTGTTTATAGCATTCTCTGTGGCCCTGCCTTTCTTAAAACCGTACTGGTTCGTGTTTTGATTTCTTAGAATAAGTTTCTCCTCGATTCTCTTCACTAAAAGTTTTTCAAACATCTTTCCAAATCCGTCAAGTAGAGAGATTGGTCTGTACGACTTGACTTCGCATGGATCTTTGCTTCTGTCTTTCAAGATGAGTGAGAGATCAGCAGTTTTACAACATGTAGGAAAAATTCCTTTCACAAGGCACAGGTTGTATATTTGCTGTAGATGGTAGGTTATATGATTTTTCCCAATTTTAATTAATTCATCTGGTCCTGGCGATTCTTTAGCTTGAGTTGATCAATGACTAACGCCACTTCCTCAAAAGAGAAGGGTACTATCAGGTCTTCTGAAACGTAGGGTAATTCCATAGCATTCCTTATGTTGGACTGCTGTATGTTGTCCTCCTTGGGGACATCTAATGGTAATAGTTGTTCCATTAAATAAGCAGCAGTGTCTTCCCAATTATTTGTAAATTCATTGTTAGATTTCTTGATTGATGTCAATAAAACAGGTGACTTAATTTTTCCAGCATTTATCCCGTATGGCAGGCTCCAAGGATTACGGGCCAACTCTCGCCTAGCAAAATCTGCCCAGGTTTTCTGCTTATATTGATTGAGTAGATTAGAAAACATCCACTTAGAATCTCTATATTTTTTCCAAGTATAATTGCTTGTCCATATAAGTGGTCGATTTTTGGTATGACTTCCTAAATTTTCGCGTATTGTTCCTTCTCTTTAATAAGTACGCAGGCCATTTGTCGACCTTAATTTTGGTTCCTTGACTAGACTGTCTTAGTCCTTCAGTCATTGCCTGGTTAACTATAGAATACAAGTGCTCAATTATTTTGATAATGTCCTCCTTTAAATCCTCTTCACTCGCTTTAGTAATATGCTTGAATAGATGCTCTTTGTTGACTTGTCTCCAATCAATTCCTTGCTGAATAGTGCTTTGCATACTATGGCCTTATTTGTATATCTTAATCCTAATGGTATTATGATCACTAGTTGCCTCGTTATCTTTAATCCACCAATCAATTCTTTGAGACTTCCCCTTGCTGCTAACGAGACTTAGATCTATATTAGAGGAAGCCCCTTGCGTGTTTCTATAAGTAGGAATGTCAGACTTAATATTTAGGACTGTTAGGTCCTTTAATGCAATGCAGTCTTCCATTAATAGCCCTCTTTCATCTGTGAGTTTACTAAACCATAACTTCGATTTAGCATTACTATCCATACATATGATGATCCGACATGCTGAATAAGCATCTATAATATTTTCCAACATATAAATATACGGTTCAATCGGGTCCTTGTATTGACAATAGAGACTCACTATTGTCCATTTCGAGTGTCCAAAGTCTATTTCTGCCACTTGGCAGTGAGTAGTTGAGAGGCATTTGTTCCAAAGTACCTTAAGGTCTTTATTTAGTACTACGATCGCAGAAGATGGTTCTTGATCATCGCATATTATGGTTGAAGTACTTGGGAATCCAATAATTTGACCTTTAAGATGGTACGGCTCTTGAAGCGCTATAATGTCTGTTTTATTTTCTTTATATAATTGTATTGTCTCTTCCATGGCAAGTTTAGATCTTCCCACATTTATCTGGAGTATATCAATGGAAGAGTTTTTGTCACTTTGACATATATTTATAAAATTAGCCATAGTTTGTTATTGTGACCGCTCTGTCCCAAAAATCTCTAAATGTGGGACAGGCATCTGGAGTACACGTCCTCTTCCTATAGGAGCAGGGAATACAGCGCTTGAACCGGTCATGTTCTTTACAATTCTCCAACTTGTGATGTTCGCCACATCGACTGCACACTGAGTCCCTATTGCAGTATTTACTAATGTGGCCATAATCATAGCAATCATAACATTGCAGAACAAATAGAAAATCCCTCGTATTATGTGCGGTAAATGGAAGGAATTTTTTTTCTTTATATTTGTAGAACTTCCTAACGACAGGAGAAGTCTCGATGACCACGTGGCTTGTAAGGCCATCTCTCCTGCCTGTCCTAAATCTGAACTTAACATTGTTGAAGAATTCTTCCTTTGACAATAAGTTGTCAAAGTTAAGTGCGTGTAAACTTGTTAGTAATTCTTCTTCTTGAATGGTATTCGAGACATCATAGATTATAGTTAGTGGATTTTTCTTTTTTACTGGTTCTACTATAAGTCCCCTGGTAGTCAATTGGTCATTGTTTTGGAGCCTCTCAGACTCCTCTTCAGTTGCAACGTCAACTATCAAAGTACTTTTTGTTGATCTTATGTTTCCAATTCGAATTCTGTCTTTCACTGGATCTACAAATTTAGTCACTATTTCTTGAACTTCTTTGGAAGTTTTGCCACTTGATTTTATAAAGAGCGTAGGAATCTGAGCCTTGTTATGTGTCTTGGGTTGGTCACTTTGAGTACCAGTCCTCAAGATCTCAGTATAAAATGGCTGAAAGTTAGTTACTGAGTTGCTTTGACCCACTAGGGCCTCTCTAGTACGTTTCACCTCATCTTGTAGGAAATTCTTATCTTCTTTTAACTCGTTGTTTATGGCCAGGAAGGTATCATTCTTAATCCTTAAATCTTCATGGATAGCCCCCCTGCCAGTCCCAAAAAGACGTTGCCATCACTTTTCCTACCGAACGGGTCCTCCACGCTTTCTTGGGTCTGGGAGACCGGCCGTCATGCGGTTCATTCTCCACGCCCTCTCTTCCCTCTCTGAAGTACTTGCACCACTCAAACACACGGGTTCGTGAGAGACACTCTTCCCTATATGTTGTTTGAGTCTCTGCAAAATTTCAGATGGCTGGACGTTTTCTCCAATGAGAAATATGATCACAATGCGTTATTCCACCCTCCGCGGCACCGTCTGTTCGCTCTTCGTCTTCACTCGAGCAACACTCAGACACCACTGAGCAGGTTCTAACCTGCGCGGGAGGGAAGATGGGGCTGTGGCTCCATTCTCCCAAGGACGCACATGGAAGGTTGCTTGAAAAAAAAAATCAGACCCGCTCATATTTGAATGACCTAGTATTTTCATGGCTTTAGCTGCAGTAACATTGTAACTTCCAACTGTATTAGTCCATCTGAGTGTAATACGTGGCCTTTACAGAAGGCGCCAAAATGCCAACTTATACTCTGTTCGTGGAATCTGTGGAGCTAGGTCGGACATAACGGAAGAAAAGGGGAGAAAGCGAGTGGATGGAGCAAAGCCGTGCGTGCTGCTGCAAACGGCTGGTAGCTGCAGTCACTTCATCTCTCATGTGTTCACTCTCGAGTCACTACCACTTGCAGTTAGTCCCGGAAATCTCTGGAGCAAGCGAACGAAAACAAGTCTGCGCAAGTAGTGGTTCGAGAAAGCTCAACTAGTGAACCCGTTAGAGGGAAAAGGTTACATGGTGGGGAAAACGCGACTGCAGCCGCAGTGGGACAACATAGCACGAACGAGTACGAGCGAGAGAAAGTGGTTAGATGCAGGACTCTAGTTTACCCAATGTAAAGGACATGACCTTGTGATATACGAGATCAAATTTAGAAGAAAAAAAATATTGAACGTCGCATCTGGATAATAGCTGAGGTTTCGCATTCGCGATGCGTAGAGTAAATCAGCTCTAAGTTGTGATGTCAGAAGAATATGGCATGACGTCATTGACGACCCAGTAAAATCAATTCTATAATATAGGGTGTTCCGTATAGGACGCCGAATTAGAAAATTAAATAAAAGTAGGGAAAATATCATGAAAATAGTTATATTTCACATACATGTAAGCAGTAACATCTACCAGTTACGTATGAAAGACAATGTCAGGCATATGTCCACCCCTACTGAGTCTGCATGCATTTATACGCTCCACAAAATTATTGATACCTCTCTTGCAGATGTCTGTCCCGATGCCTCCAGTCACCTGTATGATTTCCGCCTTTAGTTCCAAAAGGGTTGCTGGTTTGTTGGCGTACACCTGTGATTTCACAAACCCCCATAAGAAGAAATCACAGGGTGTAAGATTACACTCCACCTGCTACACAGTCGTTCTCAGCGGATGGATGGATTTCACGCTCCTGGATTATTCGAGGATTTTCGGAAGGAAACCACAACAAACGAGTCAAAACAATTGGGGCTACATTAATCGGCATGACAACAGATGCCAACATTGGTAAGAACCGGTCTGCCAACCGGTCTGCCAAATTCGGCGTCCTATACGGAACACCTTTTTCATAGAATTTACACTTAGCGTGGACTCAGACAAGTAAAACAGTGGAAGGATGTATAGCTGCTGTTTTGACAGTCCTCATGGTATAATGGTTACCGGAACGTGCTTTAAAGTCATAAATCGTGGGTTAGAACCCTGGAAAAAGCACGGAAGCTAGGTAACATGAAGTTATCGGATTTTACTCCTTGTCCGGACATGTCCCCTTTATTGATTTCACCCAATCATTTATTCACATAGTTTCAATTGATCTAACGTGGACGAAAAGCGACTGAAATTAAGAAAATTACAAAAAAATATTATTCATTTCCGTAGATTTTCTATGTTGAATCCGGTCACGAAAATAGGTTGGTGTTGAGGTGTTAATTGAATGCCAAAAAGAAGTAATCGTTTTTAAAATCGAAAAAAATGAACTGTACTTAACGCCAGCGTGCTCATAAAACTTCTTGCCCTAAGATACTTGAACTATCACATTATAATGTCTCCCATTCGAAAATGAAAATTGTATTCTAAATGAACCACTTTCAGCTAAAATGAAAAGTTATTCAAATGTTTGTTCCTTAAAAGTTTCATTATGAATTCAAAGGGTTATTGCTAATTTCGAACAATAAATTAATTAGAAGCATTCCGCTCCTCAGGTTTTAGTACAGAATTACAGTTGAAAAAAGTTTAAAATAAATAAACAATTCTATGGTTTACGATGATTTCTTTAACAATTAATAGTATTGTTATTTCGTTCTTCCATCTATGAATGAAAATGTAAGCTTGATACATTGAGTGTAATTTCATTGTCAACATTTAAAATCGACAATTTCGAATTCCGTTAAGAGTTGAAGAACCATAGTTTTGTGTACAGTCACAGCAATAGAAATGGGACACCTATATACTAAAATACTCGCTTCCCTGCAAGGCGTTATGTGTGTTGCATAACTCTACGCGATAAGTGGATTTTAATAGGAAATTTTCAATTGCAACTTCTACCACCGACATAGCAGTAGGCAACACACATAACGCCTTGAGGGTAGCCAGTATTTCAGGATACAGGTGTCCCATTTTTATTACCGGTGACCGTATTTGTAACAATAACATTCCGTTGCTTAGCAACACAATCGTTATTTATGTATTAAAAATAATTTACCAATAACTGTGAGGTAAGATTCTATGATGGCCGACTTTAAATGTCTGTTTTAGAAGAGTTCTGAAGATTGTTAGCTAGATTGAATCGAGTGTTATTGAATTTAAGTGAAGGACTTGTGTAGAAAGACTAAGGAGTGTTTATTATCTATCGTGAAAGAAAAGAACAAAAGTTAATTGAAAATAATCATGTCAATTACAATTTAAAATGTTCAATATCCCTTTGGATTGTATAAGAGATGTGCTTTAACTGTCTCGTTTGTTTATCATAATGGATCAAAAGGGAATTGTTGAGGACGGAAATAGTACGATATGCAATAGTACTATAATCAGTGATATCAGTATTGATGATATAATATCATCTGATTCAAAACATAACGAACAATATGGAAATGTGACTATGGACATTTCACACAAAGTAAATGGGCTGAATAAAAGAAAGAACAATACAGCACAAATTGAAATTGGGAACAAAAGTTCTAGGATGGAACACATTACCAATCATGAAAAAAGAATATACCAATATGACATAGATGCGAATTAACCGTATTTAGTGATA
Source organism: Lepisma saccharinum (assembly GCF_977018435.1). Taxonomy (NCBI): domain Eukaryota; kingdom Metazoa; phylum Arthropoda; class Insecta; order Zygentoma; family Lepismatidae; genus Lepisma; species Lepisma saccharinum. The sequence goes on from NC_139235.1 coordinate 10,767,212, forward strand.
GTAGAAAGTAGAAACCAACAGTTAGGGAATTTGCATCCAGTTAAAGTTGGGTATATGCTAATGGATAATAATGTGAAATTAAGGTATGTAGATCAAAGTGGACGAAATAGAGTTCGAGCATTATTGAACCCGTCACAAGAAGTTAATCAATTTGTGAAAAATAAAGTGTTGTTAGACAAGTTAGGAGTAAATGCCAGAATTCCTAAATCTTTAGTGGAGAAGGAAAGCCTTGTTTTTGGAATACCCACAGAGTTTGAAATGCAGTATTTGGAAAGCAGTATAGAAAGCCCAGTGCTAGTGACTAAGTTGGGAAGAATGAAGAAGAAAATATGGCGGAATGATGGATCATTTTAGCTTGAAACTACTCAAGTCTTATGTTTGACTTTTAAGGGGACAGTTTTACCACAATACATAGCAGTTGGAAAACAAATAGTTGAGGTAGTGCCACGTGTGAATCCAGTGTTGCAATGTAATAGATGTTTCAGATTTGCCCACACAGGTCAACAGTGCAAGGGTAAAAATTTGTGTTATAAATGTGGCCAAGATTATCACGAAGGAAACTTCGAATTGAGTGAAACATGTATAAATTGCAAAGGAGATCATAACGCTTGCAACAAAATATGCCCTAAATATCAGGATGAAAAGCAAATTCAAATTATTACGGCCGAGAAAAACATTTCATATTATGAAGCAAAAGGTATGTTGACGGGAAATAACTCAAGAAATATATCATGTGAAAAAAATTTAAATTATTTAGGGATCAATTTCAACATGAAACTGTTCGAAGAAACGGATTGGAATTCCCTCCCATCAAAAAGAGTTATGTGAATGAGAAGAATGTACCAACAAGTGATAGTTGCAAGGAAATAAATGAGAGTTATTGTGCGAGTTCTGTAACTCAAATGGCGGAACAAAAGAAAATATCAAGGGAGAATAATGGTACATAATGATAAATGAGAGTACAATACAGCAAAGTTGTTACATCGCCTCCAAAGAAGATTATGGAAACGGCTACAAGACGTATTGTACAACTTCCACGGGAAAACAAAAAGGATGTGAATGTAGATTCTTCATCCTAATCAGACATAAAAAAAGAACAAACAAAATACAAATATTCCTTACATTTAAGAGAATCCCCTTTTAGTAAGCAAATACAAAATATGGATAATATAAATGGCAGAAGATATTCAGATAGTAAATCAGTTTTTTGTAGACAAAAGGAAATATACCAGTCATTGTTGGACCTTTTACCAGATATGATTGAATCAGTTCGTGATTTAAATGATACAGTACAATATCATGAAGCATGAGGTTGTAATTATAGAGATGCATTAGGATGTAGTATTTTGGACTGGGTTGGTGATCGATCATTACATTTCATGAACGATGGGTCAGCTACTCATTATCCATGGAATGGTAAATCACCAACAGCCATATATTTAACTATTGTGTCAAATAATATAATAAATACATTGTTTTGGGAAGTAGATTTTGTGAATAGGGGTAGTGATCATTTGCCAATTTTAATTTCACTGTTAAATGATGAACACTCAGTACCTAAAATATATTCATTACCAATTAGAAGGTGGCAGGTTAAAAACATCGATAGAGAATTATATTCTGTAATTTTGGATTCTTTTATCTCAATGGAAGATATTAAACAGGAACAAGATATAGGTAACGTGTCAACATTATTTACAATTAATAACGTATGCAATGAATATTGTAGCTAAACGGAGGAAAATTAATAATAAAAATAACTTTCCTACTATAAGTCGGTAGAATTATGAGTGTCAAGATGCAAAAGAAGAAAGAATAAGATTGTCTGAAATATTTGCTGAACAACCTTTGCCAAATAATTGGATAAATTTAAAACAAGCAATAGCTAAAGCAAAACGTATCTTCAATAAAGCAAAAAGGCAAGCATGGGAAGAATTCTGTGAATCATTATCACCATCTGTTAAAACAAACACAATTTGAAAAAAATAAATTATCTTAGGAAAGGACATAAAACTAGAGTTTCACGTACAACAACAATTTGGCAAGAACATTTTGAAAAAAGTTTACACTTAGTTATGTAAAAAATTTAAAAAAACGAGATTATAAATAATATAAGTTCCAATGATGAATTTTATTCAAAAATAACATTGCAAGAACTAAGAGAAACTCTAAATAACATAAAATCAACTGCCCTAGGATACGACGGAATAACGTATGAAATGATAGGACATCAACCGGACAATGCATTAAAAGTACTTGTAAATAATTATAATAATTTTCTGAGAAGTGGAAATGTACCACAAAACTGGAAAACACATCTGATACTACCTATACTTAAATCAAATAAAGATCCGAAAGAAGCTGAATCATATCGACCTATTACGTTGGCTCCTACATTTGAGAAGATATTTGAAAGATTATTATTAAAAAGATTAGAGTGGTATTTTGAGAAAGAACAATATTTTTATCCATATCAGTTCGGTTTTAGGATAAACAAGGCAGTAGCGAAGCGTAGTCTTACGAAAGAGGCAAGCAATGTTTCAGTACAACAAAACATGTAGTACAACGACATGCCGAGGGGAAAGATTCAAGGTTTATAGCCTCATTTACCCAGTCGCTGGATTTGTCAAAATATCGTAATAAAGTGACTGTACTAAAAATAAACCATATGATCCGCAAACGTCACATTTACTTTTTAAAAAAAATCCAGGTAACGTTATTCATATGATATTAAACGTTTTGCATATGCGAACTTTCCGCATACGACTAAAGGGAGACGGAATTTCTTACTTACTTATTAGTACCTTTATTTGTTCATTATTATTTAATATGGTCAAACGGTGACCAAACCGATTTAGATAAAAAAATGGGAATCATTTGTTTATTTTACGCTGCATGATGTAATTTAGTATTTTTGGGCACCCTAAAAACCGCATTGGAGTAACTTAAACACTAAATAAAAAGTTAAACACAAACAATAAAAAATTCATTTCAAAGCAAAGAAACACATGCATAGACGATGTACTCACCACAATAAATTTCAAACTCTTGGTCCATTGGATGCCACCCTTAGTGACGATATTCATACTCCATTCTTCTTTTCTTCTCTAGAAAATGTTTAAGCACACAATCGTAAAATTTAGTTTCATCCAGTTTGAGTTCCTTTAATAGTTCCTTCTCAATGGACAAATGAGCAAGGGCTGACAACCTTTCCTGACCCATGCTGTTCCTGGCGAATGTCTTGATACGTTTCAGCGTTGAAAACGATCTTTCAACTGACGCTGTTGTGGCTGGTATAGTCAGTACTAGCAGACACAGTTTGTGGAGTTCGGGCATCACTTGTTGTAATTCGTTGTTTACAATGAACTTCAAGATGTCCTTTACACTCTTATTGCGGAAACAATCCCGAGAATAGGCAATACTGAGCTCGGTGTGCAACAAGGTTTTGTCAAAATGCTGGATGTACAGTTGCATAAGCGATGAGAAGGCAGTTTCTGGAAATGTAGCAGCATACATGCGAAATTTCCCGCTATCGAGCAATTCAACAAATCGTAGGGCCTCAAGGTTTTCAAAACGTGAAGACAGTTGGCTTATGATGTTGTCTATAACTTCACAATATATACGTTGGTACTGAGATTTTGTGTCGCCTACATTGTTCCTCTTCCTTCTCGGCTGTGGTACTCCTGCAATATCTATTGTCCTTGTATAAATTATGTCAAATTGTTCTCGTTTCTTGGTAATGTCACTTTTGACACTTTCAATTTCTTTGAGGCAAAATCCAATATCCATAGTTTTTGTTTGCAGCACATTAAATAAATATCCCGTCAAGGAAAATATTTCCCCAAACAAGAGAAGAAAAAAGTTGGTTTCGAAACTATCCAGGAATGCCAAGAAACCACCCGCAGAAGAAATTGTTTCACTGTCCCAGTCTTGTGCATTGCCAATAATGTCCTCAAACATTTCAATTATCTTCACTCTATTTTCGGACGTTTTTTGTACAAGCCGTTCACTGTAGTTCCACCTGGTCTGAACCACTTCAGGTAACCTTGCTTTAACTATATCGTCGAGAGCAGCATTTCTTTTTGTCGAATGCGAAAAGAAAGAAGCAAGGCCACTTAGCGTCGAGAAAAACACTTTGCATTCACTAATGTTGCTCACTGTTTGAGAAAGTACTAAATTAAAGAAATGTGCAAAACAGTGAACAAATATTGCACTAGGGAAAATCTGTCTGACTCGTGCTTGTGTCCCTGAGAGATCCCCTGCCATTACGGCTGCCCCGTCGTATGTTTGACACACCAATTTTGATTCCCAGCCTAGTTTTCGAATTGTTTCAACAACGTGGGCAGCAATTACAGCTGCAGTTCGGTTCCTGCTGACATCCTCAAACCCCCAGAAACGCTCAACAATTTTTCCTGACTTCGTCACGTAACGAAACATCGTCGAAAGTTGCGATTTCCGTGATACGTCCGAGGATTCATCGATCATAATAGCTACGAACTTGGTTTCACTTACCTCGGCCTTAATTGCGTCCGTTATGACACCACTCGTGCTTTTAATAAGGTCATTCTGAATCTCACTTGACAAGCCAGTAAATGTTGTAGAATTCTCCAAATGACTTGCCAGCAAAGTATCAAATTCTGCCAACATATTTACAAGTTCTACATAATTTCCACGGTTCAATGATGCCTCACTTTCATTGTGTCCCCGGAATGATAATTCTTGACTACCAAGAAAGGTTGTTACACTTTCAAGACGCTTTAAAATATCGCGATTTTGACGAACAACTTTGTTATGGCGCTCGATTGTTACTAGTCTGTGGTGATCCAGAGCAAAATCCACACGAGATTTTCCGAATTCCTTCAGAGTTAAAAATGCCCTTATGTGAGATTCTGCTTTTTCATGTCTCTGTAATGCATTGTGCACGTTATTCAGATCACAGTATCCCTCACTTGACCACATGGAGTTCGTCTTGTGCACGGCGAACAATACGCATGGCCAACAGTACAACCTACTGCGTGCTTCACAACCTGCTAGCCAAATAAACTTGTGATACAAATTGCTTTGGAAATGTCGCACAAAGCCCCTTGGGCTAACTTGTTTTAAGTCCGGTAAATGCGGTGTTGGTCGACCCCCTTCCACGATTTTCATTTTAACACTTATCTCTCTCGAGCTAAACGAAGCAATTTTCAATTGCTCAATAATACACCCGCACTTCACATCAACCGTTCCTAAATACGCGTTCATTCCGATAAATTCACAGCACAAAACACGAAGCAACAAACACTCACACTATCCCACGTGCTTTCCACAACTGCAAATGCAAGCATCCACACAAGATCACTTTGAAAATCTCTGAAACAACAGAAAGTTATACCAACCTATTTCCTTAATTTTATCCGTCACAAAGGAAAGATATATCAGTTTGGAGATAAAAATTACGCGGAGGAATCAGAATCATTTCAGCAGAACGAGTATGTACATTAATATTTAAGTAATAAAGTGTCATTCAATGGCGTGCCCGGGACGAAGGGGGGGGGGGGTGGATGGTAGACATAACTCCCTTTTGGCCCAGTATATACTTTAGAAAAAACGTCAAAGGAAGGAAAAGATGACAAAATGGGGACCGTAAAAAGACCCTGGGAACACCACTTGCGTCATAATAATAGAACTTAAAACATATTCGGGCCTCCCCGATGGCGCAGTGGTAGTGTCGTCGCCTTGTAATCAAGGGGTTCCGGGTTCGATACCCGGTGGAGGCACAAGTGTTTCAGATCCCATTTTAAACTGTAGGTCCAGTCCCGATTAGCCTTACTGTGCATAAAGTGGACTTAAAACAACAAATCAATCAATCAATCATTAAAACATATTCTTGTGCTCATAATATGCAGAATGTATACGATTTACTTCTATGCCATGTACAAATATCAGTAGATAGTTCTTTCTCAGATAGCTTTATTTTCACCCCAAGTTTTATTCAAAAGCAGTCAATTTATTGATTGTAAAATTTGTGAAAGAGCTCACTTGAATTACTGCGTAAATAATTTGGCAGTTGCAAACACTGGTAGCGGTCAACACTTCTGGCGTAATTTGAGCTGGACCGACCAGGAAGCAGGGTGCAGGACCAAGGTCCGTCCAATCTTCCCTCCCTCCCTGAGAAAACTCTTCACGGGGATGCAGAAATTCCACTGCCCCAACTCCCAATGTCAACTTTTTTTACGCGTTTTACATTTCGCGAAATCTAAAATAATTTGTAATATAATATGATATATATGGAATTTAGAACAGTGATAATAACTTATTTTAGTTATTTTATGACTAACAATTATTATTATATTTGCGATCTTGTTTACGTGTTCATGAAGACAAATATTCGTTACTAGTTTTTGCTGGCAACGTACCCATAGATGAATCCTTCTGCTTTCGGTTGAACTCGGCTATTTTCGGGAATCACGCAAGCTCGGAAAGCACAGCTTTTTGTAGAAGCTTTGTGGACGGGTTCCACCAGAATTTCACGCTTCGCCATGTGACTCCTTCGGAGGCCTTATTTTCCCGCAGAACGGCTGCAAGCATTGAGGCTGGTGCTTGCTACAGAGCTGCTGGGGGAGTTTGCGGCCGCATTTTTTCGCGAAATCGAGTGCGATGGAAACTAAATACGGTTAGAACATTAAGTAAATTAAATGATATTCGAATTATGCAAGCAGTGCTTGCATTGCTTGTACTATATCTTCGCCTCTGAAACAAGGGTTGTATTGATGCATTAGCAACATTAACATTGCATGTTCAAAATTCAATGTATAAGAAACAATATACATTTGCTCACTTTATAGATATACAAGGTGCATATGATACCGTTAATCCTCATATATTAATTGATATATTAAATCAGACAAATACTCCGAAAATAATTACGAAGATAACACTGGGGAACAGTGAAATTGCGGCACAGTGTTTGAGAGCTAATTTAGGGCAATTTCATGCTGCTGAATAATTATATAATAATATATTTCCTGAATTGGCTCTAATTTATGAAATAAATGCAACTAAGCCAAAATGGCGGAAACATAAGATATACATATAAATGAACTTCCAACAACAATTTAATATTTCTTTTTGTGATTACAATCATTATTATAAAAATAAATGTATATAGGCCTATGATCCAAATAATTAAGAAAATATGTACACAATGAAGTAACAAACTATGTGAAACGTTTTCTATACGATTTCCTGCTGTATTGCTTTTGAGGACAATCCCTCTGTAAGCTCCAACAGCAGTCGGCCATCACGTGGCGATCCCACCGTCCCTGGTACCTTTCTTGCATTATCCTTATATCCTGATGGAACCTTTCTCCCCGTTCTTCACTAAAATCACCAACGTTCTCAGGGAATCTGTCAATGTGGCTGTGTAGAAAATGTATCTTCACACTCATATTAGCTCCCAATTTCTCAAATTTTTACAACATATTTCCAACTATATCGGGGTACTTTTCTGCGCTGTGATTCCCCAAAAAGTTTTTGACGACGGACACAAAGCTCAGCCAGGCCTCAGATTCGATGTAAGACATGTAAGTTGTAAAATTGGCATCATTTATAAGTGTACGAATTTGTGGTGGTCCGTCAAAGATTCCTGCATTCAATTTTACAATACTTAGTCCTGGAATAGTGTGGCATATATATTTGAAACAATCACCACTTGTATGTAAGGCCTTGACAAACTGTTTTATCAACCCAAGTTTAATATGCAGTGGCGGAAGGATGATTTTGTCCCTATCTATCAGCGGTTCATGAATGATATTAGCTTTTCCCGATAATATTTTTCCTTGGGGGCCAAAATTTTATCGTCCAATGCTTTTCTCTAGCACGACTATCCCACAAACATAGGAAACAGGGATACTTTGTGTACCCACTTTGCTGTCCTAGTAAAAAATTCACCATCTTCAAATCCACACACACGAGCCACTTATGTTCAGCATATTCAATTTTTTTCTAAAACCATTTTTATGTTTTGGTATTCTTCCTTAAGGTTTGTTGAGTGTCCGATATATTGCCTAGCAATGCTTCATAAGTTGCCTAGCAACAATTTACAAATAAATAAATAAGTTTCTTATGGGAATTTCAGCCCATTATAAATTTTGATATTACCGAGAAAAGCGTAGAGTAATTTTACCTCCTACATTTTCCATGGTGTGTTTATTTTTATAACTGGAGTCAATTCAACTAAACCAATCATACAATTGGCAATCACAGCTGTTTTGTGTGCTGAAACTGTTATTAAACTTTATGCCGCAAAATAAAATCTTTTTTTTGTTCCCCAGTGTAATATGGAACTTGATGATAAATAGGAAAATATTGTTTTGGTTTCAGGACACACTTAGTGGGCTCCGTACTACTTCCCAAGGATTACCTCAGGGAAGTCCACTGAGTCCATTATTATTTAATATATATATGAGAGGAATAATTCAATTTCATAATTCTACAATAAAAATAATTCAGTATGCAGACGACTTGTGTATATTAGGATCATTTTGTAATCCATATGAAGGTATTCAGAAAATAGAAAATAATTTTTATGAAGTGAAATGTTGGCTGGAGGGAATGAACTTTATCATATCACAGAACAAGTCAGCAGCTGTATGTTTTAATAACAAAAGTGAACATAAATTTCCAAATACGTTGACACAAATTGCTGGTATTACATTTCAAAATAAAATAAAATATTTAGGAATTTATTTTGATAGAAAATAACGTGGACGGATCATATAAGGTATTTACAAGCTAAAGGTGAAAAAATTTTCAACATGTTGAAAATTTTAGCAAATACTAATTAATTAAGGTGCTCACCCAAGAATTATTCTGTTATTTTACAAAACCTTTTTTAGGCCTAAGCTAGAATACGGATGCAGCATAGCTATATGGAAATGCTACAGAAGGAATTCTATGTAAGATAGATAGTTTAGAAAGAAAAGTCTTGAGGAGATCATTGGGTCTCACGCAGTGTTGCCAGATGTAACGGGAAGTGTAAATGATTTTTTTTTACAAAGCATGAAAAATGGCACACAACACACATGTACGGACATTCCGTCGGTAATTTTCAGTTTGGTTAGGTGGACTAGCTCGGCATCTATGGCAGTGAAAAAAGAAATGTTAATTTCTACCGATAGCCAATCGGATGAGGCGTCTTTAAGGGGGAACTAGGATTTTTAGAAATTAAGACTGTGCATTGGCAACACTGCTGATGTTTCCGTGCCACAAAAGGTGTGTTTCGAAACTGTATACATCATGTAATTACTGAAAACAATAAAAAAGGAACTTGGAAATTTTCATGAAAATAGTGTTATTTACATGCACCTGGCAACCATGCGATGCATCAGGAATTTATCACAATGAGCTATTCTCATTAACATTGACAGAAATTTCACATATTCGAATGCAGAAACAAACTTTTCTGAACAAAACTTCGTTTTTGGATAGTTTTTTGAATGCAGAAAATGATTTCTCAACTAAACTCAGGGATGATTAAATTATTATCACACCTTAAGGAAAACTATACACCAAAACATTAGGCAGGCATTTGTATACTATGAAGCCCTGCCAATACTTTTAATGTCAAGATATCGATACTATATTATTTATCTGAAGCCTGCTGACAACACATTTCTTAACTTGTTTCTTTCAAACTCCGTTCTACAAGTTTCCATAAAATGTATTTTGCACATCCCGGTTAGTTAATAAATAACCTTAATTGCACAGAAGAGTCATTAATTAGAAGAAGACACCAAGTTATCGTTAATTGCAACAAATTACAAACATTGTCTGGCACCTGAAGGACTTCCTCATCAAGAGGAAAAGTTTTCTCCAAACTGTTTTCCACACGTCTCATGCTAACGACTGAACATCGTATCTATGAAATATATACAGTGTGTCCGGGATAAAAGTATAGAGAATTAACGAATACAAGAACCAATCAATATAAAGTTCAGTCAATAGAAATTTTCACCGAGATTTTTTGCTACACTTGAGGTCACTAGTGTAGACGAGTCACCAGAAGTCATAATGCGCAGAAACGTCATAAGAACGGCTACTGTCTCAGCCTCAGTCAAGCTGTAGCAGTGTTGCCACATGAAGGGAAATTTCCCTATTGCAGGGAAATTCGGATCTTGAGTTTATCATGCTCTTAAATAAAACCCCAGATGAAGAAATCTCAGCTATGTGAGAGATTGGAGTGAAAGGCCGCGAACTGCAGCAACTGATGGAGGTAATCGGAATCGTGTTCAGCTTGGGTTTTCTTTACGAGCATGAACAGCCAAGATCGCACAGTACTGATGTCTACACATTCATCCCCATAAAATGCCTTCAGTCTCAGATGAATGTCAATTTGTAGCACATTTTCTGCGGTTAGAAACTCGATCACTGCACGCTACTTCAGGCTCTTCACCAACATTACATGGTTACATGCTGCCATTTTCCTCGCAATAGTTCAGCACCCCCTGGCGATAGAAGTTTGAAACCTTCAATGGAGAAGGTGGAAAGTCTTATAAGTGCAATGTATTGTTGATCAAAATCCAAAATGCGTTTACAAGGTAACAAAGAAAATAAAAACATAGGAAGCTTTACTTTTCAGCACGCCCTCGTATATACACTTTATTGTATATCCATTTCAGTATTCTAATGTTGTTCATTGACATTCCAAATTACAGTTTGCAAAATTTTAACACAAAATGTTAATAAGAAATGAAATTAGGCATACCATATTTAATGCAAAATATTGAATTTTTCACGAGTTTTGTATCTCTTAAACTAATTGAATCTCAAACTCAAACGTTTTACTGAAGTTACTTATCATGGAGTACTGTATTGTGTAAAAATTTCAGATTTCTAAACAACTGCCCATCAGAGATATTTAACCCTGAACTTGGAATTTTTTAACAAAAAGTACATGTTTATGACCCTGTAGAAAAAAAAATAGTAAAGTCTCAAGCTTCAAATAATTTTGACATACTCTATTGGTACATAGGTACTTGCACAAATAAATTCAAGTGTTAAACAAACTGCCTTCCCCCTAAAACAAATGTCCAAAAATGTCATTTTCAGCGATTAAGATACACAACCTTAAAATTTATTATGAAGGAATAATATTTAGAAAATTACACAGAAATATAATTGTAGCCTATAATGTGCTTAACATCACAGATTTTGTCTCACTGTCGTAGGACTTACCAGAGCTGAGATAAAATAGTTGCCGCTGATGCTTACGAATGGAGAAAATGACGCGCGCCATGATAAAAAAAATGACCGCCATCTTCAAATCGGTGATAGTAGAAATAAAATAACAGTGGTTCTGAACTGTCAACATATGAGGTTCACACCATACAAAAAATGAACTTTTTCAAAAAATGGTCAAGCAACCATGTTGTATGTCTTCATATGGATTGACCCAGTTGTTAGAGCAACATTTCACACAACTGCAATCCCTGAAGATGAGAGTGATATCCCGAAAAAACCTCTTCATATGTGAAACTGTTTGATACTTCACATAGCCAGTATGGAGCATTTTTTAAGGCTTTGAGCAACCCCCTACAGGGTGAGTCATAAATGTGGCTTCACTCAAGTAAATGTAGTATGTTACTGTCCAATGTAAAGAGAAATGGTGAATGGTATATTCAACTCGAAGCTTCATTTTATCATTTCAGATAAAGAGTCATGCGCTCGAGCTTACGTCATTAGCCAAGCTGGCGCTGATCATGCAGCAGCAAGTTACAGTTGCAGGGTGGGCAATTGCATACAATAATAATTGTGAGAGCCGTGTGTACACAAATGGACTTAAACAAAACAACAATTTGATGTAAGCAGTTCTTTTCTCAACTTTACCACAATCGACGGCAACAATGTTACATTGCGTAACACACCCTACGGTATGTGGGATCGAATCTGGGTGATGTAGCTCATTCATCATTCATCCCCAACTAATGGCATACTCGCTGTTTATGGTAAGCTTGATGGTAACGTGCGAGAGGTAACAATTAGACACTTACATGGCAAAACGCAACACTTGAGTTTTATACCCTCAAAGACTAGATCAACATGGTAATTGGAAATGTGTACCTGTCTGTGCTTGGAGATGGAAGTTCCGCCGTGAGCACTTATGACAGTGACCGTACAAAAGAGTGACTCGCGACTCGCTCCAACACGTCCTTCCCCAAACCGTACTTCTGCCTCTCTCTCCGCAATGCTTGTAACTTACCACTCATCGCCGTCCTCCCAGACATTTATTCCAATCGAATTTACTAAATAATACCGAATCGGTTACCTGTAGCCTCTTCCTTGATTGCAATTGTTTACACCTGTTTACAACGATGGCGATCAAGGAAGCTCGGCAATGTCTGATAAGGCATTCCTCAGATGCTTTTTCTGTCTGGAAAATTGAGGGCTAAATGTCTTGGATTTGGAGTTATTTGTACTTAATATTTCCAATGATTTTATAGATTGTTGCGATTGAAATCACGTCTTGCCAGGCTCACGATCATTCTGGTATAGAATTGCCCATGTCGCAACTGTAACTTGCTGCTGCATGTACAGCGCCATCTTGGCTAATGACGTAAGGTTGGACGTGTGACTCTTATCTGAAATGATAAAATGAAAATTGAATATACCATTCACCATTTCCCTCTACATTGTACAGTAACACACTACATTTACTTCAAACATGTATCTATATTTCTGACTCACCCTGTAGTTTTATCTTGCGAAAAAAATGTTCACAGAGTATATAGACACCAAATGGAACTTAATTAGCAACTATGCATTGAAATCAGACATACACGTATCGTGCGTAGCATAATAAATAAATAAGCAAGCAGAATCTAGTCTGTTGTTGTGACACACTGCGTCTGCTCATTCTGTAGTACATTCGGCCTTTTTAAAGAATCTGTTTGTAACGCAGGAAGTAACATCTGAAGGGAATGTTCCAGCAATATGCAGCATCAGCTGCGAAAGACAATAGGCATATTGATTTCGGAAAAATAGTCCACAATAACTCCCCTCCTGCCTCACCCAGAACGAGGGAGACAACTAAAGTCTCCGAAAAAGTTGAAATAAGAGAAACGGCAGTGGCAAAAAAAAGTAGTTCTTTCTCCCTCTCGAATTAGGAATGGTAATGACTCGAAGCTTGGCACTGTTTCGTCTAGGGTTGTAAACAACTGACCCGTTCTCGGTTTCCAAGGACATATACGAGGGGGTATCGTAAAGTTTTAATTATTATCCGGAAGTTATTGAGCTCTGTGAATGAAATTTCGCCGGTATAACCACCGGTTCTTCTGTGCATGATGGTGTAAAAATGTCCGTAGTGTGTCGTTTACTTTTTTGACAGGATATCAGTAACCTGCAAGATGGAGAAGTTCCTGCATTTGAAGGGTTGCAGTGTCCGGCAAATGCACGATGAAATGAAGGCTTGTCTATGGTGATGATTACTGGTCTTACTATCGGATTATAAATTATAGATACTCTACTTTCGACTCCAATTAAAAATTAACAAGTAGACCAACATAAAAACGAATTACATCACAATTTAGCTCATTCAATTCTGCGTTAATCTATGCTAACCATTTATTTTTTCGAATATGCCTTCTATTTTTTATCGTCGTGAAAAGAAAAAAGTGCCGTTTTCTTGTGTTTTGCTGACTATCGCTCTCTTTGAAATTCTGTAAATCAAAAACGGATTGTCCGAACGTTATGAAATTTTAGTAGGTTGCAGGGAGAACAATTTTAAACACAACTATTAATTTTCAGGTTTTCAAGATTTCTCAAAAAAACAGTTTTTAGCAATTTTGCGAAACAACTTTTTCTTGGTATTGGGTAGCCTTACAAATACAATATTGGTCTTGTTTTGAAGCTCCTTGCATCTGTTTTTAAAATCCATTATGATTGTCAATTCACATAGCGAAACGTATTTTATGTAGATTTTTATTCAGCGTAGTAAAGCTGTACGTGGAACATGGCAAGACCGCACGCGCTGACTCGCAGCGCCCGCCGGCAGTTTCCGTTGTTCAACGGACATCGCTGTGTGGTAGGTCTACTGGTTAATTTTTAATTGGAGTCCAAACTCAAGTATCTATAATTTTTAATCCGACAGTAGTTACAGCAGTGTGTTGGAAAATATTCAGGACGAACTCCACAAGTCTACAGCCCCGCAGAATTAACTTGAGAGAAATGGCCGCTGTGTGAGTGATGCAACTGCGCTCGAATTGGCTAGAGCGGGGGACTTCCCGCTGTAACGGGCCAACGGAAACTCTAATGTTCGGGCGCGCGATATGTTACCAACTGTTGAAATGACTCACGTGCAGTGACTGGTGAAGCAAGCGAAGGGGCAGTCTCGGTGTTTTCAAATTACGGATTAAAGGTAAAGAATAAACTGTTTACCCATTTATTGTGTAAGATAGAATATTTCTAATTAGACCTCGGATTTTTAGGTTCTAAAAAGTGTGCTTTTAGGTTCCTAAAAGAGGCTCTAAAAATCCTAAAATAGGTTCTAAAAATTCCTAGAATAGGTTCTAAAAATCTTAAAATAGGCTCTAAAATTCTAGAATAGGTTCTAAAAATCCTAAAACAGGTTCTAAAAATCCTAGAATAGGTTCTAAAAATCCTAAAATAGGATCTAAAAATCCTAAAATAGGCTCTAAAAATCCTAGAATAGGTTCTAAAAATCTTAAAATAGGCTCTAAAAATCCTAGAATAGGTTCTAAATATCCTAGAATAGGTTCTAAAATATTAAAATAGGCTCTAAAAATCCTAAAATAGGCTCTAAAAGTCCTAAAATAGGCTCTAAAAATATTAAAATAGGTTCTAAAAATCCTAGAATAGGTTCTAAAAATCTTAAAATAGGCTCTAAAAATCCTAGAATAGGTTCTAAAAATCCTAAAATAGGCTCTAAAAATCCTAAAATAGGCTCTAAAAATCCTAAAATAGGTTCTAAAAATATTATATTTGGCACGAAAAATCGTGAAGTAGTTTCCAAAAGAAACTTAAAAACTTTCTAAACTCCTGAAAAATACTAATTTGGTACATCTTCAAAAACAAAATTTCAAAAGAACCGTAAGAAATTTTAATAGCTATATGTAAGAACCAAATATTAATTTTCTAACGAAATTTTCATTTGCATACATCATTTTCTAAAATATCCACAAATTATTGTAATCCTATATTTGGATTGTTAGCAAAAGTTAGTTGTTGATCTGAAGAATGAATTAAGTATTTATGATTTGCTGCACAACACCAGGGTGTCTAGTCACTGGGAATTCCGGGAATTGTCCATGAATTATTGGCTCCGGGCATTCTGCCTGAATTTTTCTGCATAGACGTGAAAAATTGAAACTTTTACTAATCCAAATCTCATTGAATTTATACATATTTATAAATGCACTAACGCTTTTCACAGTTTATTAGCTTTTATTTTTATCGAAGAAGGAAAGACAAAGAAAGATGCGTGGAAAATAAAGGGAGGAAAATCGACAGAAAATATGTTTCAAACACGTTAGTCGTTGATTTTTTTTGTATCAAACCGAGCAATACCTCTGTGTGACATAAAAATTCTGAAAAACCGTAAAATATATATATAAACCTAAAAAAAGGTTTCATTTAGGTTCTAACAAGCAAAATAGGTTATTTTAGGCTCTATAAAACTGCATCAGTTGTTTCGTTTATAAATAAAACTCTGACTACACAATGTAGCCTAATTATTTTTCAAATCTTCCGTTGTCCGCTGATTCCCCGTGATTCGCGTGAGAGTCAAGCGTTCGCTGTAGGTTTGTACTCCTGCAGCGTCGCCGGCAGCCATTTGTCTCAAGTTAATTCTGCGGGACTGTAAGGTGTAAACTAGGGATGGCCAGATCCGGATCCTCGCGGATCCGAAATCCGGATCCGGTTGGTTCCGGATCCTAAAATTTTTCGGATCCGGGTCTGCGGATCCGGAATTTTCAGATCTGGATCCGGATCCGGTACTTTCGGGTCCGGATCTAGAACTTTCGGATCCGGATCCAGAATTTTCGGATCCGTATCCGGTACTTTTGGATCCGGATCCGTTTTGCCATCCCACATGCGCAAATGTAAGAATGTGCTTATAACATATTGTTACCTGCTAATATACATATATATATATATAATAAACATACATACACACATATATATATAGTGTGTGTGCGCGCGTGCGTGCGTGCGAGATTTGTAATTAATTAATACACTTACAAGGGAGGTCTAAGTCTCCCCCTCTGATTTCCATGAAACTTGACAGGAGCCCCCCCCCCTCAAATGTCAAGATGAGGAGAAATTGAAGTGGGGATCTAACCCCGAAACCACGTAAATATGGCATAGGAAGAAACAGGGGGCATAGGTCCTCTCTATACACCTGTCAAATTTCATGGGAATCGGAGGGGGACACAGGGGTCAGATGATCCCCACGCCAATTTGTCCTCATCTTGACATTTGAGGCGGGTTTTGCCCTCTAAAACAGTATTTTAGCCGAAACAAAAAAAAAACAACACGTATTTCTTCCTTTGGGCCCCTCTATACACCTGCCCAGTTTCATGGAAAACAGAGGGGAACACAGGGGTCAGATCCCCACTTTAATTTGTCCTCATCTTGACATTTGAGGGGAGGTTGCCCCCTAGAACAGATTTTTAGCCGAAACAAAAAACACGTATTTCTTCCATTGGGCCCGTTTATACACACACCTGCCAAGTATCATGGAAATCGGAGGGAGACACAGGGGTTAGATCCTCATTTCAATTTGTCCTCATCTTGACATTTGAGAGGGTTTTGCCCCCTAAAACCGTTTTTTAGCTGAAACAAAAAAACACGTATTTCTTCCATTGGGCTCCACTATACACCTGCCAAGTTTCATGGAAATCGGAGGGACGCAGGGGTCAGATCCTCACTTCAATTTGTCCTCATCTTGACATTTGAGAGGGTTTTGCCCCCTAAAACAGTTTTTTAGCTGAAACAAAAAAACACGTATTTCTTCCATTGGGCCCCACTATACACCTGCCAAGTTTCATGGAAATCGGAGGGACACAGGGGTCAGATCCTCACTTCAATTTGTCCTCATCTTGACATTTGAGGGGGGTTGCCCCCTAAAAGTTTTTTAGCCGAAACAAAAAAACACGTATTTCTTCCTTTGGGACCGTTTATACACACACCTGCCAAGTATCATGGAAATCGGAGGGGGACACAGGGCTCAGATCCTCACTTCAATTAGTAGGAGCATTTAGAGATTTCTAAGCCCTCATTTGAGGCTCGAATCATCATTTGAGGCTCAGTGTTGCCAACTCACCCCACGAAAATTTCACCAACTGATATTTCGAAGCCTTTTATGATGTATATTTTGAGGACAGAGTTGGCAACACTGTGTTATTGTAGCCTTTTATGATGTATATTTTGAGGACAGAGTTGGCAACACTGTGGGTTACTGTAGCCTTTTATGAGGGGGTCTATGGCCCTCTGTTTATGTCTGGCAACACTGCCGTGTGACAGTGTTGTTGGGTTCACTGTAAACTTTCAAAGGACCTGAGGGGCCCATGTACCCTGTTTGGCAACACTGTTGAGGGCACAGAGTTGGCAACACTGTGGGCTACTGTAGCCTTTTATGAGGGGGGTCTATGGCCCCCCTGTTTATGTCTGGCAACACTGCCGTGTGACAGTGTTGTTGGGTTCACTGTAAACTTTCAAAGGGCCTGAGGGGCCCATGTACTCTGTTTGGCAACACTGTTGGGGGCCTAGTGTTGGTTTGAGGACAGAGTTGGCAACACTGTGTTACTGTAGCTTTTTATGATGTATATTTTGAGGACAGAGTTGGCAACACTGTGTTACTGTAGCCTTTTATGAGGGGCCTATGTGTGCCCAGTGTTGCAAACTCTGTGGGTTACTGTAGCTTTTTATGAGGGGGGCCCATTGTCCCCTGTTTATGTCTGGCAACCCATCCGAAGAAAATTCCACTATATGATCTTTCACTGGCTAAGCTAACCTACAAATAGGAATTGGCAACACTGACAAGGCTCGAATTATTATTTGAGGCTCGAATCATCATTTGACGCTCGAATCATTATTTGAGGCTCGAAACAAATTGCTAAATATAAAATAAAATAACAATGCCTATGAACCTGTTTGGCTTCAGGAAGCAGGCTATGGAGGCATCCGCCCAAAGCGCACCATCGCCACCTGCAAGCTGGGACCTGTTACCCTCCCTATTATCTAAACTCAACGGTTTGTTGATTATACACTTGAATAGCATCCTGACCCAGTACGACGAGGATGTGGGCAAGACTTTCTACATATTCAACAACAACTTGAATTATTACCAATTCCCCATCTCCGGCAAACTGCAGTTTGACATGAATCCCGAGAATAAAGGAGAGGCCAAAATTTCCTCCGGCAAGAACATCTATCGCATCAAACACGATAGGATGAACAGTACCACCACGTACGATGTATCTGCTGGCGATCGCCTGTACATAGAGCTCTTGGACGACTACGACAAACTCATTCCTCTTTTCATAGAAATGAAAATTAGCTATCCTATAATAAATAACAATAATGCCTAACGATATTTTTGGCCATACAAAACGCGACGACCATGGCGACGAGCTTCTCATGCTCGACGTCAGGGTCAAGAAGCTGCGAAGCGATCTGCAGGCCCTCCAGTCCACGCTCAACTCCAGCCTCCAGTCCGAGATAGCCAGCTTGCAGTCTCAGTGCTTGGACCCTGTACTCAAGATTGATGCAGAGCTAAAATCGCTGCTGCAAAAATACACCGACCTCGCGTCGATAGACAATCTCGACAAGCTGGCACTGAGTGTGGGCAATCTGCAGAACAAACTTCTGAAGCTGCAACAAACGCAAACCTCAGACGTTGAACAGCTGAAACAACGCTTGCAGGATCAAACAAGCAACATCCAGACCGAACTGCAAACTATCATCCAAAGCATTAAAACACAAGACGACTACGATCGCGTGAACGCTAGTATTGCTAAATTGCGCGAACAGTTTCAATCTTTCGAAATCCCTACGTTGGAAAGCATCAAGGCTGAGCTTCAAACAGATGCTTTGCATGCGGCCATCAACGAAGTAAAAACTAAACTCCAAACGCTGGAGGATTTTATCAACAATCTACCGTCGTCCAGCGAACTGAACGCCATTGCCCGTAGCGTGGCCAACATCAAACTCCAACTTGAGACCTACGAGGATTTCGGGAAGCTGCAAGGCACCATAACCCATATTGAGGATGCTCTTGCTGTCATTAGAAATGATCTGGCGAACGTTCACGATGAGCTGGAAACCAAACTGCCGGGCATCAGGGATACACTGGCCAACGTCCAACAGCAAATCGCCAAACTGGAAAATCTGAATGCAGAATCCGAGTTGTCTCATTTCCATCACTTGATCGACGACATACAGACTAAGTTGGAAACCCTGCAACAATCTACCCCCACCCAGGATGACATAACGCAACTGCAAGAAGGCATACGTGCTGCTGCCGATGCCTCCGAGTTGGACGCGGTGAAAAAAGCTTTGGAATCGCTCCAAAACACGGTGGCCACCCTGCCTACCTCTCAGGAACTGAAAAGCGTGAAGAGAACTCTCAACCGAATACTCAAATCCGACGACATCAAAAACATCCAATCCGAAATTGAATCGATACGGGGGTCTGTCGCGACTTTACCTACCAACCAGAACATCACCGAGCTGCATGAATTGTTTGCGGAAATTAGAACCCAGGTCCACGACCTTGTAATACAGAGCTCCAAGTTGACGCTTGTAGAAAGCCTGCAGCAGATTATTGCCAGTGTGAAAGAGCAAATTGGGAGTATCGAGGCAAGTCAGGAATCGACTATAGCTAATTTCAGCACACAACTACATGACTTAAATGAAAAATTCAAGAGCCTTATTGTCGATGTAAAGATCAAACCAAACTACGACACTGTTGTTCATGCTATCGAGGAACACCTGGAATCGGTGAATGGCAAATTGGAGGATGTGGAGACTGAGGTTCGAACCAACGTAAACACTCTAAATGCCAGCATCGACAATCTCAAGTCTACGATTGTCATCGAACTGTACAGCATACCAAACAGAGAGTTCTCCTCCCCTTTCAATCCAGGTTACAAACTCTACATGTTGACTCCTGCAAAAGCCTATCATCAATTTTTCCTCGCTGGCACACTTCAGTTCGTCAAGGTTTCCTACTGGTCTTTGCCTCACGCAACCCACTACCCAATCATGACCGTGACGAACATTGGCGATGAGCCTAAAATAAGAGGAGTTGAGCTGGTCGATTTCACACACCCTGAAAGTCGCGAGACTGCCTATGCCGAAGATGCCACTCAAATTATCGACATAGAAATAGGTGACAAGCTGTATATAGAAAACCCAGCATTGTCTGCAGCCAGAAATCCCATCCAGGCTATATTCTTATTTTCGCGCCATGTCTAGGCAGGGTATCGTGAACGAGCTGCATAAACCTGCACGACGAAACTACAAACGACTGGCGGTGGTGACCAAAGGCGTGGATGACCTTTGGCAGGCTGAGTAGCGGCAATGAGTAGCGGCAACCTAAAAAATTTACATAAAATCAACAAAGGATACAAGTATCTTCTTACTGTTATAGATACATTTTCAAAATTTGCGTGGGCTTTGCCCCTCAAGGCTAAAACAGGTGTGTGCGTAATGGAAGCATTCAAAACTATTTTCAATGAAAGTGGCAGGCGACCTCGATTTCTTCAAACGGATAACGGAAAGGAATTTTACAACTCGATATTTCAACGGTTTGTTCAGAAGCAAAATATTCAACATTACTCGACTTTCAGTCACATCAAAGCCAGCGTAGTGGAACGTTTTAACCGTACTCTCAAAACACGCATGTGGAAACGATTCACGCTTCAAGGTAACCACAAGTGGGTCAATGTGCTTCCGGAACTCGTAAACGACTATAATCACAGTTTGCATAGCACGATACGCATGAAGCCTGCCGATGTCAGCAAGTCTGATGAGGCACGACTGATCTCTACTGTTTATTGCCCCAAGTACCGGTCCACTAACAAAAAACCGAAATTCAAAATTGGAGACCAAGTAAGAATTAGTAAATTTAAGCGCATGTTTGAAAAAGGCTTTACCAAAAACTGGATTACGGAACTTTTCACTGTTGCTCGATTGTTACCCGGTAACCGTCACACGTATATAATAAAAGATAATCGCGACGAAATTTTGAAAGGGCGATTCTACGAGGAGGAACTCTCCAAAACAAAATACCCCAATACGTATCTTATCGAAAAAGTATTACGTAGAAAAGGTGACAAACTGTTGGTGAAATGGTTGGGACTCGAGGAAAAAAGTTGGATCGACGCAAACGAGGTGATTGTGTAACGGGTGCGTGGGATGTGGTGAGGCGACTGCCAGATTTTCCCCCGGAGCGTCAGGCTAGGAAAAACGGCGAATTGTTGCCGGACAACATTCGCTGCCTTATTGTCGGACCTTCAGGGTGTGGGAAAACAACTTTACTTATTGATAATTTTCTTCTTGCTCCCGACTGGTTAGATTGGAAGAACAGGCACTTGTATGTTTTTTCCAAAAGTTTGGAGCAAGCAAAATATCAACAGCTGACAAAACTGTACGAAGGGCTGAGCATAGCTACTTTCGCCTCCGAAGTAATGCCACTAGACTGCTACCATGAAAATTCGGTGGTGGTCTTCGACGATGTCATCCTGGAGAACCATAACGAAATTCGCAATTTTTTTACACAGGGGCGGCACAGAGGCATGGACTGCTTCTACCTTGCTCAGACTTTTTCTAAAATTCCCAAGCAGCTTCTCCGAGACAACGCTAATTTTATTTGCTTGTTTCGTCAAGACCACACCAATTTAAAACATGCTTACGATGATTATGTAGGCGGGGACATGAACTACAATCAGTTTTCCAAATTTTGCTCTTCATGCTGGAATCAAGATGATTTCGGATTCACCACGATAGACATGACGAGGAAACCCAATGACGGAAAATACAGAAACAAAATAAACAACTTTCTAAACGTTGCGACGTTACAAGAAACGTCTTGACGTATTATAAATAACAAATAATGAAACGCAAACTCGCAGACGACAACTTGAAGCTGCGCGACTACCTGGCCAAACGCTTCAGGGGTTGGAAATCAGAGAATCGCGGAATTTACGAAGAGAAAAAGCGACAGGACCAACCTATTATTGATGCTATAAGTGGACTAGGTAAAGACATCAAAGATGTTACCGAGCAAAATAAAGATTTAATCAACGAGCTCGTGCCACTTGCTGCTCGAAATTATGCTGTGCCTACACCCATATCCAGTATTCACACTACCCCGTTCGAACTTGGAGCTGCACCTCTGAGACGTCAGGTTCTAGGCAGTACCTCTTCGGACAAGGTAGTTGAATTAGGTCCGTTGGCGAGAGATTACCTGAGCACCGGGAAATTTGAAAAGGACGAGGTGTTTGGATTGTACCCCTCTGTGGAACCTAACGAGGGTGTGGTTTGGAAAATTGGAAAGTCAAAAGTTACGTTCGAAGGTGACGACGTGAAAATTAATTTGGGCGAGAAGAACAGCTGGACTAGGTATCCTGGCACTGTGGGCCTGTGGGAACTTATCACCAAAAAGCAACCTAAAGATTATACAGACGAGGATTACCAAAGTTACACAGAAATTTTAATCATAACAGATGCCCTGTACCAAAACAACGATGCAACACAGAATCGCGTAAAATCAAGCAGTGGAGAAAAATACAGGAACCTCATCAAGCCAATATGGAACCAAATTAAAACTGGCAGCGGTGTCAAACTCTACAATACCCTACCTAAAGAGTTTGTTTGGGTAGACGACGTAAGGAAGCTTGTAGATCGATTGCTGGTTATCGCAGGCGAAGCAAATGCAGGCAATCGCAACTTCCACAACGAGAAGGTGGGCATCATGGACATGATTAGCACCAAGCTTAGCAACTTTATTGTCAACGACAACAAAGGTATAGGTTACCTTATCAAAATCATCAACACCCTGCCTCCCAAATTCTGGAATGTGGCCGAGGGTCGAGGTCTCGTGAACGACATCATCAACAAGCTACCCTTCGAGATGCACCTACCAGGTTACCAATACTGCGGACCGGGTACTAAACTGGAACGGCGACTGGAAAAAGGAGACAAGGGGGTAAATCTGCTGGATGCTGCATGCAAGGATCACGACATTGCTTACAACACATATATGAATTTAGATGCGCGTCACGATGCTGATAGAAAATTGGAGCATGCCGCGTTCGGGAGACTCGTCAGCAGAGACGCCTCGCTGGGAGAAAGAGTTGCAGCATTGGGCACGACCATTGCCATGAATACAAAACGAAAATTGGGGTGGGGGCTGTAATTAAATAACATACAGTAAAAAAATATCTACGCATATAACAGACTTACCAACAGAAGTGTTATACAAAATATTTACATTTACTTTCGACGATAGTCACAAGGATGTTAAAAAGCTTATTGATTTAGTTAAAATAACACCACAATTTCGCTTGCCCTGTGAAAATGCTACTTCTGGATCATCTGAGAAAAATAAGCGGTGTAAAATCTTCTTCTTCCCCCCTATGCTTTTTTTCGGGCTGCTGATGAAAAATTGGCTGATAAGATGGACGAACTTCACGAGTGGAGACAGGGGAGGAGACGATATACAGACGACTGGTATGCTTCAAATGCTGAAACCAGCAGGATCATCGATCACTTGATCGCATTAGGCAATGCCGAAACGAGACCAAAAAAAATATTTCTTCGATATGAGTGAAAAAATTAGTGACATCCAGGCATTAAAACAAATGCTAAATTTGTCAATCGAATATATAAAAAATCAGGAATTGGAAGTGGACAAACCTTATGCAATAACTTCTGGTTCAATTGTTGCAACCCAGTTTGGTCCTAAAGTACGTCTGTTGCTCAACGGACAATACAGTCTATTTTTACCAGATCGATACGCTGGCATGTTATCCGACGAGAAGCTATCCATTTTAATCGAGAACACAACTCGAATCGTGTACAAGGGGACAAAAGAACTTCTTGGTAAGAAAACAAAGCACATAATCGAATTTGTTTAATAGCTGCAAAGTATATATAAATAACATACCGTAAAAAAAATTATACGAGAGGGAAACAAAAAAATCTCGGAATATATATAAAATAACATATCGTAAAAAAAAAATACATCATGAAGCCCAAGGGCGTCGTGTACCAGATACCATATTCGAATCTGAAAACGCTGGGTGCCCTCGATGGGTTACTCACCAAGAAACAACTCAAGAAGAAACGTTCATGCTTGTCCAAAGGACACGGAATGAAATTGCTGCTCAGCACTCCACAATTGAAAAAGTTGCAGCATTCGCGGAAGCAGCAAAAGATTGGAGGTTTCATATTCAGCATTCCGGCCATCTTGGCAGCTTTGGGTGCAGTGGGCAGCTTGGCAGGAGGCAGTGCTGCCATTGCCAAAACCGTCATCGATGCAAAAAAGAACAAGGCCGAGCTGGAAGAACAGAAACGTCACAACCTGGCTATGGAAAAGAAGGGGAAAGGTGTGACCAAAAAGCGAAAAAACAACCTCGATGCTTTGAAGAAATATAAAAAAAAGAAGAAGCCCTGTCCAACTTCGATATTGAATCTCTGATCGAACTGTTGGGAATAAGGAACTTTAGGGGTGTTTTCATGTCCGATTCTCTACCCTCTGCTGTGAAGAAAAAGGAGTATGGCGTGGTCAACCTGGACAGTTACAAAAATCCTGGTACACATTGGATATGCTACCTCAAAATTGACGATAACAATGCATTTGTTTTCGATTCGTTCGGTGGCACACCGCCTGCCAGGTTGGTGAAGTATCTCAGTGTTGCCAACCTTTACTAAAATGACAAACGCATCCAGGGTTTCACCGATGTTAACTGCGGCCACCTATGCCTTTCCGTTCTCGCATACATGTCTAAAATAAATAACCCCTCAGTGGAGCATTTTCAGAAAGCATTGTGGTACCTAAAACACCATGGGAGTGTTCCATCTCACCAGCGAGACTTCGGTCTTGAAACTCGCGTTGCATGACGACATCATATATCCTAAATCTATTGCTCTTCGTGCATTCTACAGCATGTACCTGATACCCAATGTCACGGAGCACAATAACAAAATTACTGTTGGAAATGAAAAAATAGTTATCACGCCAGGACAGTACAATCTGTCTACCTTGCAAGCCCAATTGCCAAGAAATGTACTGCTATCTCAAAATTCTGTAACTCACAGAGTTGAAATTGTGTCTGCTACGGAAACAGTAGACCTAGGCACTGTTGGAGAGCTTCTGGGATTCGAGAACAACACAAAGCTCGAACCTGGCATCAAGCACATCGGTGCCAACATTCCTAAATTTCTAGCCATCGAGACTCTGAACATACATTGCAATGTGGCAGAAGGCATGATCACCAAATCCTCGGATGGCATCCCAGGCAGCCACAAGCAGACAGGTATTATCGCTACGTTCAAACCAAACTCTGAATTTATGGAACCGATTATCTACACACCCTCACCACCGATATACTTCCCTATATCTCGTAATCGCATAGACAACATAGAATTGGCAGTGACAAACGAGAAGGGGAGGTGGTGAATTTTGCCGGAGCTACTACCACCGCCGTCGTGGAGATTAACGTATAATAAATAACAATCATGGAGCAAATCGAAAGTTACGAGTTGCAGTCCTTCCCACCCAATCGTCGCACGTTTGCCAATTTGAACGAACCGAACAGGGAGATCGAATACGATGTGGACGTCGGGGATGGGTTTATTCACCCTCACAGAGCTGATTTGTATATCAAGTTTGATGTGGTGAAGAGAGACAACGGCGAAGCATTCCACGCCAATGCAAATTTAAGACTTGTGGACAATTTTGTGCCGTATCTGTTCTCGCAAGTGGAAGTTAGAAAGCATGGCACCGTCATCGATAGGGTTGACTACCCTGGGATTACTTCTACAGCTGTGGGAACACTGAAACTCTCCAAGACCGATGCAGCATACTACCAGGCAGGGGGATTCGAAGCAGATACAAAAATCAAAACTCAAAGCCACACAGTACTGTTTCCCATGCGCTTGCTTCCAGGCTTCTTCTCCGACTACACGGAGATTATGTGGAAGGGTGGTTTACGCGTCACTTTTCGCAGAAGCGCCAACGACAACGATGTGCTGATGCGTTACAGCACCTTGGGTGCAGACGGTGCAGCACTTGCCAACACACTACCCGACGCAGCCAAGTGCGTCATCCAGTCCATGGAGCTGCGCATGCCTGTGGTGGAATACGAATCTAACTACGGTCTCAAGTACAAAGCCGACATTTTGAAGAACCCCCAAGTACCCATCCAATTTCACGGCTACCAGTGTGTGCAGAAACCTGCTTCCGGCAGCCATTTTGAATTTGATGTTACTACGCAGTTCAACAGCATCCGGTACGATATGCCTGAGTTTGCGGTCGTGCTCCTCCAGACGGGGAAAGATAATAACCAAGAGAAAGATTCTAGCCAGTTTGATAATTGCAAAATTAAAAATGTTTACCTCAAAAATGGCAGGAATGAAGTTTTCCCACGCGAGAACTACAATCTAAACATTACGAACAACGATTACCTGAAACTTTACGAGGCGTACACAGCTTACAAGAGAGTGACCTCCAGCAATGTGGACGTGTACTACAACCCCAACGAGTTCATAGCTCGCAGACCCATGTTCGTCATCAACACATCTAAGAGAAAGCAGGTGGTTGTCAACGATCGTACCAACATAAAGATCGTATGCGAGTTCCACGACGCCTTGCCTGCAGATACTCTGTGCAGCGTCATTCTTATTGCAGAGAAAACATTTGTGTATGACGTCAAAAATGAAAGAGTGACTGAACAGTTTTAGATACAAAAAAAAATTAAAAAAAATAGCACACAATAAGAAATGTGGAATTTTATATACACAAGTACAAACTACAATAAGCAGTTTCCCAGAAGTTTAATTTTGCTGTGCCATGCATGTAATCGAGGAAGTTGAAGTAAATTAAAATTGATTTTTTTTCATTTTGCATTGCCTATTATTTTTTGTTGCACTCTGGGCAGGCCTTACTAGTTTGGAGGCGATAGTGGCCCCACGGAAGTGTGTGGACCCCACATTCAAGAATACACCTCTTGTCGTCGTGTGCATCCAGAGCAATTTTCCTAACAATATTAGTTGTAAGCACATGATCAACGCTTTGGATACGATGCTCTTTTTGTAGAATGGGCGATTCTGTTCTGAGGCACTCGAGGTAATCCTCAAACTTGAGGTGCTCCCGAACCACTTGCCTGCTTACACCCTTTGCCTTTTTTGTTACAGAACCCTCAGCCCGGATCGCATAGGCTTTGGCACGAAGTCCAGCAAACTCCACAATCACATCCCCGTCTTTCTCGTCCTTGAGTTTGCCGGGTATTTTTTTGTTCTGGGGTAGAATTCCATACCGGTTTAGCTGGGGATAGCCCGATGTGTCGAAGAGCTTGACAAGTGCTGGAACTTTGGCTATATCGTCATACGCATCGTCCGTGCGAACATGGTACACCAAGCTGTCTGTGTCTGTGTAGAGGAGCGAGATATTGTGGTTGTAGTGTGCACGTAGTATGTCGTAATATGTCTCGAACATGCACAACTTGCTCAGATCCAAAACTGCAGCTCCCACATAGATGGGCTTGTTGAGTAGCACCTCGGCCCGGTTCATGTGAATCAGAGACATCTGTTCGTTGTAAATTGTTCGAGATCTGAACAGCGAGCTTGCAACAAGTCGACGACACTGTGTTTTCTTCGTCACCAACCTCACATCAACGCGATTTCGCACATTCTCCATGGTCTTCCCAAATACCGCATTGTTCATTAATTTGAAGAAATCCTTATCAAGTTCCGAAGTGGCATCAGTGCGATGTTTGGTGTTCAGTTCGATGTACGACTTCAACCATGAAGACTGCCTGAACAAGAGCACGCGGTAAACTACTTTGACCGAGACCCCTTGCTGCATTAACCACTGGAGGTTCCGGTAGTGTAGCACATAACGCTTTTTGGGCTCCAAGTCCATGACGAGCTTCGGTTGATCCGAGCCAGGTGGACACTTGAATTCCGGAGCAGGCGAAAGGTCACAGAATGTATCCTGCAGCTTCTCGGGGAAGTCAAGGTCCACCTCGGCAAAAAACCCAAACTCGTCGCACTTTTTTTCGATGTCGTGGTATAAAGGATCAACCCACTCAAACTGTCCTGTTGGGAGTGGCTGCATCATGGAGTGCCCGTAAAGATTATTCACATCAGTGTACATGATGTAGCTTGATGGTTGGGAGGGGTCGTAACCAGTGGCCATGTGGTGATTGTTGGCGTGTGCGAAGCGTTGCGACACTTGGACCATGCCGCCCCGGATAGCTCTCTCGATGAAAAGCATGATATCAACATCGAAGATAAGTGAAAGTTTAACTTTAGTCAGCAGAAGCATGGCCGACCATGCCAGTCCAGGAAGGCTGTAAAAATATACAGGGTCCAGGTTGTAAATGTTTATCGCAGTCGCCCGAAACGCCTGGAACACATCAGCAAGAAGCGTCACATCAAGCTTCAGGTATGCATTGTGGTAATCACCGAAAGTTCGGCAACCCAACTTGACCCACATAGACTGAGCATGCTTGTACTCCTCGTCGGTAATACCTGAACCTCTCAGCTGGCTGTAGAACTTATCCTGGGGAGGCAGCAACTCTTCTTCGAACTTGGAACGGTCTGTGACGTATTCGTAGGGGTAGACCCCTTTACGTCTGATGAGTGTGACATCTAAGTTCGGGAAACTTGATGTGGTAATGGCTAGTTGGTCGTCTCTGAGCTTCCCAGCAAGAGCATCGAGGCTTGCCTGGAGGAACCTCAGAGAGTCGAGGAACCGAAGCTCGATGCTCTTGCTTTTTGAGTCGGGGATCGGCACCCACTTGCTGATGCTAATATAACGCTCCTCGTTCTGTGCCAGGACATTGATTCTTGCATTGTCGTACCCTAGATGTGTGACCAAGTGATGGAAATCATATCCCGAGCCATTGTGAAAAAAGACCGGTATGAAGCGCGGGTCCCTGGCTCTCAAGTTACATCTGTTGCACCACGGGCCAATGTAGCTTCCGGTCCCATAATGGTCATGGTGGTGGACCTTTTTGTTATCGTCAGTGAAGACCGACTTGCAAACAGGACAATTTAGAGCCATTTCGTGCTGATGCTTGTCTTCCGGAGACAGAGGCAGCATGGGCTTGGGGGCCAACAGCACCTTCCCTATTTTGATGGCTTCCTGTTGCATTTTCTTCAGGAAGTGTTTGACCGGGTCGGGACCGCGATACACATAGGGCTCGGAGGCAATATGTTGGTCTCGCCACACCACAACATAGGAGTAACTCGAGGCCTCGTGGATTTGGAAAGGAATGGTAGAGGATGTTTCGGGGTTGGGCTCGCATTTAGACAGAGGTTGAAGAAAGGCCTCGAAGTCTGCTACAATATAGGCAGGATGCTTCACCATAGCACTGTGCATGCGAAAACACTCTACTGCACCAGGTTCGGGCAGAATAGTTCGTGCAGGCTTGTTGGTACCACAGTAGAGCATGTGGCGAGCTAGCTTCTCAGCAGCAATGTTGGGACCTTGGTTGTCGAAAGTGGACAGGCACCTGCGACACACCACGATGTGACCATTATGTCTATTTTTCTGATTTGAAACAAGTCTGGAAAAAGAGCGAATAAGCGTATAATGGTGGCAGGTGTTATTCTTGATAAGAAGAAGGTCAATTTGCTGTGCACTATCATCATCTACATCACTCACCCGGATGGGGTGGACCTCATGTTTGTTCTCGGTGAGACCGTAAACATTGATGGCTAATTGCAGGCCCAACAAGTCACGAGCATGAACCTCAAACTTGCGAATATGCGAGACTTCTACAGGGTAGACAATCCCGGCCATTGCATCCTCCAGTTCCGACTCATACTGCTTGTAGTGTGCAACACGGTACGAGTGGTTTTTCCAGTGAACAGGGTGCAATGCTGCCAGCACCGACCAGAGGAAGCATTTGGTGTCTTTGTTCCGAATATTGAGAACAGCTTTTTTTGCTTTAACCTCGGGTGGCAGGGCAATATAGCTAGACCCTGCCAGTGGCAGGAATTTGTTAAGTTTCAGACGAAGTTTGTGGGGGTCGCCACACAGCGAACCGCCCGAGCCTTCAGCCTGATGCTCCTCGTGCTTTGCCACAAACTCCTCAACAAACTTGTCGTAGATGCTGTCGAGGTCAGTGACATCTGCCTGATGCAGTGTTTTTGCTTTTGTGGCATGGAAGAATTTATATATTTCATCAGACGGTTTCTTATACTTGCAGCGTAGCACAGCATAGAATTTAATGGAGTGTGTAGCCAATGCATCGTTGAGGATGGATATTATCTTAGCTCGCTCGCTCTCCAGAAAACTACGCACATCGCAGAAGCTGTCTGATGTTATGTTAAAATCTTCTAATAAATGCTCAAACGCAAATCGGTCTGCTTTCTTCGCCAGCTTGACGCGTTTGGCAGGTGGCGATGCATCGAGGGAGGTTACTTCTACCTTTCGCTTGGAAGGTTGCGGTAGAGATGTTCCAGTGCTCTTGCAAGTAAGCTGGTGTCGCTTGAAGTTGGCAATAGAAATATTTTTTCCACACTTAGAGCACAGTTTGGTCGCACATATTTGTTTTCCCGGCACACAAGTACGACAGTGCCTTTGAAAATTTTTACTTGACACAGCAATTTGGCACGTAGGGCAATTTTTTACAGAACGCATAATGCAGAGATTTTTTGGGGGTATGTTATTTAATATCCAATGGTGTGCAATGCAAAATATAATTGTTCACTTTTTTAACTATTCTCTATGACCTTACTTGGGTTGTTTTTTTCGCCAAATTATATGCTTCTAGTCTCCTATACAATACAATATACGTACAATATTGTCAACAGTATCATATTTGAGCAAGTCGCTTGTCACCTAAACACTACAGCTGACAGGTTGGTAAAATCTGACATGAAAGCAGATAATACACTTAAGTCTTATTTATATATAATTTTCACGGGCGTACAATATTATTAAGAGCGTCATATTTGAGCAAGTCGCTTGTCACCTAAACACTACAGCTGACAGGTTGGTAAAATTTCACATAAAAGCAGATAATACGCTTAAGTCTTATTTATATATAATTTTCACGAGCGTACAATATTGTTAAAAGCGTCATATTTGAGCAAGTCGCTTGTCACCTAAACACTACAGCTGACAGGTTGGTAAAATCTGAAATGAAAGCAGATAATACGCTTAAGTCTTATTTATATATAATTTTTACAAGCGTACAATATTGTTAAGAGCGTCATATTTGAGCAAGTCGCTTGTCACCTAAACACTACAGCTGACAGGTTGGTAAAATTTCACATGAAAGCAGATAATACACTTAAGTCTTATTTATATATAATTTTCACGGGCGTTCAATATTGTCAAGAGCGTTATATTTGAGCAGGTCGCTTGTCACCTAAACACTACAGCTGACAGGTTGGTAAAATTTCACATAAAAGCAGATAATACGCTTAAGTCTTATTTATATATAATTTTCACGGGCGTACAATATTGTTAAGAGCGTCATATTTGAGCAAGTCGCTTGTCACCTAAACACTACAGCTGACAGGTTGGTAAAATTTCACATAAAAGCAGATAATACGCTTAAGTCTTATTTATATATAATTTTCACGAGCGTACAATATTGTTAAAAGCGTCATATTTGAGCAAGTTGCTTGTCACCTAAACACTACAGCTGACAGGTTGGTAAAATCTGAAATGAAAGCAGATAATACGCTTAAGTCTTATTTATATATAATTTTCACGGGCGTACAATATTGTTAAGAGCGTCATATTTGAGCAAGTCGCTTGTCACCTAAACACTACAGCTGACAGGTTGGTAAAATCTGAAATGAAAGCAGATAATACGCTTAAGTCTTATTTATATATAATTTTTACGGGCGTACAATATTGTTAAGAGCGTCAGTTTCCGTAGAGCTCTCTTTTTCCATCTTCCCTCTATACAGTAAAGCTGTAGAAGACACAATTAGCTAATCTAGCATACAACATATTTTTCTAATTAACCCATCCGCTTACCTAGTTATCGAATCGACAGCTTCCCGATTTTTCATCACGTAGTTCCTTTTTCATTCAATAGATGGCAGAGGTTGTATGATTTTTCAAATCTATGACGCGTATGTTTGCGCTGCTAAGTTTTTCATACCATTTCAAGTGTGTTTTGTTCAGTAATTTCTCATGTAAACAAACCTTCATTTGTTACGTCTTGCAAACATGTTGCATAAAAATGTTGTAGAAGATTCTGCAATATGGATATTGTCACACATTCCTCTTATTTTATACTGTTGTAAATAGAAAGAATTATGTACGGTAAATGTTTTGTACATTATAGGGGGGGAAAAATGCAAAATATCCCCCAATTTTAAATCGATCCACCTCTGAATCGATTTTTTACATATTCTCACGCCGACCATATGTTGTTCTATTTTGCTTCTTTTACTTGCCTTGCTTAATTAACTCTCGCTAATTAGCATTTTTTTGGAAGAAGTCAACTAGAACAACATATGGCGGTATGAGAAATATGCAAATTAAAGAATATTTTAGTAATATAAGGGCCCTAGCAATTAGCTTCGTCGACTAAGAGTACTCTTTTAAACGTCTTCAGCTAGATCGTATTACTACGCGAGGACGTTTAAAATGTTTGGGTGTTGAAAAAGTTTGACCTACTATTTATTTCTATTGTTTGCTAATAGATGGCGCTAATAGTACCTCCTCTCTCTCTCTCCCCTCTTCTCCTCT
The DNA here is from genome assembly GCF_977018435.1 of Lepisma saccharinum. NCBI lineage: Eukaryota > Metazoa > Arthropoda > Insecta > Zygentoma > Lepismatidae > Lepisma > Lepisma saccharinum. The sequence continues at coordinate 10,800,162 of NC_139235.1, forward strand.
GCTGTATGATCAAAATTTTGGAGAGCAAAACATAAAATTTGCATCCATCTGATGTCGAACTAGAAACTTTATCTTTCGGGGAGTCAACATTATTTTTTACTCAGTCGTCATATAACATAAACACACGCAAACATTCACATGTGCTTTTTATTATTTTGTGTTCGGTAAGTACAAGTATATTCTTACATAAATTATTGTTTAATTTAATAAATTGTAAACTCGGAGCCTGCTATACTAACACTCCTTCTGCTTCTGAGCGATAATACTATTGAAAGCGAATGTTGCGTGCATACAGAAATAACACAGAAAAAAAAGCGGATGGAAGCAATTTAAAATCAATGGAGCAAGGTTAGTATTACGAGAACGTAAAAACATGTGCTTTCATTGTTGTCCGAATTCGCGGCAAACGTGGAGTTGGAGGGGAGAGCAGAGAGGCGCGACAGATGCACGTTTGAACTCGCTGTGACCCTGCGCTTGGCAGCCATATTCTAACTTTCACTTTGTGCAGACAACATTTACTGATTAAACAATGTAAAACTCAGTGATACTTTAACAGTTTATCGATAATACTGAATGTAGAAAAATTGTAAATGATAAAGTAGCACGTTACATTTTTAATATAACTAGTAAATAGGTGGAAATCATTGTGATGTTTGTTTGGCGTCTGCCTTCTGCTTCCGCACTGTGCGCCTGCGCCCCAGAGCGCTGTGGGTGAAGTTCGGGCTGACACCTGGCGGGAAAAGTAACAACCGTACTACAAGAGGACATGTAGATTCGGACGACTGGGACGTGAGTTCGACGGCACTCGAGAACAACAGGAGAGAACAGTACGGAGCGCTTGCCAATCCGGACACGGCCTAAGTTGTACAATTAGGTACAAGTATTGTACAATTAGGTACAAATTGTTGTACAATTATTTCCCCCAGTTGCCCAGTTGGAGTTGGGGGCATAACACTGGTACTATTTGTACTCACAGTGCTTACTCATGTATTTTGTTTAATATTTTATTTCAAATTCACTGTCAGAAACTAGTGTTGCCAGTTCCTGGATGTAGGTTTACCTACTCTGTTGGTTGTCACTGTCAAGCTTCCAGTATTCGTACAGCATAAAAAGCCATAACCCCCCCCCCTCTCAAAATATATATATTGTATACGCCAAGATGCTCAATAGCCTAGCAACACATCATGAAAAAACATGCCAAGAGGACCCAGTGGGTTTATAAATCAGTGTTGCCAATTCCTATTTGTAGGTTAGCTTAGCCAGTGAAAGATCATATAGTGGAATTTTCTTCGGATGGGTTGCCAGACATAAACAGGGGGCCATAGACCCCCTCATAAAAGGCTACAGTAACACAGTGTTGCCAACTCTGTGCCCTCAACAGTGTTGCCAGACATAAAAGATACATGGACCCCTCAGGCCCTTTAATAAAAATTTACAGTGAACCCAGGTTGACAACACTGTCAAATCTACGGCAGTGTTGCCAGACATAAACAGGGGGGGGCATAGACCCCCCTCATAAAAGGCTACAGTAGCCCACAGTGTTGCCAACTCTGTGCCCCCAACAGTGTTGCCAAACAGGGTACATGGGCCCCTCAGGTCCTTTGAAAGTTTACAGTGAACCCAACAACACTGTCACACGGCAGTGTTGCCAGACATAAACAGAGGGCCATAGACCCCCCTCATAAAAGGCTACAGTAACCCACAGTGTTGCCAACTCTGTCCTCAAAATATACATCATAAAAGGCTACAATAACACAGTGTTGCCAACTCTGTCCTCAAAATATACATCATAAAAGGCTTCGAAATATCAGTTGGTGAAATTTTCGTGGGGTGAGTTGGCAACACTGAGCCTCAAATGATGATTCGAGCCTCAAATGAGGGCTTAGAAATCTCTAAATGCTCCTACTTCAATTTGTCCTCATGTTGACATTTGAGGGGGTTTTGTCCCCTAAAACAGTTTTTTAGCTGAAACAAAAAAACACGTATTTCTTCCTTTGGGCCCCACTATACGCCTGCCAAGTTTCATGGAAATCGGAGGGGGACACTTAGATAACCTCCCTTGTTATTCTTACACTTTGTAATTATATAACACTGCATATATTATAATGTTTTATTTTAATTTGTAAAACTGTAACTGTAGAACAATTGTATAATTTTTGTATAACATTTCTATCTTGTTATATGTGTTAAAGGTTTCATCCTGGAATGGAATGTCTCACATTTGTGTGTGTTTTCATTTCCAATACATTCGAATGAATACATATTCGTTTAATTGGCATTTACAAAATCACCTCTGACATTTTATGTTAAACAAGTAAGATTATTTTTGTGCACGAGTGTGTTAGCCGATGCGTAGAAAAGTATTTTAGGAACAACAATTGAAAAAAAATCATGTAGGACTAACTAATGAAAAATTTCTTTGTAAAAAATTTCTTTCTCACACCACAAGAGTTTAAATAAATCAACAATGGCTTTCAAAATATAAGAGAAACGAACGGCGTTTGCCAGAAACATGAAACAACAAATAGATATAAGGAATTTAACTCAGAAATTATTAACTTAGGCTTCACTAACTTGAATAAAATGAAACTTACAACAATCTTTAGAACATTTAAAGGCAAATCTAACTATTAATTTTGAATCTATATAAATTTGCCGCTATTCATACGTGTAGATATAACATATCAGCGTATAATGTTAACGATTATAAAGGCGGCTCTATTGGAAAATTAGCTGAAGGCATTAATATATTTATGAATATATATATATATATATATGAATTATTTACTGTATAATACGTTCAACTATAATAAGCATGAGATAATAATATACAGGCTGCTTCAAAATGATGTGAACGATTTCAACTTCTTATATATTTTTTATTTTTCGTCCAAATTGCTTTAAATTTTACATGTAATTCCTAAAACTGTCCAAGTTTTTTTGATAAAATTTTGAACACAGTATCTCACAAATGTTTTACGTGAGCCCCCTTTGTTACACTGCATACATCAATTCGGTAATCCAATTCCGCCCAGGCCCGTTTCAACATGTCTGCATCAACAGTTTGCACTGAAGCAGTAATGCGCTCTTTCAGTTCATTGACATCTGCGGGTAGAGGAGTTTTGTACACAATGTCTTTTAGATGTCCCCACAGAAAAAAAATCACAGGGTGTTAAATCCGGGGATCTTGGTGGCCAACGTAGTAACTATTGATCATTTTGAGTAGATCGCCCAATCCAGCGGTCTGGCAGTCTGTTATTAAGGTAATTTCGAACATGGCGATGGAAGTGGCATGGGGCTCCATCCAGTTGATAGATGAAGTTTGCATTGTCACGTTCAAGCTGCGGCATAAGCCATGTAGTAAGCATGTTTAGGAATGATTGTCCAGTCACAATTTCCTCGTGAAAGAAGTACGGACCGTACACTTTGGTTGATGAAATGGCGCAAAACACATTAGTCTTCGGTGAATCACGCACAACTTCAACGATTTGACGAGGATTCTCAGTCCCCCAGATGCGAACATTTTGCTTGTTCACTCTTCCTGTCACATGGAACGAAGCCTCATCACTGAAACAAAGTTTGTCAATAAAATCATCATCACCACTGCATAACTCTAGAAATGAATCACAAAAATGTTTGCGGGACGTGTGATCATTAGGTGTTAAATGTTGTAACAACTGCACCCAATAGGGATACATCTTTAAACGCCTACGCACTACGCGCCAAACAGTTGCTCGAGGCATTGTTAGCTCTTGACTCACTTTCCTTGTAGACTTTTGGGGGCTGCCTTGAAAACTAGCTCGAACTCTTTCGACATCTGCCTCAGACGTGGACGGTCTACCGGACGATTTTCCTTTGCAAATGCATCCCGTTATCTTGAATTTATCATACCACTTACGTATGGAGTTCTTGGATGGTGGTTCTTTACGAAATTTTGTATGAAATTCACGCTGAACACTAACAACAGACCGACAAACGTGAACTGTAGGACGCAAAAAGCTTTCTCTGCACCACAGGCAGCCATCTTGGAACTTATCACCCTGACACCTAGTGGAGAAATTTGGAACTACTACGACCGTTACAAACAAAACTCGAGGATATGGTTGAAAGTATTTACATAGAACTTTAATTGTTGATAAAGTTTTATCGCTCCTGGAACGGTTTCTTATCGTTCAAACCATTTTAAAGCACGCTGTATAAGATATAATAATAATAATAATAATAATAATAATATAAAACCACGAAGTAATGGCAAACTCGGGGTCATTACACCCATTTCTGGCACATAATCACTGAAAAAAAAGACCTACATAATAAGTGCTCTTTTAGCGCAAATATGCATTTTGTATGGTTTATGCCAAATCTGACTGCTCCCTCAATATGTTCTTTGCCTCTCCACTCTTTTCTTTCCTGGATCCGCCACTGCATTCCACCAGAGATTGTCTCCAAGTACCTTGGTGCCTCATTGCGATAATGATAGGTTCTTGTTTGTACTGGGTATTCTGTTGGGATTCTCCATTGACGCTTGAAGTGCGATTTCCTGGAACTGTTTTCAGCAAGTACACCTGCAGGTGAGCATGCGCACTGCGTGACATGCACGCTAGATGCCAGTACAGTGAACCCGTAAACACGTGACGTTGGTTCATACACGTATGACGTATCTTCCCATTCCCAGTGAATTAGGCGAGCAAAAAAAATTGCATTCCTGCTTTCCAAACATAAAAACAATGCAGTTTCTTCCTCGCAGCGAAGAGATCACCTTTCAGCCAAAGGCGAGTGCGGCAGACGTGAACAGTGTTGGCATAACCAGCAGGAAAAAAAAATCCCTTGTAAAGGGTGGGAAATTAACCTTTTTCATTCAAATTTTTCCTCTATCTTAGAAAAATTGAAACCATCATCACTAAACTTCATACAAGTATTATTGTTGTTATTATTATTGGGAGTAAGATAATTATTACTATTTTTATTGCTTGAAAATTAGAGGGGATAAGATATGATAAACAATAGGCTATTGATAGCTATTCTTGGATATCACGAAAAGACATGAAATATGAACAGTTGTGTAAACATTATTTTTATGTTAGCCTACTTGTGCTACGACAATTTGAAAATTAAATGAAAATACCATGACATTAACTTTTCCCAAGTGAAATTTAAAAGTTTAGTTAATTTGTTTTGGGGAAGAAATAAATTATGCGTCGAAAGGATGTGGGATTGATTGATTTGCTTTATTTTACTTAGCTTTTTGTGCCACTTTTGGCTAATTTGCGAAGATGGGGATGAGTGATGACATGATGAATGGACACTCACAAACATCCATGCCCAGACCAGGATTCGAAACCAGGACCCTTGGCGTTGTAGCGGAAAGGATGTTTGGGGGCATTGCCGACCCCCAACCTTGGACTGAAATGAGTTCTAGGGGGTGCAGGGGGGGGGGGGAACATTGACGGCCAAGTATACCTGCATGGGGCAATTACCGCCCGCAACTTCAAATTTTATGCAAATAAAAATACTTTTCGTAAAATTTTCTTACTCGCTTCGCTCGCAATTACGGTTTTTGTTAGTTTTATCAAGTTCAGAACCGTAGCTAGGGGGCGGCAGGAGTCGGCCCTAGGCGCCAAACGATCTAAATGAAAATAAATTTTAAGATAGATTTTTGGTTGATTTAAGTTCCCTTTACACACTGAAAGGCTAATCGGGACTGGACCTACAGTTTAAAGTGGGATCCGAACCATTGTGCCGTGTGCCTCCACCGGGTATTGAACCCGGGACCCCTTCATTACAAGGCCACGATCTTACCACTACACCATCGGCGAGGCACAAAAGTTATAAAATGGTGAATCCTTTAGCGCCTCGTGAAATTATTTGCGCCCTATTAAATCAATATTTATTACAGCCTGCAAAAAAATTAGATCCAAAAACTTTCTTGCTCCCTTCGCTCGCAATATATCATTCTTCTCTGTAATGCATTATAAATTTCGATATTGCATATGTGTGAAACATATATCGTGCATGAAAGTTATACATGTTAATGTAAAAAATAATTATATTTGGAATGCATTTATCAAGCATTTTCTGTCTTTCAAAAATAGTTTGCGTGCTTGTTTTCCATTATTAATGTGAAATTGAACGTGTTGAAAAAATAATTCAAATGGTTTGTTCGAACACAAATGCTTTAGCAGCGACTTCTACCTCTTTCTTGCATAATTTACGAGGGTAATAACATCTTTCATACTACTACTACTACTTATAATAATAATAATGTTGGTCCCAGGTTCGAATCTCGGCTTGGGCATGGATGTTTGTGAGTGTCCATTCAGCAATTTCATCATATCATCACTCATCCCAATCTTCGCAAATTAGCCAAAAGTGGCACAAGAAGCGAAGTAAAATAAAGCAAATCAATAATAATAATGTTATAATAATAACATTATTATTATTAACATTTTTATTATCATTATTATTACTACTACTACTATTATTATTATTATAACTAGTTGTACGTTTATCCTGGTACTTGGCCCCCCCAGACAAAAATTCGTGGTTGCGCCTCTGAACCCGGGACCCCTTGATTACTAAGCTATCGTCAAAATACAGAAGCATGTATTTCACTCTGTTATGAACTTGAATTTTATATGTAATTTCCTATTTAAAAAAAAAATATCACGGAATTTCAGATATCACTTTTCATGTAAAGTTCTGCCTGAATTTCCCTCTATACAGAGGAATTTCCCTTGAACCGGCAACACTTAGTATGAAAGCTGCACGTGGTGTTGTACGGCGTGAAGTGAATAACCTGAACTGTTTACATTGATCCCTTCAGCAAATAGAACAAGTGTGCAAAGAGCGATTTCACAACTTCAAAATGAACATATGAAGAATACGAAGGTGAAGAACATGAGACAGGAAAAAAAAAAAAAGGTTACGAAATTTGACACGATCAGTTTCTCATATTGTGTTCGCGACGGTGCCTTGCACGCAGAAACTAAACTGTGCAGCTTCAAGTTCAATGGTATACATGACATTTTCCCCTTGCTTTTTTTAATGTCCGTGCCCCCCCCCCTCTCCCCGTTTCTTTTACCTAGTATGTACTGCACATAATATAATGGATGTTAAAAATATTTGTTGCGTTACCAGACGGTAAGTAGAGTCGAATTACTTTCGGAACATCTACAGGCGACTGCTCGAGTCTGTCTAGTGGGCCTAGTGGGCGTGTAGAACCTGAGCAAGGGGCTTACCGGTAGGTTCTGGTTGAGATGACGTCAGCGGCTCGCTTGGTTAATTGGCCGCTTCGATAGTTGTGACTCGTTCCGATGCTTCAAATGCATAACAGCCAAAGATGTTACGGAAATAATCTCCCTCTACTCCCCCCCCCCCCACCCTCAATGCGAAGCCTTTGCGTAAGATGGTAGGACGTGTCTCATTTTAAAGCTAATTGTTTAAGGAACTGGAGACTGGAAGATCTTTATGCAAATTGAAAAAGTAATAATTTATAAATACAGAAAATAATCGCGCGATATAAAAAAAAATGCAACCTTTTGGAAAATAAACTAACCTCCGAGGTGTAATCAGTGGCGTAGCGATGTGAGCGACCGCCCGGAGGAACTCGCACCTGTAGGGGCCTCGCGTTTCATGGGGTTGATAAGAAAAATTCAATAGTCTAATAGAAATGAGAAAAAAATGACAATGCTAATGGGCAATAAAATTAAAACGTGCTTCAAATTCTAGTTAAACATTATAATTTAAATGAATATGTCTAATCAGGGGCGTAACATACAGGCGCGCGGGCCCTAAGGGGCTACAAAAAAATATATTTTACGTATTTCTCATGTGAAACATTTACTCAAAAATTTACGGTAACTTCCTTGGACATTTTTACCCATTTATTCCATTCTTGAATGAAAAGCACTTTGTCTTGTCTTATTTTTTTGTTGTCCCTGCACGCCAGATTTTAAGGTTTTCAACTCAAGGAAGGCATGAATAATATTAGCAGCTCCTTCCTTCCAATACAGCTTCATCAGCTCCCAGACAACAGGAAAGACATATTTAGGGTAAGTGAAATTACTACATATAATTTTCATCAGTAATTATTATTATTATTATTTATTTAAATATGATAATTTGCTGATGTATTCCTGAAGATTTTGTATCGATTCACATTGACATTTTAAATTAAAAAAAAAAAAAAACTGATGGGGGCCTTCTAATCTCGCCCAGGGCCTCCCGATATGTTGCTACGCAACTGGGTGTAATATTCATCCTACAATCAATATTTCTACATCATAACAATAATAATTTGTTGGCAATAATTTATAACCAGGCCTCCGTAGTCACTGGGTCTATATTTCAAGAACAACCCAAGAAACTCAGAATTTGCTAAAGGAGGAGGGGGAAAAATCTACTGAAAAACATTTCGAAAGGAATTCGAATAGAAAATGGAAGCAAGACAATTACATTGCCCTGTTCTCTTCCCAGAAATGAACCTCAGTTTATTTAATGCCGCTTTTCCATTTCACAGAAATGAACCTCAGTTTATTTAATGCCGATTTTCCTCTTCACAGAAATGAACTTCAGTTTATTTAATGCCGCTTTTCCTCTTCTCAGAAATGAACTTCAGTTTATTTAATGCCGCTTTTCCATTTCACAGAAATGAACTTCAGTTTATTTAATGCCGCTTTTCCTCTTCACAGAAATGAACTTCAGTTTATTTAATGCCGCTTTTCCATTCCACAGAAATGAACTTCAGTTTATTTAATGCCGCTTTTCCATTTCACAGAAATGAACTTCAGTTTATTTAATGCCGCTTTTCCTCTTCTCAGAAATGAACTTCAGTTTAGTTAATACCGCTTTTCCATTTCACAGAAATGAACTTCAGTTTATTTAATGCCGCTTTTCCTCTTCACAGAAATGAACTTCAGTTTATTTAATGCCGCTTTTCCATTTCACAGAAATGAACTTCAGTTTAGTTAATACCGCTTTTCCATTTCACAGAAATGAACTTCAGTTTATTTAATGCCGCTTTTCCTCTTCACAGAAATGAACTTCAGTTTATTTAATGCCGCTTTTCCATTTCACAGAAATGAACTTCAGTTTAGTTAATACCGCTTTTCCATTTCACAGAAATGAACTTCAGTTTATTTAATGCCGCTTTTCCTCTTCACAGAAATAAACTTCAGTTTATTTAATGCCGCTTTTCCTCTTCACAGAAATGAACTTCAGTTCAGTTAATACCGCTTTTCCTGCCACCTCTGCCAGAGCCTCGGAAGCCTGCAAAGCATGCAGCACAGGGTGTACTTCACTCTGTCTCGGGAATCTGTGGAGCAACGCCGCGTATAACGGTAGAGAAGGGGAGAAAGCAGTGCGTGCTGATGAAAACGGCTGGTAGCTGCAGCTGCTCTTTAGTGTTGCCCACGAGACGAGACGAGACGAGACTTTGGTCTGTCCCGTCCCGTCTCGTGAAAATGCTGTCTCGTCTCGTGTCTCGTCTCGAAAATATTCGTTTGTCCCGTCTCGAAGGGTTCTGTCCCGTATCGTCTCGTCCCGTCTCGTTTTGTCTCGTCTCGTCTCGTAAAAGTGATCCGGGATATCATGCCAACAAAAGTCAAAAGTAGAAGAAACACGAAATATTTTTCCGGAAAGTGGGATAAAGCTCCAAATATTTTACCCATTGCGTGGTGAGAATAAATAAGGTTCGTTAATAATGAGGACATTAATATTAAACATGTTGTTGGTTACTGATTGCTAGGTATCTTATGAAATCTACCTTGTGGTTTTTCTGGCTTCCATACAAGAGTGCTCTTTTCATTACTGCTATACCTTTTGGAAGTTTTGAAATGTTTTCCACTACACCTTCTTTCTTTCTGAATGTCGAACTTCCGTGCACTATGAAAATGTACATTTCTTCTTTAAAATCTAAGCTTGGTGCTCGGGAGCAACAAAAAAGTTTTTAAATGTGTAGTACGAACACAAAATTTCAATACTTAGTATATTACAAATAGAAAGCATTTATTGTTTTTAATATTGTTAAACATCTTCTATGACATAAGTTTCAAAAAGTGGTTCTTTGTGATATTGTGCTGTTTCTTATGCTCAGCTTATGACGCACATACTTCTTTGTTTTCTCTTTAGCCTCTAAGTCAGATACCACCACCGCTTGATCTAATTTATCCTTTGGCAGGCACGCATCTAGAAATATATGTCGGGGGAGGGTGTCCGAGCCAAGTGTTTCAGAAAAAATGATAATAATAACATTAACGACAACAATGAAGCAAATGTTTAAATTAATGCATTGATATAATTCATAGGTCTATTCACTTTAATATGTAAATTAATCAATTCTATTATTGTTATTACATGAAATGTTACAAAGATTGTAGAAGAATAGTAATATAACAGCACGAATATTAGCAAATATCTAGCTTACGTGTAGTTAAGATCGCCTAAATTTGCATAAAAACAACTGTCCTGGCAAGAAGTTTAATGTCAAAAAAGGTGATGAATTGAATATTTGCTAAATAACAAAAAAGGATGTTAAGTCCACTTGACGAAAAATAAAATTCCTGATTAATATTTTATTCTCATTATTATAAGTAGTAGTGTACATAAATCTTCATTGATACTGTCATTCAAAGCCGTATGATCGCAATAAAATCCTTGTTCGGCATAAAAAAGTAACCCTCGATTATACTAAAGAAATATATTTTTGTTTAGCTAGAGCAAGGCCCCAGGAGGATGCAAGAAGCCGTTCCTGCAAAGCGAAGAAACGTGACAAAACCACCACGTATGGAAGGCAAACCTGCATATATTTTATATCGCACATTTACAGAGCCGTGCCTCCTGAAGTTATAAAAATCCCAACTTCAATGATTCTTTTAGACATGCTATAGTTGAAAAAAAAATGTTTAGATGCGCCAAAAGTGCATCATTATCAGATTATAAATATAACGTGTTATTGGAATCAACATATTTGTGTAAATTGGGTGCCTCCCCGATTACGTAGTAATAACGTCGAGGTCTTGTAATCAAGGGTCCCCGCGTTCGATACCCAATGGAGGCACAAAGTGGATCGGATCGCACTTTAAACTGTAGGTCGGTTCGCGATTTAGCCTATTTGTGAATCAAGTGGACTTGAAACCCAATATCAACCTTAAGAATATTAGAACCCACTAATTCACCCGCAGCTAAGTCAAATTTCACATACCCCTCTTCATCCTCGTTCATTGACTTCCTGCAATACTCTTCATCCTCGTTCATTGACTTCCTGCAATACTCTTGTGCATGTGGGTTGCATCCCACCAGGTGCGAGAAATGTGAAGAGTTATTCTTTCCCTGTACTGCGTTATTTCTTTTCATAAGAGTAAGGCTAAATTCTCGTTTTATCTGAACTTTTAAAAAATGTGCAAAATACGTCTCTATCTTTAAACAACCACCCTTTCTCATGTATGTGTAAAATAATCCCACTCTGTCTCAGAAAACCTCTTCCTACGATCAAATGAAGGAAACAACTCTCAAGTCTCAACAATTATAATTTTTTGCTTAAATTTCCTATAATCTATACAAACAGTAGCACACATCACGTCCTTTGGTGAAACACTGTCAACAGCTAATGTTACTTTCCTCGTCCTAATAAATTTACTTCCAACCAGTGACGGCGCCAGGGAAATGTGACGGGGGGGGGGGGGGGCGGAAGGCTGGCAACAAAATATTGTAAAGGGGCAGTCACATAAAAACGACCGAAAACACTACACATATATATACATATATAATAATACTTATAATAATAATTATTATTATAATTATAATAATAATAATTATTATTATTATATTCATGTATGGTGTTTTGTGTTTGTCTTTTATTTAGAGTGGACGTTTACTGCCTAAATTTATTTCTTGATTACGATTTTATCTCCACATGATTCGTTTCCATAAAGACATTAATTCATTTTTATTGATAAGTTGCGTTGTCTCTAGTGGCCTATTTCAGTATTGGAAGACATTCATAATTTTATAATTCATCCTCTTTCTTGAGATGAAACTACTGATATAAATATTTTAGTTATAAGATAATAATATAAATGACGAAAAAATGCTTCGAAGAGTTTAATTTTCTTGCAAAATAAACGTGACGTTGGAAGAAATGAATCTTCTTAAGTATTAGAAACAATGTGAGGCACTTCTCCTGTAGGAGAATTCTGCTCTATGTGCATTGGAGAACACATTGCCCACCTTTGGTACGTCCAGGACTTGACATTTCTTCTCAATGGCAAGAACAGCCAAATGAGGCAGTTTGTATCCAGCATCCTGTTTCGAGCAAGCCTTTTGAAAGATTTTAAGGACAACCATCTTCGTAATGCTGAAGAGTTTTGGGCAAAATTTGTGTTTCACCTTTCAGGGAAATGTTATCACAGGATTAAAAAATCAGACAAAGGTTACAGTTATCTCATAATTCAAGAAATATTCTGACCCTGGCATTACTTACTCTTACTCTACCACTCCAACGTACGTCTGTGCTACACAATTACAGACACCTATGGGGTTCGTGGGAAGAAGTTCTTCGATTTTGATATGTACGAGAAAGAGCGAACCTGCATCCAATGATTGAAGAGTGGCAAATCCTAATAAGCATTCTTTTACCTGCCCGCGATATGTTTTGAATCGAATTTTAAGTGTAATTTGCATTTTAAGGTTCACGTTCAATACATTTCCAAATAATATCCCCTCATTAGCTTCAAGAGTATCGAAGAAATTTCCTTTGTTACGGTTTCCTCAGACTCATCATCTCGAAATTCAAGTACCTGAATAGTAAACCGCGATGAATCCACAACAACTGACATGGAGTGTCGGGTTTTCTTCGATCGCCTTTGGTCCTGGGTTCGATACCCAGTGGAGGCACTTTAAACTGTAGATCCAATCCCGATTGGCTTTTCTGTGCATAAAGTGGACTTAAAACACAAAACCAACCAACCAACCAAATCTTGAATCAACTTTGAATGAATGTCTTTTAATAATTAGCGTTGTCACTAACGACCACGATTAGAATAATTTGCGCGTACTACAGATGATGTCTTGTGGTCCTCAAAATATTCGTGATGTTTTAAAACCATCCACATTCAACACTTTTTCCCAATTCTTAAGACTGGTTAAAACTTAGGTTAATCTCGGCTATTACAGGACATAAATGAATGAGAAATCACCTATGCCCAGGTCGGCGCTCGAATCTTGAACGAAAGTCACATACACATAGCTATATATACACTAAACAAATTAATATTTGTTAATCAAGTTGGTATTATAAGCAGGAAAGTGATATCATGCAGAATACACCACTTTGAAAAGGTAAAAATCGCCATACTCTTATAAATGAACTCTCTTATTATTCGATATTTAATTAACTACAGTTGGAGTACCCGGGGGGGAAGTATCTGACATGGGGCGTCCCCCTGCCTCCTCTGGCGTCGTCACTGCTTCCAACCCTCTAATAACTTCCCTGCTGATAGCCTCACCTTCGAAATGGAAGCTTGTGTGTCGGCGAATAATACAAAGCACTTGTGTTCACTGTCCCTCTTTCATTCAAAGTCTGCCGTTTTCCTTTTCAGCTTTTCCTGCAAAACTTCCTGTCAGCAAGCAAAGCAAATTACAGAATTTTTATTGCCCCTCCCTTGCATCAACCTTCATTCCTACTTTAGGCCTGGATTTATGGCACTTACCCGCTACTGCAGGTCAACCTCACCCCTATGTTTGGTGTTTACCCCTGAAGCAACGGTGTCCATTGTTCAAAGCGAAACCTCTGTCAGTGAGGAACGGCGAAAAATAGTCTCGGAATACACCTTGGCTGTAAACAGGCTCCCGCCACCCTGACGTTGGTATCAGCTTCCCTCTGAAGTTTGATAAAACTACTTTGTGAAATTTGTTTAGTAACGATTGAAAATGTAGACAGTTGATACTACATGTATTTTGCTCATAAACTTGAAGGCTAAATTCACAGAATAAAAAGAACAGCTACAACATTCCTTCATCTGATTTACAGAAAGGCTAATCGGGACTGGACCCGCACTTTAAAGTGGGATTCAAATCACTATGTTCCTTCACCGGGTATCGAACCCGGCACCCCTTGATTACAAGGTGACGACGCTACCACTGTACCATCGAGGAGTCCCCATAGAACAACCGTTTCCTTATACGACGTTTACACAGAACTTAGTGCACTTCCTTCATTTGAAATCTAATCTATATCAGGCTCAGTATTTCGTTATTACAATCCAAGGAATAGTATTCTCCTTAAATAAGAAATAAATAAATAAAAAAAAGCATTGGAAATAATCTTCAAACGGACGTAAAAAAAATCGAATCCAACCACCTGTAGAATGCCTGAGGGAAACAACAAGAATTTTCTCAACAAAGACATTTCCGAAATTTCCATAACATTCTAAATATTTCGCAACCCGTGCAAATAATCACGTGGTAAAATCTTGTCATGGTTCCCTGTAAACACTAAAATCACCAAATTACTTCTTTCCATATTTCCCGTATTTTCTCCTCTTCTTTAGATCTCAGCTGTTCGGAGTGGGATAATGAAAGATTATTTGTCCCTAATTATCTCTTTCTCTTAGTCTTGCTAATATCTTGGACTCCTTAATAACTTTCCCAACAACTCCTTATCAATTTGTACTGCCATGTTTCAAACAATGTTTTTCCTACTTCCTAATAACATTCACTTCTGTACACCCTTAGATGTAAAAATTAAATAATAATAATAAACCCTATCCGTCGGTCCGTTTATCTTTCCAACCTATAGAGCTGAGACTATGTTTACAAGATAAATCTCGGACTCAGATACTCCACGATCTTTTGGCCCCTCCTTCCACCTTCTCTACCTGCCCTTTTACTTCATGTTATTCAGAATTGTATTAGTATCTGGAGTACTATCGTAACATAAAATTATTAACCTGGAATGAATTGAAAAATAAAAATGGGGAGTAACCCTGTGTTTCGAAAGAGTATTGAAAATAAGTTTAGGTATTCATTCATTCATTCCTCTCTCTACAATAGTCTTCTTTTGACTTATCACGCGCTTATCAACGTTTCTAATTGAAATACCTTTTTCCAAGCAAACAAGTATTTGCAACTGATTAAATATTTTGCTTTTATTTTTCGAGACATTCGAGACGAGACGAGACTTTTCAAAAGCCGTCCCGTCCCGTGTCTCGTCTCGAAAACGAGACGAGAAAGGCATTCCGTCTCGTCCCGTCTCGAATTTCAAAAGGCTTGTCCCGTCTCGAAAACGAGACGAGACACGAGACGAGACGGGACATGTCCCGTCCCGTGAGCAACACTACTGCTCTTTCCCCTCCATGCACTCAATTCCCCTCTCACGCTCCAGAGATTTCCGGGACAGACTGTACGTGGAAAAGATAACCTGTAAGAACGTAGAAGTTCTCACCCCCTTAGTGTAATGAGGGGTCACGTGATAGATATCGTAATTCAAACTCCCATTGCAAAAGTCGAATGTTTGATAAGCAAAAGCATCTACTTAAGTAGGTCATTGACGCGAAATGTAAAATGCATGCGGAAATATATGAAGCAACTTCTAGCCTGGAACTGTATCACATGACGTGCTTCTAACTTAGTAATGCGGTGAGTCAGCGTCAGGAAGAATAGTGAACTAGTGCTCTATAACCTTTCCCCCTTTGACACCGCCGCCTCTTGGCTTACATCCAAGGGGGCTACATTAACGCCACGTCTTGCAATGTGCGACTAAAGTCCGGGTTGGCAAATAACTAGAGGTTACTGTAACTGTGAGTTTTTCCATGTGCTGTTAGCAGGGTTGGCATTATGTTTAAAACAATGATGTTGTAAACAATTTGTTTCAAATGTTTAAAACGCATGGCTTTGTTTCTTTAACAAATGTTTAAGTTTTAAACATGTTTTTTTCAGACTTGTTTAAAACACATTTTGATACTTGATGTTTGAAAGTTTGTTGTTATTTGCCTGATTTATAACTATGCTCTTTCATCCAATGCGTGCCATTCTGTTTACTGTTTAAGAAACATATCGTGATGATTACCGGTGGGTCACATTTAGAACACCTGGCTGTTTTTTTTTACAGGTGTTTAAAATTCAATGCTACAGAATGAAATCGTTTTGTTCTCAGTTAACACGCTGCGAAATGTGCATATCGTTGTTAATGCCAATATTTAGTTGCATTGACAGAAAAATGTATTAAAAAAAAAGAGCAGCTAAGCTACCACGTGGACTGAGTAGGGCCTGGCAACTGTTGATTAGTTGAAGCTTCTCGAACGACCTACATGCGAGATTTAAGACCAACATAAATGTGTATTTTAAGAAGTTAGTCAAGCGTTTACTATATATTAGGAACACAGTCCATCCTTGGATGATTAATAGATTCCTTATTAATCATTATTCTTAGAAAATAAGTCTTCTTGGCATTATGTTTAAACGTTCTATTTGTTTAAAACATATTTTTCCGGTTCTCGTTTAAAACACGTTTAAAACAAAAAGAAACTGTTTGCTTTGTTTCTTGTTAAAAAACACAAATTTTGCAAACCCTGGCTGTTAGCTCCTCAACTAGAGGTTGAGTGGCAGTTTACTTAATCCGTGCTTTAACCACTGCGTGAATTAAGCTTTTGCTTTAGGGAAGATGTCCAGTCAGTGCAGTATTTGGGATTTCATTATTGGAGGTAGTTTTTTGGGGTGTGCAAATTTGAATACATGTTATGAGTGTTACGGTCCGCCCTGGATCGTACTTGGTTCGATGGGTCTATTGAGCCTCGGCTTCACGCTCAGTATCTCTTCGGGGCTTGAGTCTCCTCGGCTCAAGGTTCGGGTTATTCCGGCTTCTTCAATCCTCGACGTAAGGTCCCTCGTAATTCTGGGTCAAAGGTTCTCAATCTACTTATAGATCTTGACCAAGATTCTATAAGCAATCGACAATCCTTTTTCCCACTAGGTTCTGTCGATATTCAGTTAAGTATCCAACTTCCTTTTCTCTTTTCAGCCTCTGACCAGAGAACCGAAAATTAATCCGTGACCACAGAATAAGAAAAGGTGTTCCCTGACCAGGGTCACAAACGTTGACTACCAACAGTCTATCGACCGACCCCGAATTCCGGTATATCTTAAGACAATCACAGCCCTCTCAATTATATCTCCTGACCAGGAGCATAGAACCGAGAGAACATAAGCCTTCTGACCAGAAGAGCTAAGTAATTGTCCTAAGGTAATCCAGAATAAACTAATTCCTAATAGTGACGTGGAAGTAAGCGCAGAAGTACGAGTGTGGAAAGAAAAGACGGTAATACGAGTTCCGTATTTATCTGGAGTTCGAATACAAAAGGCCACGGGCCACCGAGCTTCGCTGCTTATATAGCATTTCTCGGTGCCGTGAAGGATTTACCAACTTTTATCTTAACATCAATTTTACATTACAATAAAATATATATTAAAAAAATATCAATGAGGAACATAATTAGCTACATGCAGAAATTACTATTTTTAACCTTTTGTGAATATTAAATATGCAATATAATTTTAATTGTTACACTCAGCATTTAATTTGACTAGGGAGTATGGCTTCTTCCAACTCCCCTCTCTCCCTGCAAAGGCCAAGCGAAAAGACAACAAAGAAAAGAAAGAAAATTTACAACGTCAAAATATTAAGCAAAAATTATTTAAATACAGGTTTTGACTTGCGCGGGCATAACTTTCTTTTACCTTATCGTAACTAAATTCTGATTACACCGTCTTGCAGTAAAAGAATCATGGATTAATATGATATTAGTTAAATTATTGTCCGCCAAGGGACACGACAGATATAGCGTGGGAAAGACAGCCTAATCCTTCGTCTTTTCCCCGGTTTCAACGTTTACATAAAGTTGAGTCTGCCTGGCTTCTACACAATAGCGATTGCTTTCTCGCATTGTTGTCACCGATAATGAAATTCCAGCTCAGCTTGCTGGCAGAAAGAAACAAACTCTTTGAACTTATATTTAACATCAGGATGTATAGTCTATATACGAGGTGGGTTCCACTTTTCTTGGTAATTAACCATTATCACACAAAATTTTTAAGTACCAAACAAAGAAAATATTAAGTTTATATACATATTTGTAACGTGGAACTGCTACACGTTACATGAGTCAGTAGACTAAACTATTGCCTTGCGGTTCTAAGCACCTTAGAACTGATTATGCCTCCTCAAAATTAGGCCCCAAGTCTGATCCTGCCCCCTCAAAATTAGACCCAACTTTGATTCTGCCCCCTCAAAATTAGGCCCCAAGTCTGATTATTCCTCCTCAAAATTAGGCCCAACTTTGATTCTGCCCCATCAAAATTAAGCCCCAAGTCTGATTCTGCCCCCTCAAAATTAGGTCCAAGTTACGCCCATGCATCTAACCTACACAAGTTTCTTGTGAACACTTTAATACATGTAAAATTTCAGCATTATGACATGAGACCTTTAGTAGAAAACAGTCTGCTGTTTGTTGTCTCGGATTGATGAGGTTGTTCAGTTGCAGAATGGTGTCCTTCTTTAATCCACAAGGCTTAATACTCTTCAGTTGGGAAATCTTTGATGAGTTGACCATTAATGGACACAAATGATTTTTTTTTTCAATTGTGTTCGTTGCATAGTTAAGAAATGGTGCTTCTATATGCTTTCTATTCCATTTTCTTTGAGGGAGATAAGAACATTCCTGATAGGTATAAAAATAATTTTCATTCGCAGAGGATAAAACTTTTTGTGGGGGAAGACTCCCAACATCCCCCCGTTATTTCGCACTCTGGTTTTAACAACGTAACTGGTGGTTACGAAAAGACATGTCTGCCTCATCGAAAGGTCCATCTGCACTAGGGGTGCGCGGGACAGAATGTTTTGGGTCGGGACGGGAATCCCGAAATTCGGGACGAGAAAAATTCGCAAGACGGGAAATGTTCAAAATTTTACGAAGCTCTGTAAATGTCGAATTCTACACGTCATTTTCATTTTAAGTGATTGCTTTTGCATTTCTGGTACAATTTCCGATAAGTTCCAGACATTCACGATGCAAAAACGTCGAGATTTAACCACTTTTTAAATTGACCATTAGGTATTTCCCGACTGCTCGGGATCCCGAAAAGTCGGGAATTCATTTCCCGAAGTTGGGATCGGGACGGGATTTTTTTTTCTTTTTTTGGGATCCCGCACACCACTAATCTGCACTATACAATTTCTCATTCAGATTGAACGAGAAATAATTCAATAAAAAGGTACGGGCCTCCCCGATGGCGCAGTGGTAGCGTCGCCGCCTTGTAATCAAGGGGTCCCGGGTTCGATACCCGGTGGAGGTACAAGTTGTTCGGATCCCACTTTAAACTGTAGGTCCAGTCCCGATTAGCCTTACTGTGCATAAAGTGGACTTAAAACACCAACTCAACCCAATAAAAAGATACATTGGTGTAAAACTAAACTTGTGTTGCTTGGCAGAGTTCAAATGATAACGCATAGCAACAGGTAAAGCACACTAGGATAGCCAGACTTTGCTTTGTGTACTCACACTATGTCGTATCGTTAAGCAAACCCTAAAGGTGGCAGATTAGTGTAGTGGCCACAGGTGGTAGCTTGAAGTGCGTGTTTCATCACGAATTCGACTGATTGAATTTGAAAATGTTGGGTGCGTCAGCACTAAGGCTATTTTGCACCCGTCACATCATACGCCACGTAACTAAAAACCGAGATCCGCCTCCGAGGACCAAAATATCCTTATCTAACTAAAAGCTGAGGCTATAAAGGGGCACCCACCACCATTGGCGTGTGCACGGGGTTGGGGGCAAGAGGGTGTAGCTGCCCCCTAATACTCTCACTTATAAATTTAGCGTAAAGGAATCTTATCACCATTATTAAGCAACATTATGTTTCAAGCCGACGGAAATCTCAAGCAAATTTCTTGTTATTAACACTCCCACACACTTTATTCGTTGTGTTACCTCTGTGTGTTTGCAGAATAAATTGCTCATACATTGCAAATCGGTAGCGGCAATTGGGTGACAATTGGGTTAGAGATGGCAAGGACACTTTACTCTTTCACTGTAGACAAGGCTTAGCATTAAGAGGACATAGTGCGGGGCAAAAAGAGGGGGGCACGCCCCCCTAATCGACGTCGCTGTTGGAACTGAATAAATTATGTGTAGTTGTTTTGAATCTGCTGTTTGAAACAATGTCTGAACCACAGAGAGGGGAATAAATGAAAGAACATTGGTGCCACGGGAGTTGAATTTCTCTAATACAGTGATTTTTGGCGGGTCTGGACGCTCTATATAGGTCCCTGCTCCATACCTTTCAATACAGTAAAACAGTGAGAGGAAATGAGGGCATTCTTTCCCCGATTGAACTTTCATATAGGATTTTGACCCCCCTTCCCCCTGATCAGAGGGTCTGCGCACGCCTATGCGCCAGGGTTGTTAAAGGTCCAGGAATTTTAAATAAATTCAATTCCGGTCCAGGAGAGAAAAATCAACAAGCGTAAATGGGTTCTGGACCGTAAAGAATCTTTTTTATCTGTAACCTAACCTAACCTAACCTAACATTTTTTCCGGCTGAAATTAAATACAATCCAGGAACCTTTTTTCCGGCTCAATTTAAATAGGGTCCAGGAACCTTTTTTTGCGGATCAGTTTAAATAGGGTCCAAGTTCCGTATTGAAATGAAACAATACGCAACTTGGAGCGAATTTAAATTGTGCGAGAAAAGAAGTTTCGGTCCTGCAGAGAAACCCAATAGAAACCATTAGAATGTATAGGTTCCTGGACATTTGACAACCATGCCATGGGCACCACACACAAAGACAAAACACAGGACAACACAACCCTACAGAGATACTGGTAGAGAGGTAGAGACACTGTGTAGAAGTTGCCTACAAAGAATGAATCCTCAATGAAAATATGTTCGGTTCTCCTGAGTAAGAATCGTGCACAAAGTTGAAATAAAGCTTGCAGTCACAATATGTGCAAACTATCTACATAGCTGTCGTAATACCATAGCCAGATAGGACATTTACATTTCGTGTTCTTTCGATTGATCTACAGAGCATTCCCTGACATTCGCTACGAGACTCGACGGCAAGCGGCCCGGCGTCAGGGCTTGTCTATCCCGGTGAACGGGTCCGCGACAGTCGCACGCTACAGTCCGTTTTTTTCGCTCTCCCTGCCTTTGCTCTGTTTCCCATTCTGTTGACGTTGCAGAATGACACCAGTATAATCCTCCCTCGGAAGTTGTGTTGTGTAGTGTCCGTGTGTTGAAGATTGTGTCTTAATAAAGCACCACAAACGTTTACATTACAACAAAGGATTTATCTTGTCGAGTGTTACTTCGGAAAGAGGAATTCTGGATAAGTGTGACGACGTTTTGCAACGAAATTTCCTGGTGTCCTCGTTCCACATAAACCTCGTAAAAAAAAGTTTAGAGTAACAGGGTCAGTTCTGAATAAAAGGGGAAAGAAAAACTCACGTGTACTTACTGAGGAAAAACTCGACGAGATAGAACAAAGGTTAGAACAGTCTTCTCGGAAATCTATCCGCCGCCTCTCACAAGAAACGGGTGTTTCAAAAACCCTCTAGGTTCTCCGATTTGTCGGCCTGCGATTTTTATTTATGGGGAAATCTAAAAAATAAAGTATACAAAGACAATCCGCACACCATCCGTGAGTTAAAAGAGAGTATTGTACGAGAAATCGGGAGAATTACAGCAGACGAACTTGCACGTGTAAATGCCAATTTTCTTCGGAGATGTCAGGAATGTGTTGCAGCAGAGGGACATCATTTTCAACACCTTCTGTAGTCAAGGTTAGAACACAATAGGAAAACTGTAATTTTAAAAGCCGTCTCTAGCGACTGTCGCGGACCCCGGAAAATACAAGCGCTGACGCCGGGCCGCCTGCCGCCGAGTCTCGTAGCGAATGTCAGGGAATGCTCTATATAAGGAAGTATACATATTTACATATTCATAGAGTGTCGTTAAGTACTATATGATACTAAGTAATATAAAAAACCACTCCTTTTAATTTTTTGAAAAAAAAAAGTTTTAAAGACATAAACTGACTATCTGTGTGCCAAATTATATAATAGGTTTAAATTGTATTACAATGTACGTGAAAGTGACTAAATTTATCTGACTTCCATGTCAAAACCGTAACCATAAGATAAGTAGCTGATGTTGGAAACTTCATATTAATCTATTTCATAATTTACACGCTGTGAAAGTTGGTGTTGTACATTGGGATCCATGAGAATTGCCGTGCAAATTGCCCATCGCCATGTTCGTGCACATTATTTTGACCCAAAAAGAGCTTCATGAATTAAAAGAAAACTCAAAAAACAAGCTGTTACAACTTCTGCACCAGCATACATAAAAATCCATCACTTAAAAACACATAGGATGTAAGATAAAAATTAATGTAAATAGTCATGGACAAATTGCACGGTAATATTCTTGGATCCCACTGTACGGGGAAACCTTATATTCATGATGAGTTAAATGTAAAAAATTATTTTGATATTTGTTACATTTTCTAGTATATTTTTTAATGTAGAATTGCACAAATTTGCTGTTTGTCAACATACAATCCTTGCACATACGTATATGGTAATGTTCGGAAAGTTACTTTTTAAAGTAAGCGAGTTACAATTATTTGGTTCAAGAAGTAACTGAGTTACAGTTAAAAGTAACTATAATTTACTTTTACAGTTAGTTTCTGCTGGGAATTTTCTTACAAAAAAATTACGTATAATTAAAAAGCATTAACTGTAATAAAATAAATACATGCAGACTTATGTGTTCTGTTTATGTCTCTGGCACAAAATATGTCGTAATATATTAATATTATTACAACAAAATAAAGATGGAACAAAACACAGAAGTTCTCAAGTGAAATTAGAAATGGCGAATTGCTATAAAGCGTGTATGTTCTAAATTTAGCAAACAACTAAGCCTATCCCCTTGACTTCCTTTCACCTTAGCATCCAGAGAAGACACGTATTTCGGAACAGGGTTGCTAACTTTAGTTCCTCTCTCACGTTACAAATTTTCAAGTTAACAATTTTAAGTATAGTAAGTAACTGTAAAAGTAACTGTTGATAGCGTTACATCTGTTACTTTTAAAAGTAACTAGTTACAGTTAGAATACCTCACAAAAGGTTAACTGTTACTTCCAAACACTGATATATATATCAAACTCTCTAGCCTTCTTAAACCCGAAGGTTCATGGCTGCAGCAACACAAGCCTTCCATCTGTCCCTATCCTGAGCAAGATCTATATACTCTTTTCCATCCCTACCGATTTCCTTTAGGTCCATCTCAACGTTATCCCTCCATCTTCGTCTTGGCCTTCCTACAGGTCTCTTACCATCAGGTTTCCCAACAAGAATCCTGTAAACTCCTCTTTCCTCCCCCATTCGTGCCACATGGCCTGCCCACCTAAGTCTTCTTGATTTAATTATTCTAATAATATCTGGACATTAATACAAATTATGTAGTTCTAAATTATGTAACTTTCTCCACTCACCTGTCTCCTCACCCCTTTTAGGTCCAAAGATTTTCCTAAGGATCTTATTTTTAAATACCCTCAATTTATGTTCCTCTTTCAATGTAAGGGACCAAGTTTCACATCCATATAATACTACAGGCAAAATTACGGTTTTGTATATTTTAACTTTTAGTTTCTTAGATATTAAACGAGAAGACAAAAGTTTATGAAGAGAGAAGTAACATGCATTTCCTGAATTAAGCCTACTTTATATTTCCTCTTTAATATAATTTTCATTTGTTAATATTACTCCTAAGTATTTGAATTTGGAAACTGGTTCAAACGAGTTGTTATCAATAATTAGATTTTGATTATTACCTAACACTTGGTTTCGGCCTGTAAGCATATATTTAGTTTTATCTTTGTTAACTTCCAAACCTCCTATCTCTTTAGCAGTATATATATATATGCATATTTTTCAGTGCTTGGAAACCTATAGGAGTTGTGGGTGCAGTCACTTATGTAACTTATGCACCTCTTGCACTGCGAAAGCATTTGTCCTCAACTTCCCGCGCATTGGCGTCGTTGTCAAACTCTCTTTTCATCCGACAGCTACTTTACTTAAATTGTTAACCGGTAAAATAAAATGTAATGTGGGAGAAGAGCTAAATTTGGCAACCCTGTTTCTAAGTGTGTGTCTTCTCGGGATGCTAAGGGGAAAGGATTTTCGTGGTATCGTCTAAGCCGTGGAAGTTAGGCTTCGTTGCAACACGCGACACTGAATATTCATTCGCCGAAACAGACTAACAATTGCATCCTTTCGAAAGAATGCATCTTCGCAGGTTGTGTTTTCTTTTTTAGAATCTTCATGCTGCATGTCGTCAGGGGAACTTATTCTCAGGATTCAGAAGCAACAATACGCAAAAACAAATTTAACAACTTCAAATCCAATGCCAACTGCGCAATTATTGATATTTTTCTCTTAAGTGGCCTATTTTTCTTACTCACCGGCCAGTTAGTTCGACAGTTACATAAGACATGGATGCTTTCCCTTAAGGTAAATAATGTAGTGTAATTATAGTGTAAGGAAACGCCATGTGTCGTGATGCTGTAGAAGTTACTTTTTTGTAATATTTCCGTACGAGAAACTTGTATTTTTTGTAGTTATATATAGGCAAACACTTAACAATACGTTGGAGCTGTAATTACGCCAGCAGGCATAATTGCTTCGTTCTAAAAAGTTACTGGAGAAATTACGGAGTAAAAACATCATTTCCAACTACCATCAGACTAGCATAAAAAATGACCATGACATTTTTAAGTATTACCATTACATCATTATATATGTACATGCAAGATAAAATATTAAAATTAACATAAATAAAAAATAAAGTAAAAACTGCATATCCCGGAACCTCTATAAGAAGGAAACCTGTAAGTATGGAAAAAAAAAAGTCCCAGAACGGACTGATTTTATACCTGAAAATTACCTGCTTTAGGCGGAACCCTCCTTAACGCGGAAACGGAACACCATTTAAAGACCAACAAGATGTTTTTATTCTCAGTAACACGGAAATTTCTTCCTTTATTTTTTTCGCTCGCAAGAAAACAATGTAATACTGTAAGTGGAACACGCCTCTGTTGCCACTCGCTTATCGGTAACATTGTCGATATCACTAGAATACTCATAGCTGTTACGATTCCGTTTCTTTCTTTCATCTCTTACCCTCTTTCTCCACCTTTCTTTGTCTATTTCTCCTCTGTTCTTTCGTCACCTTTCTATTTTTCTTGTTATCTCTCTTTGTTTCTTTTTTCTTCACTTTTATCTCAATCTTTCTTCACCTCTCTTATTCCATCTTTCAGTCTTTCTCTTTCCCTCTATGCACATCGCGCTACGACGCCAGGGGTCCCGGGTTCGAAAAGATACATAAGTACAACTGTACGTTCTTACAATACTGCAAAAAGTGTACCAACATGTTGTGTAGTTACATAATTGTAATCTCTGCTATGCTTATTGCGACTGTCTCGCATTTTTATTCATGTACGTACATGCATTAGTACTCTACATTATAAGTAATGCGAAATGTAAATCTATCTTTCCATTATTTCCTGCAGCGCTCTATGCTGTATTTAAAGTCAACCCTGTATAAGAAGGAAAACTGTTAAGACGGAACATTTTGCTCGGAACCATCATGTTCCGGAATAGACAGGTTTTACTGTATTATTAATAGTAATGATCTGAATCGCGCTGTATAAAGTTAAGTAAGCACACATAGGCGTGCGCACGGGGCGCAAAGAGGCAGTTGCCCACTAAATACTTTCACTTAGAAATTTATTGTAGAGGTATCTTATCGCCACTATTAAACAATATTATATTCTTAAAGAAACTGAAATATTCTGAAGTCGATGAAAGTTCCAAGTAACTGCGGAGGCGGGGGTGTTGCAATATCCCATATGAAATTGGACTATCAGCCTAAGTTCTCTTGCAAATTTCTTGTTATTAATACTCCAAAATACTTTATTCGTTACTTACATTGCTTCTATTTGCGGGAGCAGAAAAAATTGCTTAAAATATCCGGGGACAATGGTATATAACGATAATGATATGAGTAAAGTAATAATGGAAAGAATACAGGCAGGCAATCGTGCATATTTTCCAAATAAACAGCTGTTCAGAAATAGACTGATCACAAGAAATACAAAGCTTAAAATTTATAAGACACCGGTACGACCAGTTGTCACTTATGGATCAGAGAATTGTTCCTTGAAATTGTCAGATGAAAATGCCCTCAGAATATTTCAGAGACGGATATTAAGAAAGACTTGTGAGGAAAGATGACAACTGGAGAATAAGATATAATGCAGAGCTAGATGATTTAATAAAAGGCCAGGATATAGTGAGATTTGTCAAAGCTCAGGTGGATGGGGCATGTGGAGAGAATGATGGAAGACCGGATGCCAAGAAGAATGTTGAGAGAAAAGATTCACCATGCAAAAAGATAGGACAGACCACGACTTCGATGGATAGACGACGTCGCTGCAAACTTGCGGACGATGAAAATTAAAGGATGGAGGAGAAGAATTGATGACAGATTGGAACGGAGGCTGATTGTGGAGGAGGCCAAGGCCCACCAAGGGCTGTAGAGCGAGAAAGAAGAACTTTGTTCGTTAGTTTCATTGCTTTGTATATGCGGCATCAGAAGAAATTGCTCAGGCATTGGAAATTGTTTCGAACGTAAGAAATCTTTTTTACAGGTTAATTCGCCTCTGAATCTCAGAAACTAATTTAAACAGTTTTAAATTTGACGTTTTAAATAATAACTAATATTGCGATCAGCATCTGATACTAGTTTAAATTGTCTGATGTTTCCCTCACGTTGAGCAAAATCGTGCCTCTCAGGTGTGTTTCATCTGGTTACTTAGCGTTGCTTTTCTGCTACTTTTGGCTAATCGCGAAGATGAGGATGAGTGATGATGTGATGAAATTTATTAAGTAACACTTGCAAATAACACCTATGCTCAGGTCTGGATTCGAACCCGCACTGTGAAAACGACTTAGTCAAAATCGAATAAAATTTAGTCACTTTTGACTAAATCCAGTACTGAAACTAGCACCGACTCAATTTGCGTCAAAAGTGAATACTAGCATTTAGTCAATTGATTTGACTGTATTTCTTAGTCAAAACTTGAAGAACATTTAGTCATTTTTCGAGAAGAACTACTACTCAAGTTCAAGGATAATTTACTCATGTTTTGAATAACATTTAGTCAAAATTGAAGAAGCACTACTTCTCAAGTTCAAAGATAATTTACTCAAGTGAGAAATCAAGTTATTCATTTTTTGACTAAAATTTCGTCAAAACTGAATAATTACTGCTTCTCAAGGCTGAAGTGGATTTATTCATTTTTTGACTAAAATTTAGTCAAAATGGAATAATTACTGTTTCTCAAGACTGAGGTAAATTTATTCATTTTTTGACCAAAATTTAGTCAAAATGGAATAATTACTGCTTCTCAAGGTTGAAGTGGATTTATTCATTTTTTGACTAAAATTTAGTTAAAAATTGAATAATTACTGCTTCTCAAGGCTGAAGTGGATTTATTCATTTTTTGACTAAAATTTAGTCAAAATTGAATAATTACTGCTTCTCAAGGCTGAGGTCAGTTTATTCATTTTTTATTTAAATTTGGTCAAAATTGAATAAGTATTGCTTCTCTAGCTTGAGGTAGAACTTAGTCAAAATTAAAGAGAAACTACTTTCCAAGATAAAAATAAATTTGTCATTTATCAAGTTACCTGTATTTGTGACCATTTGCTTGAAAAAAGACAAGTTTATTTCAAGATTGAGACTAAACAATGGAACATGAAAAAAGTATGGATCCCTGAGCATGACACTAAAATTCTGAAGTAATAATATTTGTTCACGCTGAAAAAAAGGGTTCCTGGACAACTTTGCAGTAATTGAAAAAAATTATCTTACCTCAGATAGATAGACATACTACATCTAGAAGAAGCATGTGCAGAGAATATATAGTAGTTTCCTCAATTTAACACAGAATTAACAAAAACTCAATATGCTGACCAAGGCAGTAATTTATTTTATTATAAAACATAAACTAAACGTAACGTTTCAACCTTCTAGCAAGGTTTCCTTCAGACTCTGCACCAAGTACAAATGTTGTTAGAATTAACAAGCATTACACCATCAATTGGAAATATATGCATTTGTAAAAAAAAAAAAGTCAAGTGTCTCAATTTTCTTATACGAACTACATTCTATGACAGTAAAAATTCTGCATAAATATTCTGGAAATTTAATTCAGAAAAGAAGATAGGTTGGCTTCAAATTGGCTAACTGGTCAGTGATATGTGCCAAAAGAGCTATGAGGTCTCAAGTTTATTTGGACCCTGTATAAGACAGGGATGCATGGTACATGCCTCATACGTCAATCCGACATTCATTCTCATCCAGCTCAACCCAAGAGGCATTTGTTAGGTAGGTTAGGTAGAACAAATACATGTTCTTGAAGCACATACCTTAGAAAAATGACCAAAATCATTCTCAATAAGGGCAAATAAATTATCCACCACACACACAAAGAAGAGAATCACTGCTTATGACTTAAAAATAACAAACTAGGTGTATTTTGGAATTATTCTTGGAATTAAAAATTATATTAAAATCATTACGTAAATAACTGAAGCATTGGAAGAAAAAACTGTGAATCAAAACAAATGGACAATTCATTTTGAAATGTATTTATTGGAACTCTCACATAACAAACTGCTCAATAAGTAACAATAGCAGACCACAAATTCTCAATTCAAACATGAGACTGACCAAAAAATATATGTTATTGTTAATATGCTCTATACCCAACCACAATATGTTTCATTTTATAGTTGCAAAATGGTTCAAACATTAAAAACAACACTGTGACATGAAGGAAGTTGAAAATGACCTTATGGATAAAAAGTATGTTTTCTTACTAATACGTAGGCTACATTTAAATAACTCAAGAAGTTGCTTGTGTTAAAATGTCTATGTAGGCTAAAGTATAAAGATAAATAAAAATAAAATCAAATCATTAAAATGGAAAAACCACACTAAAATAGCATTGTAAAAGTAGGCCAAGAAAATCAATATTTTTTTATACTATGAAAGAAAATGAAAAAAATATTGGCCTGCAACTAGTTCAAACAAGCAAATATTTTGAATATATTATTTTATGAAAATGTTAACATTTTTTTGTGACTTTCACTGGTCCTGCTGTAGTGCTGACCTGGACTTATAAGCCTACTCCCTGCTGTGAACATCATTATGATACTTCCTTATACTCAATTTGATTTGTACCCTTTAGCAGGTCAGGTTATATTAGGTGTTTACTGTATTTAGATTTTTTAAATTCTTATCAGATTTTCTTTCCGTACACCCCAGCGGTAGACTCAGAGGCCTACACTTTTCTTAGCTCTAAACTCCAAGCCATTATATTATTGAATCACTGAGTTCATTGTTGTTTACATAGATGCTGTTATACTATAACAATTAAAGAATTACTATCATTAATAAAAAAACAAGAACCAATCATTTAATGAATGTACACATATTTTATCATTCACTAAACTTCAAAAAATCATATTAGCCTAATGTCTATATAGTAACTATAATAATTACAAAAATTACCAACCACTTGTACACTGTCACTGCCATGTGCAAGAGGGTGGGGGCATTCACAGGTCCACCCATTGAATTTTTCCTCCAATGCGAGTTACTTTATGACATTATGAACAAAAATAATACATAAACATTGGGAACACCCTAGGGAACAGTATGATTTATTTTCAACTTTTACTAAAAATATTCGCATCATAAAAATAGAAAAACAAGAAATGGTGGGTCTAGGCACGCACCCACAGGGAGAGCGATTGTGGCATTCACCCCTCCCAATTGCCAGTTCTTGTATATTATTATTCCTAATATTTTTTGAAGACCAAAATGTTCTGTGCTTCATCACAAAGTTTAAACCTACTGTATGCTCATGACAGACTAATCGAAACTGGATCCACAGTTTAAATTTGGATCCAAACCATTGTGGAATGTGCCTTAAAAGGTGACCCCTTGAGAAAATAAGTTTTTGTTTTCAATGGTTATTCACATTACTTCTCATGTCTGATCATTCAGTTTACAATGGCAATGGAAATAATTATAAAAGGGTCCTAGGTTCGATACCTGGTGGAGGAATATTTTGATTTGGATTCTACAATAGTTTCAACTTCAACTCCAGTCCCTATAAGCATATTTGTGCATAAAGTGGACTTAAAGCAAATAGCAATCTCAATAATAATTTTTCCCCGCCCTGGACTCTTATTTTTGCAAAACAATATGCTAATCACTAGACCATGGAAGTCTGCTTGGTTCCTGTCCACAGTAGTCTATATTATTTATGTAAAACAGTGCAAGTGTTGTTAGAACTTATTCTCGGTCAGATGAGGTACTCGACTGAAATTTGCCCCTCAAACTGTAACTTCTCCGCCACTGGGTGGGCCTGGCAGACTTCCCCCCACCCTCAGGTAAGCTAGATGCAAGCTGTGTGGAAGGAATTTTATGACTATGAATAACCATTTATTCATGCTACACACTGGTTTCTATAACAAAATGAATGCCTATCCAAAGTATATTATTACCTTACCATGCTACATTTTTCAGAGGTTAAAAACTGAAGTAAATACATGTAAGGTGGTGATCCACATACACTACCACACCCTAATAAATGTTCCATAGCAAAAGAAAATCTAAGCCACACCTGTAATCACTTGTTCAAACATTCACCTCCACAAAAGATGCAGCAAAGTCTAGCCACTTACGTCATGTCAATATTTCAAACAAAAAAGCAGCTGGCAATCACCTTAAGTTCATTCTTATTATTAATTCAGTTTCATCCCAACACATGTCCTCTTCAGGTGACTGGATAAGGCAATTTTATCCTGAAAAAGAAAAACATACCACATGAAGAAACATTTAGTGAATATTAAAATGGAAAAACATGTCTATACAAATATATTGCTGTAAATGAGACATTTTCTCAACTTTGCTGCTATTTACCACAGAAAGAGCAAAACATGATATACAGTGTACCACATGAAGCTGATTTCTATTGCTTATAAAAATAATACTTTCATTAACATCTAACATGTATAATAATTGACACAAAACAAAAATGTGTTTATCCCTAATTTTGAAGAATACAGTACCCTAAATAAGAAACCCACAATTCTTGAATATAAGACAGTGTACAATTTTTATTTTATAATCCCCGGTTATGCACTGCAGTAGATATTATACTGTATATGGTACTTCAATTCAGCAAAACAAGTTTTTCAAACCCTTTTTACTCACAATATATAAATATAATGATTTTTGACACTGTCAGTTTTAAAAGGTGCAAGACTGTTTGGCAGACTTTTGAAAACATGAAACACATTTGTATTTGAACTATTCTTCACTAGTAAAGTGAAACGTTTCAACATGCTTCCGATGCAATTCAATTTGCAACACAATAATCAACATAACTTGCATTGCTGTCTCATTTTGAAGGACATAAATACTCAGTTTTATTTGACCCTATAAAAGCATAATTCACAACTAAGTGATTCACAAATCAATCATATTGAGTATTATTCAATTCACCTATTGTAACTCCCCCATGGAGCCACATAATTGTTCTGATTCCCGTTATCTCTGGATTTGATTCCCAGCAGGACACAGTGCTGTAAATTGAATTGTAATTTAAACGGCTTGATCAGTCCCAATTAGCCTCTCTCTGCATAAGGTGTGCTTAAAATCATTGTTCATTGAACGTTTGTCAACATAGAAAAAGACAAAAATAATGGCATTTGTAGTTTGATACTGAAAGTAAAACTGTTATTGCACACTTCTGATCCATCTGATAAAGATGAAAAAGAAACATATATTAACAGAAAACGAAGAAATACAAAACTAAATAATCTTAGAGATTCACAAACATGCACGACATGGTATGTTGGAGCTATGAAAGAGCCTGTCAGTGGACTTGCATTGCGCGACATGTAGTGTGCACGTATATTTCCAGTGACATTGTTATGTAGCTTCCAATTGGATTCAGCTATTTCTTTTCACAATGCTGGCACTCACAAACTATCTGGGGGGCTCTAATGGAAATTGAACTTCTGTTTGTACTAAAATCATTTATGAGCCATAACGATTTGGCTATGCATGAACCCAAACTGAACCATTACTTGGATGATAACAAAAAAAAATCCTAATTACATGTATTTCTTATTCAAAACTGATGTAGAATTAAAAAAAATGTCAATATTCCATCCCACTAGTTATATTTCAAAGAGTGTCTTCCCAATGGTGCAGTGGTAGCGTCGTCACCTTGTAATCAAGGGGTCCAGAGTCCTATACCTGGTGGAGGCACATAGTGGTTCGGATCCCACTTTAAATTGTAGGTCCAGTCCCGATTAGCCTTACTGTGCATAAAGTGGACTTAAAACACCAAATCAAATCAAAATGTTCCAAAGAGATTGTGTTAAAATGTAGGAACCAAACTGAAGGTATAAATTGAATGTTTCTACAAGAATGTTTCTTCATCATACAATTAAATAATTTTCGTAAGAATATTTATTGCATCTCTTTCTTCATCAATCCATTCAGGGTCATTCCAAAGTGACTAAGGTAGTGAACTGAGGTACCCGACCAGTATATTATGGCATATGCACAGCATGGATATGAAAAGTACAGACACCTAGATAGCTCATAGTAAGTATTGGACATAGTGCTTGGTGTGAGATGTTTAAGTAAAATATAATGCTCACTCCTTTGTAAATGTAACATATTTGCCACACATAGTGAAACAAAAAACGTCAATGTGAGAAAAACAATGGTGCCTATTTTATAAATCTAATAAATATTTTTTTTGTTGTGCACTGAACAACTGAAGACTGAAATGACAAAATATCAGATTCTACAAATTCAGCAAATTATTGTAGTTAATTTACAAACACACAAATTATGTGACTTTTGTAACATGGAAACACATATTACAAATCTGAATAAGCAAACTTGCACCACACGTCAACTGTTTAAATATCTTCATTCAATGTAAAATGTCCTCTGCTATTGACCATTACACAAGATAAGCCTCCCAACCCCCCCCCCCCCCCCCCCCACCCACCAAAGAAAAATCTGGTCCTTTGGCAGAGGCCACTGAAAGTATAAGCCAGCTCTATTCATAATGGAGACTTCTATTTTGTTCTGGACTATATCAAAGGTCACCAGCCCTGGATAGCTCTTATAATCATATGACACAACATACCAGTCACTGGGATTTAAAATATGCATCATATTCCTGACAACAAGACACTTACTACTAGCAATGCAAACTTCAAATTGTTCTGTGGCAAGTGATATGATCCCACTGATTGGTAGGTATTTGGCCCCCTCTGATACGAGGATACCTTCATGCCATTACACAGTTGGCATGTTGAATGGTGCTAAGAGGTAGGATATTTTCAAAAGATATCATGTAAAGGCATGCAAATGTTACAACTGTGAGTTACATCATTAGTGTTGAGTTTACTATGTATTTATGACAGCAGTTAGCTCACTTTTTTAAACATAGTGCCAGCAAATATATCCAACATAACTATGTTGTGGGGCCTGTCTAGATATTATGCAAAATTAGAAGTTTCTCTTTAGTTTTCAGCAGCTTTGTGTGAAAAACTTAATTTTTTTTATGACATAACATCTAAAATCAATATTCTAATATAATTTTTGTGTATTTTAAGGCAAATATATTTATCAATTGATGTATATAATTAGAGTGGAATACTTATACACTATTGTTAATGAAATTTCGAAGTAACTTTTAATTATTACAATTTTCAAGTATCGGTGGGAATCGGTGAGAGTATCGGCATCGGTTCAAAGTGGTATCGGCTCAGCCTTAGTTAAGATGCATACTTTTTTATACTTACCATAAACCTACTTTGTTCCCAGTTGAGTTCTATTGTGAGTTAAAAGTGTAAATATATATTATTTACATTATACATAACTACCATTACATGAGTGTTTGTAATAATGATTTTACTTCTGAGCTTGTTATAGTACAGGAAAGAAGAAAATTATACCTGATTATATCTGTGAAATTAGCCTGTTTGTGGGAGTGGTTAGCATAATGTGGTGGGAAGCCATGAATCCCAGGTTTGAACACTGGTTAAGACATATATATACCAACTTTCCATAGCATTTTGAACATGATTCTGATTCTAAGTATATCTGTTACAAAGTTTCCATCAGTGCAGTTTTTCCCCTGAGTGTCTTGCTATGCAAGTGGAAGAAGGGAGATATTATATTCTAAACATGAGCAACATTCCTTTTAAATTAAATTTAAAGTCAACTTCATGCATCAAAGCATGAAATAAAATGAAGGGAAAAATGTAGAACATTTTCTTCACAAATAGACAAACTATCCATACAGATCAACACCTTGTTTAGAACTAACAATATGTTGTGAAATAAAGAATGTATGAATTGTACAGTACATGTAAAAAAATTGCCCCTTGTTCAGAAAAATTAAAATTGTGAAACATAATATTTCTTGTACTGTGAACAAAGTGCTCTCTCTTTATTGCAATGGTGTCAAATTTCAAAACTAAATCAATAAAACTGAAGTAAACCCATATTTCAGTATGGAGATTCAAATGCAGTTGTGTCAACCAGCGTTGTTTAAATTTGTACTGTGCGGATGGATGTCACATAACATACATGCATGCATGCAGCTCCTCATACTATAAACATGCATATTCCAGGTTAGATATATCTCCCTCCTTTTGCATAGCAAAACATTCAGTGGAAAAACTATACTGATGGAAGCTCTTTGTAATAGGTATAGCATGAAAAGTTGGTATATACATGTCTAACACAGTGTTCGAACCTGGGATTCTAGCTTCATAGAATGTTATGCTAAACATGCATATTCTCCATACACCCTCATACTTCTCAACCCATAATCCTGTTAAAATGGAGAGCTCCAATAATGTTCCAAGTGGTAATAAAATCAGTATTTTACAGAGAAAATTGTTCAAAATACATAGAAAAATGTGTATGATACATGCCCATCAAAGTGATCAGGTTAAAGTCTCTGTGTTAAATATTTTTTTACAAGTTTGTGCTGGTTTGCTACACGATTACAAGGAATCAAATGCTTTTGGTGACACTTTTCTCACTAAAACACATTTTATGAATAATGTTATGTAGTATCTGTGTGGGAAAATTATGTAGTGCTTAAAGGTAGTGAAATGTTATGAATACACAAACAGTTCACACACAAAACATTCTTAACACTTTTACCACTACACACACACACAAATTATATAGAATGTATACCGGTAGTACCTGTGTGGAAACATTATGTAGTGCTTAAATGTAGTGAAAAATTATTAATACACAAACATTCGTAAAATACTTTGTTCTAGGATATCATTACTTTACAGCTGAACTTATTGAAAACGAAATATATATATGCAATCTGCTTAAACACGGCAATCTTCGTGATAAAAACTAGAGGTAAGTCGGAGAATATTTTCGAACATGATGGTAATGCACCTTGTTGCTACGTTTGAACAAGTTCATTTTTCTTCTGCAACCAACCAGCAAAAAATGTACAAATGTACTTTCTAAAAAAAATGGAGTTTGATTTCTGTCGAGTTTTACAAGGCAGTGATTAAAATACGCTTCACTGGCCGAGAAATGTGGTCGCCATATTCGAGTACACAACAAACCAAGATTTCAAAATCGAAAAGTACTTACGTTCTAAATTCAGAGACGATCCTGAAAAAATTTCCACAGAAGGCAATCTCATCTTCTTCAATGGAATTTCTCTCGAAGTTCCTTGTATACGGTTTGGTTGTAAAATTGTAAGAAAGGCATGACGCGACAAACATTTTCCGTCAACTTTAGCTTGCACCAAGGAAGCCTGCACAACATCACGTTCATGGTGGTTGTATCCTTCCGCGCAATGAAGAGCGCACAGAAACAAAGCTACAGCGAGAGAAAAAATAGTTCTCTCTTTCTATTGACAGTACGCACAAAAAATATCGGCTTCAACTGAAGAATGGATGAAAACATTTTCTCTGGGTGATTTCGAATTCAATCAAATTGCAAACCCTAAAATAAAATATTCTACACAAATGACTAAATCGACGTGATAATGACTGAGTATGCTATATTACTCACTTCAGAAAACGGCATCTTCAATTTTGACTAAAATCCCCGCGAATATATCGATTTAGTCACTATTGACTAAACCATTTTTAACAGTGCGGGACCCTTGGTGCCGCTGTGATATGCACTCCGCCACGGAGGTCGGCCATTTTTAAAAAATTACACTTTATCTACCTTGGTAAGGGTAATCCTTATGTATGCAACCACGAGGTACGGATACCACTGCCAAGTATATTTCCGTCCCTTTTAAATTTTGTAGTTCGTTGAATTGGAGTCAAGTAGTGTATTTGGTGTCTGCACTACGTTCTGGGTCTGTGTATGGTTGGTGTATGGTCACGTGGTGAGTACTAACTAATCAAATGACTGTTTAAAGCAGCAAACAGGCATTTGTTGAATCTTCTGAATTTGAACGCCGCTTTCCGTCTGGTTGGTTGAACGTCATCTTTTTGCACCACCCTTACACCATCCTGACACTGGATACACCTGCACTGCACCGAGTGTCAAAAAGTGCAGCCAACTACAGAAGGTCGTTTCATGTCCATGGTAACAAAGTTAGAACCCGCCTCACCTTAAGAAAAACCATGACGACACGAGCGGTGGTGCTCCACGTGATACCCCTGTCTTGCAGCAATGGCCCTGCAGCGGAGTTTCCATTGGAGGAGACTGTGTTGAAGAACACATTGGTCCAAACGATCATATTCCTCCTGACAAGCTTTCCAAAGACCCTTAATTGTGCGGGGCATTCTGCTTCCCAAGGCTCGTTTCAACAACGGAAACCCACAAAAATCCATGGAAGAGGCATCGGGGGATTTCACAGGGATGTCTGTACAGGGGTTTGCATGAATGCCCGTTTCACGTGCCATCCGATCCATGTATGCCTGCGTGGACTTTGCCATATGACTTGAAGCCTTGTCCTGGTGGATGACAACACGAGATGTGTCACTGCCATAGAGAGAAGGAATATCATGTATGTAAAGTGGCTCTAAAATATTCGTCTGGTAATAGGCTGCATTTATTTTAGCCTTTTTTTCCCACTCTGCGCAGTGGAAGTTTGCCGTTATGGCAGTAACCACCAACAACCATGAACCCGCGTGAAAAACTTTCAGCACATTCACGTACCCACTCAGATCGACCTCTTGCACCACGTGGATGATAGTAGATGGCCCTTTTTTTTACCACATCCCGACAGATACACCCATGCTTCATCCAGGGACACCACATACTTCCAGCGGTCCCCTGCCAGATGGAGTTCGTAGAGCTTCCGACTGTTGGTCTTCCTCTCCTGGACATGTGAGGCACGCAACTTATGAACTTGAGCCTTGTGCTTCCGCACAAGTTGTAAAGCTTGGGCTATGATGCGATTTACAGTTGCAGGGAAACATTGCACTGCCTGTGCAATCACTCTTTGCGTTGCAGGGTTTTCACATCGCACCTAGGATCTCACTTTCCGCACAACTTCGGAGGAACGCTTGGGCTTCCGATATGTCCGAGACCCACTTTGACTGGTTCCAGCAACAGGTACAGTGCAAGCTTTATGGCGATTCAACACTGCATTGATGCCCTTCTTTGACACATGGAATGCTTTCACGTGGCACTGTTTCATTATCTGGCTATAACTATAACCAACGTCGGAAAGGGCA
Source organism: Lepisma saccharinum (assembly GCF_977018435.1). NCBI lineage: Eukaryota > Metazoa > Arthropoda > Insecta > Zygentoma > Lepismatidae > Lepisma > Lepisma saccharinum. Next base: position 10,838,082 of record NC_139235.1, read on the forward strand.
CAGATGTACCCCTCCCAAAAGACTGGAATTTTTGGTGCCATATAAACACTCACTCACATCCAACCATCGTTTTTGCAAGTCAACACACAGTACTATCGTCCTAGTGGCTCTGGCTGCTCTGTGCTATGCCTACGTGCTGCTCCTTGGTGATCGAAATCGTTACCATCAACGTGAAACAACCTTCTGTAGACGGGGTATTGATTAGTTACAAAATCTGCCTGGAACTAGTAACAAAATTGTCGCTGTCCGACAGGAAATGTAACTGCCAGTGGCAACCCTGCATCTGTGAAAGGTGGTTGCATATATACACAGGCTAGAAAATGTCTTTCTTCGAGGGCTCGTAGCATCGAAACGTGGCATCAACGAGCAAAACGTCACTGAGAAGAGTTTCTCGTCTTGATGTTCTCTACCAGTGGCGTGCCCAAGGGGGGGGTGGTTGGGGTATAACGCCCTCTTTGGTGCAATACTCCTAAAAAAAAAAGAATACGAAAGGCAGAAAAAGATGGCGATATAAGGGCTGACTGCCAGGAAAAGTGTACATAACCCCTCCCTTTCAAAAATATTGAGCAACCCACTGTTCTCTACGTACTGTAAAACTTTGTCAGTGTTCTATAGAATCCTGTACATGAATGAATGCGCTCTTTGTCCAGGCCGACCTACGTAGCAGAGTGATTAGCATAGCACGCTACGACGCCAGGGGTCCCGGATTCGACTTTCGGCCTGTGCAAGGGTGTTCCTTGCAAGTGTCGCTTAATCTATTTCATCCTCATCTTCGCGATTAGCCAAAAGTGGCAGAAAAATGAACCAAATCAATCAATCTTCGTCTAGTGACGACTTCAGAATAATTGAGTCGAAGTTCGAGATGGGGTAGGAGTGATTTGATAATCCACACACACACACACACATACACACTACCAAGCCTACCAAATATCCTGAACACCACCTAAAATGTTTCCCAAAGACCCAATTTATGTCCAATTTGGCTTTACATTTACTCTGGCAACTGCCACATATAATTTTAATTTATGTTTTTAAATGTCATTTTATTTTTGTTATTTAGCGTTGCTTTCTTCCACTTTGGCTAATCGTGACGACGACACTCACAAAGAAAATAACAGGTATGTCCAGGTCGGGATTCGAACCAGGGACCCCCTAAATACGAACTTTACACTCCCTGGGCGGTTTTAATTTCTCGGGGGGAAGCAGTCTCCTTTCGTCCACCACACACAAAAACGCATTTAAGCTAAAAAGGGGGTTTATTAGTGTAGTTCTCCTTGTTTGATGGGGGCGTGGGCCTCCTTTATCCCCTCCGCCACAGTCACTGCCTTCTTGCCCAAGTATGATTCAGTGTCTCCAGTTGCGGACCTACGTCAAAGCCTCATTCTGCAGGAACAAGTCAACGAACTCTTTAGCAAAGAGTAACAGCACACAACAGCTGATGCACATGTTCTCCGCATCTGCTGGGTGCGTCCACACGTCACTCCCCCCCGCGGCGAAGGTCAGGTCACGTGACGTTCGATGCACGGCGCTCGGAGCACGTCGATCTTTCCTCAGTGCGTTCCCAAGTCCCGCGAAAGCCGGAAGAGTCCGTCGCCATGGGAACCGACGAGATGAAGGAGGCGTGCGTGGCCTCCACCGCGGGTACCTCCGAGACGAGCAGCGAGTGCGGCGGCAGCGAGATGAAGACGCTGACGAGCCTTCAGAGACGTTCGGCGGTGGACCTTGAGTTCAGGGATGTCTCGTACACCGTGAGATGTGGCTGGAAGATGGGTGAGTTCATATACAGGGTGTCCAAAAGTCAGGAACCATAGTGAATGGATTGATCGATTGAGTTGCATTATTTTACTTCGCTTCTCATGCCACTTTTGGCTAATTTGCGAAGATGAGGATGAGTGATGATATGATGAAATTGATGAATGGACACTCACAAACATCCATGCCCAGGCCAGGATTCGAACCCGGGACCCCTGGCGCCGTAGCGCGATGTGCTAACCACTCTGCCACGGGGGCCGGCCCATAGTGTATTTCACTTCGCTTTTGTGTTACTTTGGGCTAATCGCGAAGATGAAGTTGTGACAAGATGAAGTTAACGATGGGGCCAAAAAAATGGACAGAACAAAACACAAGCCCTGCCGAGTATTATCCTGTCTGTGGATTCAGGCGCCAGAGCCTACTTAGCCTCCAGAAATGCAACCCATAGTGTACTATGTGGAAGAGATCTTGACATTTGAGTGTCGTCGACGAAATTCACCCCTTGCGCCCCGGATGATGGGTGAGAAGATATGTGCATTGTTGTTGGGCTACTTAGGTGGCCTTGGAGACCTCCGTGGCCGAGTGGTTAGCATAGCGCGCTACGACGCAAGGTGTCCTGGGTTCGAATCTCGGCTTAGGTGTTCTTTGTGAGCGTTCCTTCATCAATTCCATCATATCATCACTCATCCTAATCTTCGCGATTAGCCAAAAGTAGCAGAGAAGAGACGCTAAGTAACAAAAAAATCAAATCAAATCAGCTTCTGGGTCCTAGCGGGTTGAGTGGCAAATTCACGATCTCCACACCGTAGATTCAGAGATTGAATCCTGACACAGATCTGAGTGTTCCCAGCGTAGTACTTCAGAAATCCCCACCCCCACGAGGAGGGAGGGAAACGAAGTTCCAGAAACTACAGTTGAATATTGGTATTTGACACAAAACGGAATGTGCAGTAAGTAACCTAATAGCACGAATATGGAATATATGTAGAAAAATGTTTAGAAATATGGAAATTATATGTAAAAATAAAATACGTGCTAAAAACCAGGGTTGTTCAAGGTCCAGGAAACCATAAATTCTAATGGGTTCTATTGGGTTTCGCTGCAGGACCGGAACCTTTTTTCTCGCACAATTTAAATTCGGTCCAAGTTGCGTATTGTTTCATTGATACAAGGTTCCTGGACCGAATTTAAATTGATCCGGCAAAAAGGTTCCTGAACCGTATTTAAATTTATCCAGAAAAAAATTGTTCGTGGACCGTATTTAAATTTAGCCGGGGAAAAAAGGTTCCTGGACCGGATTTAAATTGAGTCCGAAAAAAGGTTTCTGGACAGTATTTAACTTCATGCGGGGAAAAAAGTTCCTGGACCGGATTTAAATTGAGCCCGAAAAAAGGTTCCTGGACAGTATTTAACTTCATCCAGGGGAAAAAAGCTTCCTGGACCGGATTTAAATTGAGCCGGAAAAAAGGTTCCTGGACCGGATTTAAATTGATCTCGTAAAAAAAGGTTCCTGGACCGAATTGAAATACTTTACAGATAAAAAGGTTCTTTACGGTCCACATACCATTTACGCTTACTGATTTTCTCTCCTGGACCGGAATTAAATTTATTTTAAAATTCTTGGACCTTTAACAACCCTGCTAAAATACACAACACATGCAAAATATGGCAAATAAAAATGGCATTTTTTTGAGCGTGCATATCACAATTCAGAAATAGAGTACAAGTGATATTGATTTTAGCATCATATAAAAATTCGCATTTACATTATAAATTCGTTCCCTGGATATAAATAATTGTAATTTTAATAATATATTTTACACACTACAACATTTGTATTATACTTGTGACACACTCGCTACTCCTCGCACATTTTATCTTTTCTATCCTAATTGAATTTGAGTACTCTTTGCTAGATTTATATAGGTGGGAATTTCGCTATTGACGACTGAAGTTGGCAACGCTGCATACTTTTAACTATTTGCATGTTAAAGTCGGGTAGGTTACCACTAGGCCTCGGATTTTAGATTTTTAACCTATTTTTATCCTTTGCAGGTAAATAGGAAATAACAAATTATATCAGTGTTCCATTAAAAAACGCAACAACTGATGAAGGTTTATAGTGACTAAAATATCCTATTTTGCTTGTTAGAATCTATTTTAGGTTTATGTGCCTAAAGTAAACTTTCTTTTTAGGTTTTATACGATTTTTATATCTCGCAGAGGTATTTACTCGGTTTGGTGACGAAACAATTCAATGACAGTCTTCTTTGAAACATGTTCTCTGATGATCCCTCGCCCCTTCAAAGTTTATAATGTTTTTCAAAGCTAAATAAAACAAATGTCTGACGTCACTATTACCTACAGACAGTGGCGGCGATTAGAGGGGACAGTTCTCCTCTACTTTTTGCCCACACTATGGATTCTTAATGCTAGGCCTTGTCATCTAAGAGAAAGCAAACTGTCCTTACCCCTCCACCTTTCCAAGTTTTGGCACCCAATCACCTACTGTCTGCACAGTCGAAATAGCAAACTTCTGACCCCTGTGGTCTTACTCACTTTCGCGACAGTTCGTTCTTTTGTGGCATTCAAGCCTTGCGAATTAACGTTTCAGCATTCAATTTTGCAATTTTGCGTATACTGAGTCCAAGATCTGGGTTATCTCACTATATCACGTGGTCCTATGCCATGAATAGAAATAAATATACCAACTCCTAAGAAATTAGGTTGCAAACTCATAGGAAATCAGGTTGCCAACTCATAGGAAATCGGGTTGCCAACTCATAGGAAATCGGGTTGCCAACTCATAAGAAATCGGGTTGCCAACTCATAAGAAATCGGGTTGCCAACTCAAAGGAAATCGGGTTGCCAACTCAAAAGAAATCAGGTTGCCAACTCAAAGGAAATCAGGTTGCCAACTCAAAATAAATCAGGTTGCCAACTCAAAGGAAATCAGGTTGCCAACTCAAAGGAAATCAGGTTGCCAATTCATAAGAAATCAGGTTGTCAACTATAGAATCAGCATCATCATCTCACTGTTATGAATAATATTATTTACAATTGCTGATCGATTTCTCTCCTGTATTTTATTCTCTAGACTTCAGGCTTCGCAGATAGCCTTGCTAGCCTAGAATATACCCTACGCTCCTGCTGACTATGTGTCTGTTCAAAGATAATATTCAGCATATAAAATGATCACAGCCAAAAGGTAGAGTTTGACTGTGGAGAACACGAAAAAAGATTCAGGGTGGTTACTAGGATCATGAAAAAATTAAAGGGTACAAACAGATTTTTTTTTAACGATTGTATCTAATCGACATTTTTCAGGAATTTTGTACCATTTTAAGTTTTTCTGGAAACTTCAGGATTTTTCGAGCCTAATTTAATATTTTTAGAACCTATTTCAGGATTTTTGGAACCTATTTTAAGATTTTTAGATTCTATTTTAGGAACATAAAAGCACACTTTTTAGAACCTAAAAATGGTCTAGTTATCACCACTGTATCCTTCCGCCAACAAAGATTTGATTTGATTACGTTCACACAATCTAAACAGCTTTGAATGTCTTTAATATCACGAACGTATAACAAAAATGACGTAACAGGTTTCAAACACAGCGTTTTGTTATGTAATGTTCCCCATGTTTTTTTGGGTTAAAACTATAGAAGGTTTGCTGCCTTGATTGATAGTGGAAGGTCGTTGGGATTATCAAACCATTTGCTTTAGTAATGTCAATGTTTACTATATAAACAAGTGACTCATTCATGTATCTTCCGCCTCTTAAGTTCTAAAGGGGACAAAGGACGCTAGCATGTGCGCACGCAGAGGGGGGTGAGGTTGGGGGGCATCGGATTTTTTTTATATATTTTTTTATTTTATGTCGCTTTTCTGCCACATTTGGCAAATCTCGAAGATGAAGATGAGTGATGGATGAATAGGGCTCGGATAATTATGCATTTTGCATATGCAAATGCATAATTAAGGATTTTTAACTAAAACTGCATATTTCATATGCAGGTGCATATTTGTATGAAAATAACTTGATGTTGTGCATAATTTTCTACCCACAACCAACACCGAGCATATACTGTATTTATTTTTCTTCTCTTCGCTTCTCTTCTCTCTATCTTTTCTCTGTCTTTCTTCTTTCAACAACTTCAAACAAGCATCAAAATTATAGACGACATTAAAGAGGCCCTCACTCAGGTTGAAGATCCTGTGTATGTACAGAAATTGGATGCAGTATTGAAAAAGAACAGTCGGTATGCAACAATGGTGAAAGTTTGCAATATTCTGCATACAAATGGACAACGTGTGGATGATCTGGAACTTAATGTGTCCGACTTTGTTGCCCTAAAATACAGTTCACTTGTATCTTGCGAAGTGGAACGTGTGTTTTCTGAATGTAAGACTATTCTAGGTGAAAACAGAAGGAGTTTAAATTTCGAAAATTTGAGACATCATGTTGTTATCAAATGCAATCATGATCTTGATCTGTAATTTATTGTGTTTCATTTAACGCAGAACCATATTACTTGAAAAAAAAATCTGTGTAGCGAATGAGCATTCAGAATAATGCATATTCATTGCCTGGCATGTAATATTTTATAGTGTGTAATATACGGCATTTATAAATTAAATGCGTTTTTAAAGTGCATGTTTAAGTGCATATTTTACACTTTTTAGTGCATATTTGCATGCATATTTTTCGTTCTTTAGTGCATAACTATCCGAGCCCTAATGATGAATTTGTTGAAAGGACTCTTACAGAGAACACCCATGGGCAGACTGGGAATCGAACACGCGACCACTTCGTAGCGAGATGTGCTAACCATCCGCCACAGAGATTGGCAGAGATAGAGAGTGGGGGTTGCTTTAAGTCCACTTTATGCGCAGTAAGGCTAATCGGGACTGGACCTACAGTTTAAAGCGGGATCCGAACCGCATGTGCTTCCACCGGGTATCGAACCCGGGACACATTGATTACAATAAAATAAAAATAAGTGACGCATACGCACTGAATTAACTTGATTGAAAATGACACCTTTTCTCCAAAAGAGCTCTGGCAAATTAATTTTAAAGCTAGTTTACATTTTCTACGTAGAATATGCAAACTAATCTATTTTACGCATAAATTACGTGCATGCAGTCTACATCATATCACTGATATGGACGCTGTAACAAATTCTCAACCGTTCAAGACAAATGAATCTCCCATCGATATGGATTCCATTTCGCAACACGGGACATTTTCTCTGTTGACAAACAATTCACTGAGCTAGTCCCTGTGGGTCTCTTCCCGTTAGTTGCACCGCAAGGAGCCAGTCGAATAACGGTTCTATATCCGCACAATTATATCTCGGAAAATGTGAGGCGGAGAATGCATGTCAGCGGGAACAAGATTGTTACATCAAATCGAGGTTCGTGCGGGCTACATATTGCATGCTTCTGTCGTTCACGCAGAACAACACGGAACTATAGACGTCGCCAGTGGCTTGCTTTTTTGCGGATAACATATCTTGATAATGTCAATGAATATTATTAATACCTTGCTTGTGGTTTCAGAACGTCGATTCTCAACCTATGGGGCGCGACCCACTGCTGGGTCCCGAGGGAGAATTTTGTGGATCGCGAAGTCGGGCTCGAAAATTTATTTACTAGGTTTTAAAAACCTGTTACATTTAAATTACAGTAAATTTCTCCTAACGGACACTTCTGAATAGCGAACACCTCTAAATTACGGACATTTTTAAATTCCCCGGCAGAAATACATGGGGTTTAATGGCAATATTACTTCTCAATAACGGACATTCTTAATAACGGACGCGGACACTGAAAACTACCTCCCAACGCAAATAAAACTTCTTAATAACGGACAGCGTGAAAGGAAACGGTCGCAATTCCTGGAATTCGACACAACAATGGCCATTATTTCGAACTAGCACGCATTGTTTCATGTTACACCGAACGTATTTCTTCTTAAAAGTGCAAACAGTAGACAGTATTCTTTGTGGTTATCTTGAGAAGTATGCGTCACTTCTGCTACAATGTCACAGAAACGCAAACGACTGACTTTAAAGGTAAAAGTTGAAGCCATCAACGTCTACGAGAAAGAAAAACTTAGTGTTCGAGACATATTTTGGACAATCTGGTTCTGGCCAGAAATAGTTAGAGCCTATTGAAAATGAAAGGGCATTTTGAATGCAGTAATTTAACAAAGGATTACACTACGTGTACTGTATTTTCTTTTTTGAAATTTGTAATGTATTTAGGCATACTTTAGTATATTTAAATTCACCATATGGAGTACAGTATTTTGTTTCTTGAATGTAGAAAAAAGCATTATGTTCGTAAAGTACGCACTGTAATATGCTCATCCTATTGTGTAACATCCTACACTTTTTTTCTGAATAGCGGGCCCTTCTCAATAATGGACATTTATTTTTTCCCCCAGGCCTGTCCGTTATTGACAAGTTTTACTGGTATATTGTTTTATCAATTTAAATTCAACCCGTGTTGTATACCTAGTCTAAACTCTACATTTCTGTTATTCGCGCTTTACCATTACTTTTTACCGGCATCTCTCTCATGTTTAACTCAACGGAATCGGATATCTGTCGTTTTCGTTTCGGTCGCAGAAGATGCGAGTATCCTGAACTTTCGGATGAGGCATTCAAGTTTGCTTATGAGTCCCATGAAATGTAATCTCCATGAAGGTGGGTCCCGGGCAGAGAACCACAGTTTGGTGGTTCAACTAGGAACACTGGGAAAGTCTAACTTGTAACGTTTCCGGAGAGAATTGGGCGATATATTTTCCCCGCGATCTTAAACTCTGCATATTAAGCGAAAATAATTGTCATTGAAATCTGCAACAATGTATATAGGTCGAGGATTGTTTTCCAACCTATTTGGGCCAAATTTCCTTCAACTACATGATCTTTCTCTTTGCCAGCAAGTTTCAGATTTGAGATTTCTTTTGAGAATCATGAATGGACAAGTCTTCACCAGTGAAATCTTGCAAATTATTCATATCCGGATCCCACATACCAACAGCATGCCACAATTTCTTTTCTGCAAAAGATCTCAGGCTATACTTAGAACAAAGGTAACTTCATTATAGGCCTCTACATTTAATTAAATAGTCACCCAGGCTTCCATCTTCTCAAACAAACTTTCAACATTCTGAAATAATTACTACTTTTTGAGTGTTCCTGATGAGGAAAAATCGTTTTCAGAATACATATTAATATTTCAATATAACAGGTGCGACAGGGGAGATTAGGGTTATCAACTTTCTGCCATGAATTTACGGGAGATTTCAAACTATCTGCCATGAATTTACGGGAGATTTCAAACTTTCTGCCATGAATTTACGGGAGATTTCAAACTTTCTGCCATGAATTTACGGGAGATTTCCAACTTTCGGCATTGAATTTTATGGGAGATTTCCAACTTTTGGCATTGAATTTATGAGAGATTTAGTCCCAACAAATTTTGACATTTGTAGCGCCGCGGCATTACCCCAGAAAATGTTTATGCAATAGACAATTAAACAAAAGGATTAATTTACATTTTATACAATATACAGATCAAAACAGAGAATAAAAATTTACAAATTTCCCTGTTTCTTAGTTCTAACCCATACGGATTTATTCACTGCTGCTGCAGAACTAAGCAACAATGAACTACTGCAAGATATTACGTCACTTCCGCCCGACCGAGATTAAACGTGCAAGATCTTGCTAAAAGAAGTTTGAAGTTTTGTATGGTTCGCTGAACTCGGAATAAATTCAAATTTCTCGATCTTGGTTGGTAATGATATGCACGGGAGAAATAGAATGTGAATATGGGAGCCGGGAGGATCCAAAAATTAGCTCAAATACGGAAGATCTCGGGAAAAACGGGAGGGTTAATCACCCTAGAGGAGACGCATGATTTTGTAATGGCCAAATCAGCAAAGAGGAGGTTGGGTTAGCTACGCTACTTGTCAATAGGCAGCTTAGACGATGCAATATTAGTAGCCATGACACCGTGAACATTAGGGGCCTGTCAAGTATCTGAGCGACGCTCGCCGAGCAAGATTTTCGCTCGTTGAGCAGCAGATCATTTACTTAACGCTGTTTGCTCATTGATCAAAATATCAGTGTCTTGAATAATCTGTGATCAATGTGGCTGCGTCGAGTGGACAAGATTTGGGTGTTTGAAAAGCTGTTAACTATGGAAATAGAATAGTTGATGGGAACAAAACTGTCGAAATTTTCATTTTCACACCCTTGCACAACTTTCCAAAACTTCGTGTATATTTATTATTTGGAATAAACAACACTTTTATTTTAATACAATTACAAAAACTGGAATATTACATCACCTTCTGTTACTCGAACTTCCTCTCTAATTACGCTAAATTGCAAACCGTTCAGTTTATCATAAATATTTCCTCATTGGTCGCCACTCGCTGCTCGCTACCCTGCCATCCTCATACAGTTTTCCTCTTCTTCCCTTTGCCTCACGAGATCGAAACACAGAAACGCTATATTCTGTGGCTCAAACATGTGGCGAGCAAGGTTCAAGTTCGCTCAGCGCTCGCAGAGCAACGCTTATTTGGCCGTCGAGTAGCTGAGCGAACACGTTGCTCGCTAAGAGTTCAGATACTTGACGAACCCCAGGTGTTTGTCGTTGAAAATTATTTCAAAAGTAGTGAATCTTAATTACTACTCATTATATAAGGATACACACATGGATCTTGTGTGGGGCACACTCAGCTTGCAACGAACGCCAAAACTAAATGCTAACAGCTCTAAACCAAGTCCTTCTAACCTAACAATTCCTGATTTACAATTCCGCTTAGGTCTAATAATACATATGTGGTTAGGTTAGGAGGGACAGATTTAGAGCTCTTTACATTTAGTTTTGATGTTCGTCGCAAGCTGGGTGTGTTCCGCACCAGACCCATAAACACATTGCCTACACAAAAAGCAACAAAATATCTAGGGACTCAAATTTCCATACCTATTCTAAAACCTGATGCTGTAAAGGTGCACAAATGAACAAGACATAGCCTCAAAGAGGATTATACAGGCCGTGCGTCCAGCCGCCAGAGCATCGTTGACCTGCAAGATTGCAGTTAGTGGGGTACTTTGCGTAGGCACCTCCTGCAACCCAGCGGTTCAATCCAAGCAGACAATTAATTGCGTTCTGTCACTAAATTCGTGAGGGATTGACCGAAAAAATGAACAAAACAAAAGTACTCACGCATTAGCGAAGAACAAAGTTCACTCGATCTGCTTCATAGTGCACAATCTATCTTCCACTTTAGTGCATTTGACGTTTACTATTAGTCTACCAGGAAATACGGCTGAAAAGCGAAGGAGAACATTTGGTAACATAGAGCAGCATATTATAATGCATTTTTTTAGGCAGCGTAGACGATGTTAAACATACGTATATATTTGGTAGCACAACAAATGCCTCGTTGAATTATGCCCAGTTCTACAGGAAATTTATATAATTGTATTTTGTTTATGTTTTGTCCCGTGGAATTCTTGGTACTTTAGTATTATACGGACTACCTCATTTCAGATCGTCTGTTTTCGACAAACCAAACCTAACCTAACCTATTATGTCCATAAGTGTGTTTCTTTTGCTTTCCCAGAAAACAGACGGTCTGAAATGAGGTTGTTCGTATAATACTAAAGTACCGAATTCTTATCTCTCTTGTCTATTTCAGAACGATTGCAAATACTAAAATCCGTGAGTGGACGCTTCAAATCGGGACAGCTTTCAGCCATCTTGGGCTGTTCAGGAGCTGGAAAGACTAGCTTGATGGATATTCTTAGCGGCTACAGGTAAATTCAATTAATTTTCACATTATACATTCACATTAATTTTCTCGTATTATTGATAATTAATTCTGAACCATTTCAATTCAGTGGCGGCGATTCGGTTCCAGGAAATTTATATAATTGTCTTTTGTTTATGTTTTGTTCCGTGGAATTCTTGATTTCAGATCGTGTTTTCGACAAACCAAAACTAGTGGGGGAAGGTGCCAAAACCGGAGGCAAGGACAGTTGTTTACTTTCGATTAGTAGATAATGTTTAGCATAGCGCGGGGCCAAAAGTAGCAAAAAGTAAGGGAAAGGGGCATCTACATTCTGTACGAGCATTCGTGGTATGGTGAACTCTACAGTGAATGGTTGTGATTTTATTTACTTCAAGAAATTTAGACACGAAACTACAGACAATGCCTCCTCTGGGTGTAAGGGGACATATATCCCTTAGGCAATAGACCATTATAATACTTTAGGTTACTTCGAACTTGTTATTGACCAGATTTTATCTATATATATATATATGGCGGCGTCGCTTTTCTTCCACTTGTGGTTAACCGCAACGATGAGGATGAGTTCAATTTCAACGCATTTTCATGAGTATTCCGCGCATCGTAATCCTGCACCGGAGACAAATTACCTAGTAACAAATTATTTTTAAGTACCGGTAATGCCAGAACATTTTCTTAAAAAAGAAAGCTTGACATAATGATTGCATCGCACTTTTTCAACAGCAACAAAAATGGCATAAAATCTGCGACGATTATGCGGCGAAATACGGTATTCTGAAGGGAAAAATCCCCCTTCCTCAGCACAAAAAAATAATGGTGTGGTCTGCGCCATTATTTTCCCCCTGTGGACACCTATGGTTGTGATTGAAAACGATGTAGCATCTAAATTGAACACAAAAGAGTATGTATGCAAATTTCTTCACTGCATGTCTCCTGCATTCGGCTGTTGAATATTTACTCATCTTAGTTCGTATGAAGATGCAAATCTACAGAGCAGAGAGACTCAACACTGCAGAGAGCAATGTATTCGGTCCTTGGCATTGACCCTGGGGCGGCAGAAGACAAATACATTTGCAGGAGCTTTGCTTCTTTAATGTACCAAGAGATGAACGACCGACGTCTTGATACCCGATTAGCATATTGATATTCGACACGTGTCAATGATCCGCAAGTGAAGAATTATAAGTACTGAAGAAGCATGCTTGTGGAATGAAAGAAGAATCAAATGTTGGAGGTCAAGGGGAAACCAAAATTACGAATAAATTTTTAAAAATGGATCTCCATATATGTCTATTCCAAGTGACAAGTATACTCTGTCCCAGCTAACTGTGGAGCAGGTGAACGAAAACAAGTATCTGCGCAAGTAGTGACGCTTGACGGCTCCACCAATGAACACGAGAGAGGGAACGGTGTTGCTTGAAGGAGGGGAAAATGACTGCAGTTACCAGCCTTTGAGTAGCGTGTACAGCTTCGCTCTGGCCAATCGATTTCCTTCGCTTCTCTGTCGCTATGCGCGGCCTTGCTCCACAGTTAGCTGAGACAGGGTATAAGAAAATACTGAAAAATCATATCTGTCGTTTTAAGAACAGTAATTGTGTGAAAGCATGCCGTTTAACATCGATATGTTTCATGGGTACATAGACGGATCTAGAATTTTTTTCTGGAAAGGACAGATTATGCTGTGAGCATAAAAAAATAATACACATTAAAAAATAGCTTCACAAAATGGTCGCACCCCACTTCTTTTTTTTAAAAAATGCATAAAATCCGAGACGATTACACGGTGAAATACGGTAGTGAGATTAAAAAAAATGACAAATAAAGTCACAGCGTGCTGTTTAAACACAAACAGGAATGTATGGCGTTCTCACTTTCGTGTCCTTCGTTGCAGGAGTCTTGGAGCATCAGGAGACATCTTCATGAACGGCCAGCCGAGAAACACGAAACAGTTCCACAAGCTCTCCTGCTACATAATGCAGGAGGACATGCACCAGCCAAACATGACCGTGGAGGAGCTCCTGGCCATCGCTGCTAATCTCAAGCTGGGAGACGAACTCACCTCCCAGGAGAGGCGAAATGTGGTAAGCAGGGGAGTCATTATTATTATTATTATTATTATTTATTATCTCAATAGGGTTACAATTAAGCCATACAACATTTCATTTAGAACAATATTAATACAAATAATGAATTGATGCCCTATGTGGTAAAAAAATATACAAAAGGAGGATGGAGCACTGGCCCCTCCAAAATTTCAATGTGCCCCACCAAATTTGCTTTGGCTTAGAGAAATATTTAATATTACATAAAATTATATATTTGAAAATCTTTGCTTGTAAATCACATAAGTTTCATATGTATATAGCCTGCCTATATGTATACAGTATATATATATATATATATATATATATATATATATATATATATATATATATATATATATATATAATTATTTCCAATATTAGCAAGAAACGAAACAATATCGCAGCTATTTTATCGATCCAGAAAGGTAGATTATAAATTTATCTACTAATGTCGAGTAAAAATTACTGATTTACAAAAGTTATTTAATATGGTGTTAATCTGAGTCAACATTCAATTGTTTGTAAAGTTGTTTATTACAAAATGTAAGTTGAATCATCTTAGGAATGGTTTTGTAAGTTTGGCATTAAATCGTTGTTATTGTGTATCCTCGTATTAATCTCATTTTATGAAGTACCTACGTGTGTGAATACATTAACCTCCGACGTATGGATTCCTAAATTTTACAGAATTTGTAGATTTTAACTCCCCTCTCCCTCTTTCCCAGTTGGCAAGTACTTTCTGTGTCTACAGAACATAACAAATAAAAGGACATCAACCACTATACTCTTGTCAGAAAATTGCACGCAAAATGTTGTTACAAAATGTACTACACATGTACATGAGGAATGTATCAACAAAAAGGTGAACAGTTTTGGTTCGGCGGTTCATATCTAAAGCTTTTATCTGTTTGAAGCAAAATATATGATTTTAATTAAATTTATTTCGGTTTCTTTCTGGTGTGCAGGTCAACGAAATGCTGAAAAAGCTGGGCCTGATGTCCTGTCGAAGGACGATGACAGACAAGCTTTCCGGTGGAGAAAAGAAGAGGCTGTCCATAGCTTTAGAGTTTGTCAACAACCCACCGATAGTGTTTGTCGACGAACCTACAAGGTAAGCAGTGTAATGGATTGGGAGGAAAGGAGGAGAGTAGTCAGTCTCTCCCCGAAGTGGTAAAATTCATTCCCACCGTCAAGGACGTATTTAGGGGAGGGGGTCCAGGGATCCAGACCCTACGAAATACTTACTAAGTACTAAAATTAAATAATGAAATATTAAAATAACAAATTAAATAATGAAAAGATACTTGTTCAATCGAGAGTTATTTATTTCCGTCGAAATAATTGGAAAGCAAGGATTATATTGGGATCATACGACTTTGAATGATAGTACCAAAGAAGATTTATTACTACTTATAATGATGCATAAAATATTACCAGTTTTCGTAAACTGGATCTAACATACTTTTTGATATTCAATAAATATTCAATTATTTATCTATTTGACATTAATTTCCTTGCCAGGGTAGTTGTTTTTTGTTTTTTATATACACATTTTACCAAGCTTAGCTATACGATAGCTAATAATGAATACGTGCTGTTATATCACTATCTTTATACCGTGCTTTTACCTATTCATGTAATAAAAATATAATATTAATTAAGAAATTTGAATATTTTAATTAATACTATTATTAATTACAATTACTTTAATTTAAAAATTAATAATAATAATAATGATGTGAGACACTTGGTTCGGATCCCCTCCCCCCCGAAATATATTTCTACTATATTTTAACCCCCCGGGGCTACATACAAAAAGGGGAGTATGTTGTTCCCTTTACGTTTAATTCGCTTCCAACTACATCGTTAATTGCGCTGTCGAAAAATGAACTCTCTGGAGGGTAAGAGCTTATATATTGTTTCTATTGTCAGTCAGTGTCATACAATGTTCCTTAAATATTTCATATTACTCCTTTTCTTAAGAAAAGTTATGTAACGGTTATTTTAGTTTGCATGTTTAAACTGACATTATCTTGAACGTTAAGTCCACTTTATGCACAGATAGGCTAATCAGGACTGGACCTACAGTTTAAAGTGGGATGCGAACAACTATGTGCCTCCACCGAGTGTCGAACCCGGGACCTATTGATTACAAGGCGACGACGTCATTAGTAGATCAGATAGATCAATTGACTTATAGCACAAGCTACTAAGGTATAAATGAAGCTAATTTTTTACATTGGAATTACAGTGACTCCAAAATTGAAGTACACCAATTATTAAAAAAAAAAAAGAATAAATAAGCAACAAAAGCATGTTTTATTTAATAATACAAATATTTTAGAAATAGAGTCGTGCAAATTGAATTTAGGTACGGAATTATTGGTATGCAAATTTATTATTAATTTTATATCTACCTCTTGTGCTGATTGCGGTATATATCTAAATCAATGTGCAAATCGATGTATTAGTTATTGAGATAAGGAAAATACGACGACAAATCTCTACCCGTTAATTACAACATTTTGATCTTATAATAATGAGTAAAGAATTGATAAGATGTGGATCTATACATGAGCTAACCACAATAACGTGAAAATAGCATTCAAATAAAGAGAAAGATAATCTGGTAGAAACTTGCTAAATAACGAAAATATAGCAGACTACAACGCCAATTACTGAATGTAATGATCTAGAATGTAAGTAGTAGTGTATGAAGCTAATTTTTTACTCAAAAATTATTGTCATTATTATTTCTGTTATTTTCTTGATAAATCCCGGGAAACCATACGAGAAACTTCATGTAGGTTATTCTGTTTAGTAACAAGTGTTCTCATACATATACTTCTGCACTAGGATATAAAAAGTAATAACAATTTTTGTTCACGCACATAAAAGGCGATTCTGTAACTTCATTTGGTTTGAATTTGTTTTTAAATCCACTTTATGAACAGAAAGGCTAATCGGTACTGGGCCAGTAGTCTAAAGTGGAATCTTTACAACTACGTGCCTCCACCGTGTATCGAACCAGGGACCCCTTGATTACAAGGTGACGACTTTACCATTATGCAATAAGGAAGACCTGTAACTTACTAACAGTATTTTCTTACTGAATGGATGATGATAAATTACGGAATATATCAACGTCACTTTCTCAAAACATATGAGACGAGTTGAGTGCCCCACTGTAAGGGAATCGAGTGGCATCACGCTTCAAAGGGCTCCTAATTTCAAACAATGTGTGTAGGAAATTATTTAGTCCATGGTTTTGAAATGGGCGTCTAAAGAACTGTTGTACAATTTCAATCAGACTCCAACAAAGTAACGGGTTAATATTTTCAAAACTAAAAATAAATCTTACTTGTCGTCACGTAAAAACCTATAGCGTAAGTCCATAAAACTTATTTTGCATCTCTTTTCTGCCACTTTTGGCTGGTCGCGACGATAAAGATGAAAGGCAATAATGAGAGGGACAATCACGAACACATATGGACGACACTACATAAATCCTACAGAAGATTATACTGGCTGTAGGTTCAGGTACCAGATCCTCGTTAGTCTGCAAAAATGCAGTTCAGGGTGTACTGAGTGTAAGAGAGGTTGACAATTGGGTGTCTTCTGAAAATATCAACCCTTACGTTCTTCCATAGGACGGGTCGAATAGTGGAATTTTGAAAACTCATGGTCACCCCCTAGAAGGGTGCTCGGGAGTATCTTGAAAATCTAAATGGGAAGCGGGTTCAAATAATCTCTTCTTGGAGGTCTTTTAATTTCAAGAAAACTTTACAGAAAGTGTTTTTTAACATGGACCAACATATTCGAATGAGTGGCTAAAAACGAACATGTAGTGATTGTAACATGCGAAGAAATATTATAGTTTACTGAATTATATATTTGAATTAAGTTGTTTTACTTCGGTTATCTTCCACTTTTAGCAGCTGATCGCGACGATGAGGATGAGTGATGGAATTGATGAAGGAATACTCACAAAGAACGCCAATGCCCAGTCTGGGATTCGAACCCGGAACCCCTAGCGTCGTCATAACCACTCCGCCACGGAGGTCAGCATTATTATAGTTTACTAAATATAGAAAAGTGTATCAATTCACTCAGGAGATAAATCATTTCCCAATAACTAATTTGTTTAATGAAAATATTGTAATGCTCAAAATGTACGTCATTTAAGTTTTGTTTATTAAATACATCGTAGGCGCGCAAGAGAATAATATATAATGAAAATTCGGGAGAAATAAACCAAACCAAATAAAAATGTCCAAATAACGTCCCGTCCACGTGAACCAAATGTCACTGATGTCTGAAACATCCAAAATTAATATCCACCGAATATTCATAAAACATCCTTCCTGGATATCTCCTGGACGAACATGAGGATATCCAATGGATGCCTATGTGTTGGAGTGATATGAAATGACATCTCTTGCGTTTAAGGAGTATACATATCTTATTAGGTGTTTTAATGTCTTTCTCGTTTCTTTCCAGTGGCCTGGACTCCGTGGCGAGTTCCCAGTGCATCCACATGCTGCAGACGCTAGCAAGTCAAGGCCGGAATATCATCTGCACGATCCATCAGCCAAGCGCATCCCTCTTCTACATGTTCAGCCACGTATACTTCCTGGCAAGAGGGCGCTGCATATACCAGGGCTCCCCCAAGCAGCTCGTCTCCTTTCTAGGATCCATGGGGATTCACTGTCCCACTCACCACAACCCAGCGGATGTCAGTAAGTGAACTTGATCATTGCCTGTGCGTTCAACAATACCATCTTATAACAAGGCCCATGCAGATCCTGTTTACATGTGACGTAATCATTAGTAGGTATTGGATCAAAACACTACATTCACATCACAGTCACACGATCACGGTCGCAAATAATTTAGCGAGTCCAGCTGGGGCCACCGAGATGCGTATACTCCGTAAGTATCTCAAATGGCCCAGCCCCATTCTCATTCATTTAGTCAACATTTTGCAGTAATTATCACAAGAGCAAGATTGTGAATTCGAAAATTGCAATGTTTCAAAGGGGTTAATTATTCTAGAATTTTATGCTATGTTCCAATGGTTTGTCCATATTTTCTCAATATCCTGCCTCCTTATTTTTTGTACCTCCGTAGAATTTTGCAGAAAGACTTAATTTATAATCAGTAATAATTTGTGCTAATTTTATATTAACATGGCAAAGATATTCTACATTCGTGATTAAAATCTCTGATTTCTTTTGTATTTGTACATGTCAACTGAAAATAACTATTTTATTTTGCCTTGCACTGTATGTGTTCCTATTTATTTTTATTAAAAAAAACATAAGCAGTTACGGCAAGAGGGCAGTTGCCCCCAGTAAGCCTTGTCTAGCAAGAGAAAGTAAACTGTCCTTGCCCCCAAGTTTTGGATCTCAGTCGCCGCCACTGAGCATAAGCATTTACATATTTTCACAAATAATTTACATTAAATTAAATCAAAATAATATTCTT
The DNA here is from genome assembly GCF_977018435.1 of Lepisma saccharinum. Lineage (NCBI taxonomy): Eukaryota > Metazoa > Arthropoda > Insecta > Zygentoma > Lepismatidae > Lepisma > Lepisma saccharinum. The sequence goes on from NC_139235.1 coordinate 10,857,243, forward strand.
CCGGACAGTAGAATTAATATTAATATGTATCAAAATGTTTTGAAGGAAATAATAATAATAATTAAATATAATTGGGATACTTAAAGTTGAAACCTTCATATTCGTAATCTAGATATACGGCTCGCAATATTATAACTTAGTTGAAATAGATTAGATATGGCAACACTGCTGTAATGATTGTTATTTGGCATTATTAATAACAACATCTGGCTTCGTTACACGTTACACTGGTCACTTCGCCACTTAGAAGAATTTCATTGCGATGGGTGCCAATTATCTAACGTAAGAAGAAGAACAACATAGAACAACTATGCATTTCAATGGCTATACTGACTGAATGAAATTGAAGAGATATTGAAAACCAGCTGTGCTGGATATTCACTCATCTGGTGGATCGAGTAAAAAAGTCTCCCCAAGTATTTAAAAATAATAAACAATTTGGAATGAAAGTGGTTCTTGTTAGATTATAATAGTAATTAGTGTATTGTAATAATCATAACCCCAGTGGCGAAGATATAGTACAAGCAATGCAAGCACTGCTTGCACAATTAAAATATTATTTAATGTACTTAACGTTGAGTGCATTATTTATTTTCTATCGCACTCGATTTCGCGAAATTTTACGGCCGCAAATTCTCTCCGCAGCCCGTTGGCAAGCAGCAACCTCTCTGCTTGCAGCCACTGTGCGGGAAACCAACGCTTCTCAAGTATCATATGGCGAAGGGTAGATGCTGGTGAAGGTACGGTGCCCAAACCACTAATAAAAGCTCTGCTTTTCGGAGCTTTTCGGCTTCTCGAAAACACCCGAGCCAAGCAGAAAGCAGACACTACTATTAGAAAACATATAAGTGTTAACATGATCTCGAAGATGTATATTTGCTTTATTATAAACACAGAATTATTGAAATAAATTAATATAACTGTTCCAAATTCCATGTAGATAAACTTTAAAGCATTACTTTGAGTTTCAAGATTTGTAAAACTTGTCAATAATGTCGACGTTCAGGGATTAAGACAAACATGGTGTTCCGGCACTGGGGAGCGCTGGAATCTACAGAACAGCTGGCTGTTGTCCGCTTCACACTTCTCTTGTCTCAAATTACAACGCACGCCAGTGTTGACAACTACCAAATAATTTACACTATATTTATCGTAAGTTTTCATACAAACAATGAACTGATGTTTTTTTTTGATAAAACGTATGTAAAAAAAAAAGCAATGAGACTCTCTTCTGAGACCTGCAAATAGCAAAAACGTTAAGTCATAAATGCTATCCAACTCGAAATATTATTTTTATTAATATAATACATTATTAAAAAGAAGAAACAGCGCATGTTCTTCCTATTGTAATGGCCTATTATTCGAAAGCTTAATTAATTTTAAGCTTCAAGTCAGTTCTATTACTCCCCCGTGAACATTAATTTTTACAACGAGGTTGACATCACTTTTCTGTTAGCTTCTGAGCTTTTCGGAATATTTTCCATTTATGTGGGAAGAACGAGTGGTTGAAGTGAGTGTTCTCTTTTGTGAAACAAACATGAATATTTCAAATTTCGTACGGGAAGCTGTAAGTAATAGCAAGTATTTTATTATCAATAACGTGACAAGAATTTTGAACTTAGCAGTATGGCCGTTGAGAGAGGAGTTCATGGATATATTATTATTATTTAAAATGTCCTTTCTTTCCTAGAAAAACTGGGGCAATGGACTGTATAATTTATATACCCCCCCCCCCCCATTTTTCGGAGTACTGCATTGCTTTCCTTCCTCTTAAGACCACGCTTCGCTACTGATAACCACGATAATAATAATAATAATAATAATAATAATGGTGATCATTTCTACTATTCAAATTTTATCAAAGCACTGTCCAATTCTACAAAAAATTCTGATCACACTCATGTCCTCAGATATAAAAGACATAGTGTGATCTGACATGCTTGCTCCGTCAGAGCGAACACGTTTCGTGCCTAGCAGACGTTGGAGCTGAAGGTCAACTGGTGGTCTGACCTACAGCTCAGAGGGAACCCGTGGGAAAGGAAGACATTTTTACGCGTGTTAACGACCTCCTGATAACAACACACCGTTAGAATCAGGAGAGAAGACGAGAGAAACAGAACTAACCGGTTGCAGGTTTTTTTTGTGTGTTTGTTTTTGTTTTGTTTTTACAGAACGGTTATTTTATCAGGAGACAAAAAAAGGTTGCTGGCCCTTTTTAAACATGGAGTAACGGAATTTCTGTTATTATTTCTATTTATAAGTTTCTCCTTATTTCTCTGGGTCGCACAGTGATTTATCCACCACTTTCAACACCTCCCACCCCAAAATGTTCCACAAAGGCACAATTTATTGTCATTTTGGATCTAAATTTCCCTTTGACACCTCTTTAAACCCGATGAAAAATTCTGCATGAAACCCTGTTGTCCCGCCTTCCACCTCTCCCCTCCAACTCCACATATGTCGCAGATTCAGACTATAACGGTACAGTGGAACCGCCTTCAGGACCTGCGCATCGTACTCCCGCGCGGAGGGGAGGGGTAGAGTGGAGCAAGCTTCCTTATAGTCGCTCTATAGGGGGATTCCGCGGGTGGAATGATATCAGTATTTCTCAACCGCCGGGCTGCGGCCCAGTACCGAACCCTGGCGTCAATTACACTGCGCCGCGGGAGGTTCTGAAGTTTGCGTCTTGCAGCCTGATCTGACAACCACCTGGAAAGATGGCACTAATTTCGGGGTTTCCCAGCGATAGAGGAAATTCTTTCTCGCCAGAGAAATTATAGACGCTGAGAGGGGACTGTCACCCGTGGAGCCTCCAAATTTGAATTAATATCGTGGGACCATTCTCGAATTAGGGCCGAGAGGGTGAAGCGACTTGCAGCCCAAGCTGGCAATCAACTGGGACTGCGATAACAGAAAATGCTTTCGCGATAGCGCTGGTGAGTGATCAGCAGGGACGTAGCTTGGTTGATTAGTTGGGGGGGGGGGGGGGCCCTAACGTAAGATTTTCTTCTATCAAACTATTTATACACCATATAGGCTTATACTGTATACATACATTATATATATATATATATATATATATATATATAATCTTGGAAAGGAAAAAGGGCCTCCCCGATGGCGCATGATATAATTGTCGCCTTGTAATCAAGGGGTTCCGGGTTCGATACCTGGTGGATGCTCATAGTGGTTCGGATCAGTGGCGTAGCGTTATGTTACGCCCGTACGCCCGGCGTTCCCAGTTTTAAAATTTCAAAAATGAGTAAATGCTGTGAATATAAAGTAAAACTTGACTAATTTCATATATGTTTGACCTTCATGGCATTATAATAGCTATTTTTCGCAATCCGCTTTCAACGCTCCACTCTCAACACTCTTTCTAGCATCTTTTTTCAATGTCTTTCCTGGCCGGACGCCGAGCAGGTTCGGCGTAAAAGACTCTATATTCCTTGCTGCCTTTCTGGAGGGAAAGCTCCGATGTTTACAGCACGCGCGTAAATTGTCTTTCATACGCCAGCGTACGGAGCAGCAGAGGTCGGTCTACCTTGATTGGTTCATGTGACCCTTCCTGCCGTCTGAAGCAGACGACAGCGATAGAATTTCTACCTGGTTCTTCGCGCTCATGCAACTCGTGCTATGTGATGCTACAATACGCAATATTGACTGACGTAACTTTACCAATCTCAAATACACCGCTTCTTAATGGCCACTGCATTGTATAATTTATCGCACGAACAGCGATGTGCTTTAGAAACTAAAAGATCAACACAGTTTTTGTCAAATAATTTGGTGAAGTCCTCGTGGTAGAAATTCAGCCTGTGGCTGCTCTACCACTTAACCCGCAAAACTATTATTTTTTTATTATTATTTTTTCGTTATTATCTAACTGCTTAATATTGTGTCAATGGAAATGTTTAGCATTCATTTGAAAACTCTTAACATCGAATGGTCTCTGGACAAAATTATTTTAAAATGTTTATCAGCATTCTCAAGATGTAATAAACAGTGGTCTGAATTACCAATCGGCACTGTTACGTCAGTAGAGTGTACGATATTTGGATCATCCACCCACCTCCGTGTCAGAGTGCTTTGGACAGTGCGCCAAGACGACAGAGGTCCCTAATTCGAATCCCGGCGTGAGCACGGGTGTTCTTTGTCAGTATCCCTTCATCAATATTATCACATATTCATATTCGCGATTAACCAAAAGTGGTAGAAAAGCGAAGTAAAATAAACCAAATTAATCAGTAGTTGGATCATCTACAACAATGACGTCTACTGTTGTGCAGAGGCGTTTGTGATTCAGGTAGGTTTCTTAATGACTTGCGTCATGCAGAAAGATATAAAAAGGTATAAAACACCAGAGTTCAAAACATTTGTGGCATAGTGAGGCATCTAATTTTCTAGCTAAAACATGCATCGATGATGTTTTATTGAAAACCAAGCTGACTTCAGGCAAATAAACAATACCTGTGGCGACTAATACCATAAGTAAATTATTAAGCAAGAAAGGGCCGACCCTTCCTTCGGACTTGGCGTTCCCACCCGAAATGTCCATGCTACGCCACTGGTTTGGATCCCACTTTACACTTCAGGATCAGTCCCGGTTAGCCTTATTGTGCATAAAGTGGACTTAAAACACCAACTCAATCAATCAATAAATTGGAAAGGAACATAATTTTGTTCTGTAGCCCCCAACAGTCTACGGATATAGACTTGCAAAATCCACAGCCATTATTCTGGAAACTAAATGCAGAATGAACTCATTAACTTAATGGCTGATACACCAAGAATAATGTTATTCTTTAGATTTGTAAATTTGCTCGAAGAAAATTGAGAAGTAGATAAAACCCTATTAGATAAAGTGCTGGAACCAGGTTTACAGTGCAAATATGAAATGTGTGCGTAATGAGTTCAAGGTAGGCATCTCATGTATACAGTTTGTACCGGAATCGAATCCGGTATCTCTTAGTTCAAGGCGACCGCGTTAGGCACAATTCTATAGGGCGGGCCCGAGTCGTCTATGACATCTGATTGTTCACTTGGAGAATGATGACGATAAGAAATTTTATGCACACGTCTAATTTCTTAAAATTAATCTTATTTGTGTGTGAAAAACTGAATATATGATAGCACTGGATAAAAAAAGTTCCACACGCTCAAATGATTACGCTCTCGTCTTTGGTTCGACAGGTTCAACAAGGGGTCCCGGGTTCGATTCCCGATGGAGGCACATAGTGGTTCGGATACCACTTTAAGCTATAGGTCAAGTCCCGATTAGCCTTACTGTGCATAAAGTGTATTTAAAACACCAGTTCAATCAATCAATCGAAAGGTTCAAGATTCGATCGCTGGTGGTCAGGCCGGTAGCCAGAATTTGATTTCGGAAGGGGGAAGATGTTGGTAGGCGGCGTAAATGCGCTGAAGATGAATTTCTCGGTATATTGCAACTTACCATATACAAGATGTTTAATTCTATTAATGAAGTAAATTTAATTACTACTACACATTATTAAAATCAGATATTTGTAGGATTTCTGGAAAGGACTGCAAATCCTGAGCCCCTTCCCTGGGTACGTGGCTGCTTGTATTAGTTCCAATATTTCTGTGCTGTCCCAACATCGTGAGGACAATTTGGGAAGTACTTGAAAGCGATATGGAAGCAAATTCTGCTCTTGAAACTAGATGGGACTCGATGTGATGACCACACGCAACCGAATGAAAGAACTCTTCGAAAGTCTTGTCCTTCAATATTAATTTTACTGACTAATTGTAAGATTTTCTGTGCCTCCTCGATGACGCAGCGGTATCGTCGCCGCCTTGTAATCAAGGGGTCCCGGGTTCGATAAACGGTGGAGGCACATATTGGTTCGGATCCCTGATTAGCCTCACTGTGCATAAAGTGGACTTAAAACACGAACTCGATAATTGTAAGGTTTTAGAGGACCTAAACATGGCTTTTTATGCATCATACAATTTTGCTTCCTTTCACCCTACTTTTAAAGTTTTTCTTACTAATAATTCCACTGAGCATAACACGCGACGAAACCAGAGGTCCAAGATTCGGACCTTGGACAGGTATGGTTGTATCACGTCTGTCCCATCGCCATTCCTTCGGCTTATTATTCATCCTCATCGTCGCATTTAACCGAAGAGGTAGGAAAGCGGCGTAATATAAAAATATATAAATGATTGATTTGGTTTATTTTACTTCTCTTTTCTGACCCTTTATGGCTAATCGTGAAGATGAAGATGACAATGAGTGATGTGAAATTGATGAGAGGACCATCATAAAGAACACACACGCCCAGTCCGGGATTCGAACCCAGGACCGCTGGCATCGTAGTGAACATTGTTAACTACTGCACAACAAATAGAAACAGAACATACTGTATAAGTAATTTTCTTCTCCATAACTCATGATTATAATATATAACTATTATTCGCTGTTTGACTAGGGATTAATTATATTTGGATGTCTAGTCCACCTTGCCACATAAGCAGCAACAGGTTCCGCATTTGCAGGTGGAGGCTAAATGAAGAAAAATCAAAGAAAGTCAGAAAGATATACATTTTGAAACACAATACTTATAGAGCATGCAGACGGCTGTAAAAAAATGCTACATGCCTAGTTTTCTTCCTGAATTGAAACGTGGTTTATTCTTCATTATACATGAGATCAACCACCCTGGGAGTCGAACCCAGGATCTTGTGTGGTAATCAGACTCTCTTTTAGAACGTCAATATGTTGGACATTTGGTCGATCAGTCGATCCTGATCCATTGTTTCCAGAGGAAGACAATCTGGCAGCTTCACATTCAACATTTCACTCGCGATGTACGAAAAAGAGATCACAAACATTTCGTGATTCTATCTTCTCGCGTTTACAGAAGTTAACCACCGCTTGGACCACAAACCCTACTTCAAACCAAGCTCCAAACTATCTGACAGCCCACCAACTCAACAGATGAACCGACCGCTTCGATGTTTCTCCGAATTTTCAGAATGTGGCCTTTCCCTCCTTGCAGGGCAGGTCATTAGCAGGAGGGTTGAGTGCATGTGAGAAGGACCGCTATGTCATTCATACCCGCGTCGAAAAATGGACAAGCAAGAGAATTCTGTTCTTGGAATTTGAAACGCATGGGGATATATTTTCTGAACCATAAAATAATTAACCCAGAAAGTCCTAGCCACCCTCGGCTAAATCTTCCTGTTTGTGTTGTCCTTTCAGCGCCCATGGTGCCAGTGTAGGGCCAGATGGAGAGAAAGTGCGGGTTGTGGGGGGATTCTGGATCTGGCGTGCAGTAGGGAGGAAAAGTGCATTTTCAATTGGTCTCCGACTTCCCTGACACTCAAACTGAATGATAGTTCCAAATTATTGGATTGATTGATCAATTGAATTGTTGTACTAATCGGGGCTGGACTCTCAGTTTAAAGTATGATCCGAACCACTGAGCCATGAACCTCCACCGGGTATCGAACCCACGACCCCTTGATTACAAGGCGACGACGTTACCACTACCCCATATTAGTATTATTTTTGCCCATTTCAGAGCAGAATCCTGCGTAATTTCCGACCCGTTGTGTGCGATGTTTGTGTGCAAAAGTTATGTAACATGTTGAGTTATACCAAACGAAAACTGGAGGGGCCTGGAACCCTGCCCCTCCCCCACCTAAAGGTTTCGGTGGCCGTGGTGATGTGATATATATATATATATATATATATATGACAATGTTTTCTCATACCTGGAAAATGATACATTTGTTACAATCATGCAGTCATAACTTTTCCTGATTAAATATAGGTTGAAGAAACCTTCACCACTGCATTTAAATTCAAGCCTGATTTGATTCTAGTCTGACTGCCACGCGCGAGACACGGGGTGGGTGATCTAAGGTAGGAATTTTTCCAACTTTGTCCCCGCATAAATCGACTCCATGGCCCACCAGCCTCAAAAAGATGGCCGGAGCATAGTGCTGATCACATCACCTTCAAGATGTCCGATATTGAAAATATGTGGGGCCCTACCCCCACATACCCTAAATGTGCATTCCTGGCACGGTGTTATATGCACAGGGAACTTTACCTGTATATATTATATTCGTTTCTGTACCACTGAGTAACTACGTTTATTTTTTACATACACATATGTCATATGTCACAGCCTCTACTATGTCGATGGCTGAGGGTCCCCTAAAATCATACTTGTCTCTGGGTCCCCCGCACTGCGGGGTTTTGCGGCTTGTAGATCCGGTACTGGTTTGTCAATAAGTCTAGACATAATTGAACTAATACTCTCAACGATTATGCCCTAATTTATTTATTCATATTAAATTTCAAAGGTACCTATTAATTAATGTTTGAAGTTTTATAAAATGATAACGCTATTTTACAAGTCAAATTATTGGCATCGACTTTTAAAAAAAGAATTTACCAATCCACAAAATATGCATGCAACATCCATCCTAGGTTTTATCGTATTATCATGTGCATGTCTCCTGGGTGGACATATTAGTTATCCAATTGATATCTATGGGCTATTCCTGGATTCCTGGACATCGTCCAGAACTTCAGATGTTTCTTGGACATTTGTGTGCTTGCATTGTAATACATGCTCAATATTCCACATCAACTTAATAATGTTAACTTTCTTTCCTAACACAGTTATTGAATGCATCCATGGGTCAAATGAAGCCAACATACAGATGCTATCGTCTTCAGTCCAAAATGGAAAAGTCTGTGTGACCTTCAATGTCAGTGACAATAAGCTGCCAAGCGGAAAATATATATCTACTAAGGACAGCAATGTACTTTGTAAGTACTCACGGCATCTGACCTGGAACATTTTTATGCACATTTTAGCTAAATATCAACAATAAGAAACAGTCTCAACATGAGTTTGATTTACATATTCGTTTAGGACTGTTTTATTGGAAAAGTGGGAGGGGGGCTGATGGGTTGTTTTTCGATATCATCAATAAAGATTACAACTTGTTTCTCCATTAACTTCATGCATAATAATTTTTACTTGGACCTAGCATAGATTAGAGTTGAAAATAAGGCAATCTCGTGTTACTTTCATAACAATAATTTAAAACTAACAGTTTTGACAAATTACTACATTTTCATTTAGTTAAGTCCTTATTTAGTTACCAGAAGTTAATTTGCACTTTTGCTTCAGGTACTGTTATGACAGACTTGAATCACATGGGCTGGCTACATTTTATTTGCAAGGAGAGTGAATGGAACTCCATAAAAATCTTCTTGTGAATAAGATATATATCAGTCAATGTGCCCATTCTCACTGATTTGGCAAAGATTGATTGATAGAAGTCAAGCTTCTCCATCTTCTTCTGTTCTTTCACCACACCCTTCTTTTCATTGTATTTCAGTCTGCCCTCAATGTCTCACAATTTCCAATACTTGACTAGTACAGCGATACCTAGTATTCCCATTGGCCTTTTGCCCATTCCATGCAGGAAGTATTTTTGGCATAATCCTCTTCATGTCCAGTCCATGTCATCTGTGCCTGATGTATTCTGTCCTACAGCTTCACCATCTTCACTCTGCTGAATGTATTCATTCCTTAATCTGTCTCTTCAGATCCCCACTGCCTGCATCTACTTCTGTCTCATTGCCCAACCCTGCTCCACACATAATTAAAGGTATGTAGTATAGTGCCTTCTTTTGGGCATTGTGATGCTTGAACACATGCCCGTGAAGTGGCCAGAACCATGAACCAGAGGTCCCGGGTTCAAATCCTGGCATGGGTGTTCTTTGTGAGTTCCCCTTCATCAATTTCATCATATCATCACTCATCCTCATCTTCGTGATTGGCCAAAAGTGAAAGAAAGGCGAAGGACAATAAATCAAATCAATCAATCAGCCATGATGTCTGCAAGCAAAATCGGACATGCACAACTCCTCAACTCAAGTGCATAGATTTGTTTTAATATACTTTACAATTACAAGTAAACGTAATCACAGTCACAGAAGATGCTAGAAATGTTTTCCTTCTACTGCTACAAATTTTTCACAACTTTTGAGAAAGTTCACTTAACAATCGCCTTCTAACACTTCTGCATGAGTATGTTTTCACACAAGATTCATACATAAAACTTATTTGTTCTAATATGCACTCATGTTGTGACATTATAACAAACACTAATAACCAGCTCTTGAAGTGGACATTTTTAGCTGGGGGGATGTTTGGGGCTAGGGGATGCTCCTATGGTTTAACATGGTGGTTATGAGCCAGCAGGGAAGATGCTTGTGAAAATTTTGCTAGCTGGGGGATACCATCCCCCAGCATCGCCCCTCACTTCGAGCACCACTAATAATATTTATCAACACTCACTGGCTCACCTTAGCAAACTACACCCATATGAAAGCAAATACTGACATTCGTGCATACAGAGAGGTGCGTGGTCTGACTTATGGGTCTGCTCTCAATAACATGTTAATCAGAGTTAGTTCTACTGAAGCATTCCACAGTGATCTTATCAAAGAGAAAGTTCACAAAATCCTGGCTTACAAATCTAGCTCAGTTGAGAGGACACATACATCCGATCTCACCAGCAAACTGCGTGGTTCCACCCACCACATGGGCACATGCTAGAGTGGCACAATGCCAAAATGAAGGCCAATGTGCAGGCCAGAAATCGAATCAGGTGGCAAGATCGAACTGGTCTTTATCTTATTCATATCAAGTTATCAATGGAGTTCCATTGCATATTCACATGCCTTTAAAAAAATGTGAGGCCCATATGCAGTGTGTCATGTAATAAAAATGAACGAACCTCCTTTAGTAGATGCCAGAACTTCTGGTTCTTTTGCTTTTCATGATCAATGTTCTTCTTCATCAGGTACATTTGACGAAATGAATGACAGCAACAGGAGCTCCATATCTTACAACTCCATGGATGATCTGGATTTTCCAACTCCATTCTGGAAGCAGTTTCTCATTCTTCTTCATAGATTTTACCTGCAGATGTTCAGGAACAAGGTAAGGAAGCATTAGTATACAAAATTTGTTGTGAATTCCATTTTTCTTAAATTTTTACACACACACACACACAAAACGGAAACATGCAAGTTCATACCAGCCATTGTTATATACAATACACTATGTTGAAAAAATGGAAAAATATAACATTGCATGTGTAGAAATGTTTTATAATATTAATGTAAATTTAATAAAGTATAATAGAATCCCATTCACATCGTAATATTTGGCAAAATCTATGTAATAACGTTAACAGCCCATGAAAAAAGTATAAACATCAGTGTTGACTTTGTAAACACTCTTTAATTTAGCTGACTACTTGTCTTATTATTTAGTTATCATAACGAAGTTCTAACAGGAAAATTTGCTTGAATTTTAGATTAATAGTTCCATTCAAATCTTTCAGGTAGGCGTGTATATACAAGTCATTAGCTACACATTCTGCGGTGTACTGTGTGGTCTGACTGCATTTGGCATTGGGAATGATGCTTCCCAGGCAATAACCAATGTGAAGCTTCTTCTGGTTAACTTGATATTCGTCACCTTCAGCCATCTAATGCTCACTTCAGTATTATGTAGGTATCAAGTTGCAGTTACTTAGAATCTAAATGGTAGAGGTATGTGAAACTGATTCACTGATTTTCAGAAAGTGTTGTTTAAAATGACAATTGTAATACGTATTTGACAAGGGTTTGCTGTAAGAGCGATTCTATTCTTTTTTATTGCAAACAGGCATAAATGGAAGCTAACTAACTAACTAACTAACTCCCTAGCCTTCTTAAACACGAAGGTTCATGGCTGCAGCAACACAGCAAGTTCTATATACTCTTTTCCATCCCTACCAATTTCCCTTAGGTCCATCTCAACGTTGTCCCTCCATCTTCGTCTTGGCCTTCCTACAGGTCTCTTACCATCAGGTTTCCCAACAAGAATCCTGTAAACTCCTCTTTCCTCTCCCATTCGTGCCACATGGCCTGCTCACCTAAGTCTTCTTGATTTAATTATTCTAATAATATCTGGACATGAATACAAATTATGTAGTTCTAAATTATGTAACCTTCTCCACTCACCTGTCTCCTCATCCCTTTTAGGTCCAAATATTTTCCTAAGGATCTTATTTTCAAATACTCTCAATTTATGTTCCTCTTTCAATGTAAGGGACCAAGTTCCACATCCATATAATACTACAGGCAAAATTACTGTTTTGTATATTTTAACTTTTAGTTTCTTAGATATTAAACGAGAAGACAAAAGTTTATGAAGAGAGAAGTAACATGCATTTCCTGAATTAAGCCTACTTTTTATTTCCTCTTTAATATAATTTTCATTTGTTAATATTACTCCTAAGTATTTGAATTTGGAAACTGGTTCAAACGAGTTCTTATCAATAATTAGATTTTGATTATTACCTAACACTTGGTTTCGGCCTGTAAGCATATATTTAGTTTTCTCTTTGTTAACTTCCAAACCTATCTCTTTAGCAGTTTTGAAAAATATTTTAGCATTATTCTTAATTGTATTCACATCATCCCCCAGTAAGTCTACATCATCTGCATATGCTAACAACTGAGTCACACCATTTAATTTTAGTCCTTCTTTAGTTTCTTTTACCTTCCTAACAGCATATTCTAAGGCAAAATTAAAGAGCAATGGAGATAATGCATCTCCTTGTTTTAACCCATCATGAATTGTAAATTTGTCAGACATATTAATACCCACGGCCCCGGCGCCCACCCAGCGTCGAATAACATGGGTACCTGGGGGAAACCCTGGGGGGTAAAGGCGGTCAGGGGCGTGATGCTGATCACATCACCCCCACTCAAGGCCGGATCAAGAAAGTGTGGGGCGTTACCCCCACACCCCCTATACGCCTTCATGGCGTGGTGCTATGCACAGGGGAGCACTTTACTTTTTTTTACTTTCTGTTTCACTGGTGCATATTTTTATCATACTAACAAGCTTCTTAGGTATTCCAAACTCTACTAATATATTATATAATTTATCTCTTTTGACAGAATCATATGCTTTTTTGAAATCAATGAATAGCTGATGGACATTTTGATTATATTCCCACTTTTTTTCAAGTGTCAGTCTGATGTGAAATATTTGATCTGTAGTTGATCTGTTACGTTTAAATCCACATTGATAATCACCTATAATTTCATTAGCATATGGGGTTAGTCTTGTTAAAAGAATGTTAGATAATATTTTGTATGTTGTTGAGAGTAGAGAAATTCCACGGTAATTATTGCAGTTCATTTTATCACCTTTTTTAAACACAGGAACAATTATGGATTCTTTCCACTGTTGAGGGATTTCTTCTTTATTCCATATTAAACAAATTAATTTATGAATTTGACATATTAATGAATTTCCACCATATTTAATTAATTCAGCTGGTATTAAATCAATGCCAGGTGCTTTGTTATTCTTTAGCCTTTTAATAGCATCTTTAACTTCAGTCAAGTTAGGTTCTGGAACTAAAGGTTCTGCTGTGTGGACTTCATTTACTTCTGCTTTATCTCCTACATGGACATTTAAAAGGTCATTAAAGTAGTTCTTTCATCTATTTAGAATATCGCTTGGGTCAGCTAGAAAATCACCGTCTTTATCTTTTATCAAGTTTACTTTAGGTTGCCACCCCTTTCTAAACTCATTTACACCTTTATATAAATCTCTGATATTTTTATTTTTGCTGTTTGTTTCAATTTTGTTAATTTTGCTTTTCAAGTAATCTCTTTTTTTACTTCTAAGCGTGCGGTTAACTTCTCGCTTTATTCTATTATAATTGTTTAGATTTGTATCATCAGAATTATTTAACCACCTAAGTCTAGCCTGATTTCTTATTTCTATTAGATTATGACATTGATTATCAAAGCATAAATGGAAGGCATTAGACAAATTAGTTTACATGTAAATCCAGTAATCTGGTCATGAAATCAATGTGCTTACACACTGCCATGCCATAAGCTTTTTCATTACTGCATCAAACCTTAGTTAATATGCCAGATAAGATTAATTAGTCAGTAATGAAATAAAGGCACTACTAGCCATGGATGTACCAAAGGAAAATTGTCAGAAGGTGTTTTCGGCAGGATCGTAATTTTGTCATAAACAGTGTGTAGTATGACATGAACTCTGGAAGAAATGAATATGTGGAATCTCTTGCCCAGTGTGGTGCAAAGGATTTGTTAGAGCTGAAATTTAACTAGAATATGGATGTAATCAACATACTTGATTTTGAGAATTTTGCTCGGCATCCTGCTTTAGGCTGCCACAATTATTATCAACAATGGTGGGTGAGAATTTGGAAAAAAAAAAAGCTCTGAAGCGAGGTAGAATTGGACCAGTCAAACATGGGCCATGAAAGTGCATCACAGAAAATGGAGATTGAAGACCATGTCACTGAGATCCCCAAGCAAGATGACAGTTTTCATCCATATGTATCTTGATTTAGTCCGTGTTCATTCTATCATTATAATACGTTACATCACAGAAGTAAGTTATTCTGAGCTTATCCACCCACCACATTTGTTATATAATATACATTCAGTATATGACTACAATTGCATTGAAAAACATGCAATTCTTTATGAATTGTGCCACATGGTTCTGAAATAATTTTCTGAAACTTACTTTGCTTCTTACTGTTCATGAGCGTATAGTATTGAATCACAAACCCCTCCTTCCGTGTACATTCTTGACTATAGTGCTACATGTGGTGTATAATACTATGTAGTTAATATACTATATGTTTTACTAATAAATTTTATACTTTTTAAAATTAATTAATATTCTTACCTTTTCTTATGAAACAACTAAGGGCATATTATTAAAAAAATATATATTTTGTTCCAGATTACTGAAAATGAAATTAATGTTGTTTGGTGTTTCATGAGCTCCTGCATAGGCAAATGGATGGTGTTCTTGCAATTGATGCAAGTAGTCAGTCCCAAGTTCAGTCCCTAGTGGGAGTTATAAAATGTTTGTGTTGACATCATGATGAGGGAAATTAGAAGCTACTCAAAAGAAATAGTAATGGACTATAGTCCAGAAAGGCAGAAAACAGGGGAAATAGGATGTGTTACGCATTGACCACACATCAGCCAACATAAAACTACTTGTCATGCCTTGGGCCCTCAAAGGGATGTTAAAATCTGAAATGCAACCACCACAGTTACCAGTTACACTGTGTCAAGGCTAATATTTCAATATACAGTGTGATTAAAAAATATGGACTAAATTTTCTGATCTATACATTGCATGAGAATGATCTACATAACATTTGAAAGAGAAGTTCCTAAAGTTTCAAATACCACCACTAGAGCAAACAAGGGGTGCTTCAGTTCTGGACCCTGAGATTTCCTGATCTAACACCCTGTGACTTTTCTTGTGATGATTCATAAAAGAAGCAGTTTATGTACCACCTCTCCCAACAAATTTGGCTGACCTAAAAACCATATCACAACTGTGGTGAACTCAGTGATAAAAGACATTCTTCTTTGGGCATGGAACTAATTCAGTTACCGTGTAAATGTTACCCATGTGACCAGAGGGGGCACATTGAACATTTATAAACTTTATTGTGAGTATAATCAAATGTAATTTGAAACTTTAGGATCTCCTCTTTCAAATGTTATGTAGATCATTTACATATGAAGTATAGTTCAGGAAATATAACCATACAAAATTTGAGTCCCATCATTTTGAATCTTGCTGTATACGTTAGATAGGAGCAAAACATTGATTTATTTACATTAATTCTCATCAAGTTAATTCTAAGGACTAGTAATTTTACTCACAAATTTGTTAACAATCACCTATTTTGCTCTTTCAGTTCCCATGGAAATGAAAATGTTGAAAAGAGAATACAACAACCGATGGTATTCTTTGAAAGCCTTTTACATGGCTTACACAGTATACAAAATTCCCATTAATGTAAGTATCTAAGAACGAGCTGTAATATTTTGCAAATTGGTAGTTGTGACAGTGTTACTATGTGGAGAAAGCTCTACAATAAGAACTGGAGAATCGGCAAATTAAGAAAATATTATGCATAAAACTTTATTAACTTTGTATTTCATAGGAAAATTATATAGCCTATCAGTAGATGATTCTAGGTAGGTATTTCATGTTAGCATAAATCAGACTAAGTTGCAGCCTCTCAGTATTGTTTTAGCCTTCCTGATCTATGAACAACTTGACTCCATAGTTGCCAGTGTGGGTCTGTATATATACACTTACATACTTCACACCTTTTACCAGGTCATGTACAAAAGAGTTGCAAATAAGTATGTTTTACAGGTTATAAATATATCAATATTTACCATTTTCTGAAACATAATATGAGGTGAAATTATATCCAATTTGTAAAAATATTTGAATATGGTCCTGTTAAGTGTTGGGATTTCGAATTTTTTAGAAAATGAAAGGTACAATTCTCAGAAAAGAAAAGAAAAATATATACAGGTAATTAAATTATAGTGGAAGTTTTGCTAAATAAAAATTATGTAAATGCATATTGATCTTCGTATCTTTACTATCTGAACATGCCTTATATTTTTATGGGCATACAAGATTATTGCCACACTGGGAATGAAACCTGAGTTTCATGTGTGGCAATCAGATTCCCCATCAACTGGATCTCTCCAATATCTAGATATCTTATGCAATAAATAAGTGGTTCGAACTGTGCAGATTTAACAATTTATCAGTAAATTATGGTTCACAATGAATGTGCTTCCTTACTCTAAAACAGAAACAAAATTTAAGGATTTTTAAAAATAAAATCTTCAGAAACATAGGCAGACCTAAAATACAGGGTGTCCATCATGAGACTCCAACATTTTAAACAAATATAGTGGAAAGAAAAATTTGTATACCAACATTGTATACCATTAAAATGATAATATAACTCACAAAGTTTTCAGTGTAACACACAAAATTCAGTTCAGTGCACTTGCACATGAGCACCTTTGCTGACACGAAGAATGTCTAACCTGTTGTCAATTTCACACCATGTGAAGACCACACCAAGCATTAACCTTTGGACTGTCACGCACGTGTTCTGTGAATGCATTGGGGTTCTCCGAATCCCAAATTCGAACATTGTGGCGAATAACTTTCCCTGAAATGTGAAAGGTGGCCTCGTCTGAAAACACTATCGAAATAACCATTCTAGAAACAATTTATTGTTTTAGTGCCACTGTGGTTCTAGCGTGAACTAAACATTACCACATAAACTTTTTGAGTCTCTGCTTCTGCTCCTATTGGATTCACAACAGTATGACCTGAAATGAAAAAGGTATAAACTTTCAAAATGTTGGGAGTCTTCCGATGGACATGCTGTAGATTAAGAAACAAATGATTGGAGGTTATGTAATACAGAAGTGTACAATTTAAATTTAACCGCTGTTAGTAGATTTGATTTGATTTGATTTATTTTACTTTGCTTCTTGTGCCACTTTTGTGAAGATGGGGATGAGTAATGATATGATGAAATTGATGAATAGATATCCCAAACGTCCATGCCCAAGCCAGGATTCGAAGCCGGGACCCTGGCATCGCAGTGCAATGTGCTAACCACTCCACCAAGAGGGCCGGCCGGCCCCTGTAGAATAATAAAATCAGGAAGACTTTGGTGGAAAGGCCATGTAGCATGATGTGAGAGGAGAGAAAGGTAACCTGAAGGTAAAAGACCTGTGAGAATGCCAAGACGAAGACTGAATGTCAATATTAAGATGGAGCCGAAGGAAATTGGTAGGATGGTCAAAGGTGTATTGATCTTGCCAACGATAGAGACAGATGGAAGAATTATATTCCTGCTGGTTTTAGATCTGCTAGAGAGTTCAAAATGCAGTAGATCTCCACTGACAATATGCATTTTTTTTAAAAAGTAGACCAGCCTCTACCTGAATACATTCAGGTGCATGCTTTTTGTCCTTGTACCTGGAATTTACACAAGGATGTCTTATCTGTTGAATTTCGGTTCCCAGTTTTTCTTCTCTTTAATTCTTTATTATTTTCATATCAACATTACATGAACATCATTATTCAGAGTTCCAGAACCAATGGTATAATTAGACTTCTGGCATTTTTCACTGAGGATGAAATATACTGGAAGGGTACATAGAATTAATTTACATGTTTTTGCTGGTTATTAGAGGAAATGAGTGAGCGTAAGATAATTAGTTTTGTTAATGTTTAGTAGTACTTAAGACAAAGTAACATATATTATATTAAACATAATATATATTATATTTAATTTTACTTCATAACACATATATTAATTAATATTAAAATTTAGTATATTAAATGTATATATCTTCAACATACTTAGAGTAAATGGAGATTATGTCTCTACGTTAGTGACTGTAGATACAAGATTGTCATGCAGGAAGCCGGCATGAGATAGTCAGGTACTGGTAAAGCTTCAGTATTGAGTAACCTGGAAAGCTTCAGAAGATATAACTTCTGGGAATATCAGGAAATAAGGTATATTGAAGAGTTAATAGAATATATATAAACAATAAACATATTACCAAATATGAGATTTATGATCTTGCACTTCCAGATTTTCTTGGACATGATTTTTGTATCATGCACTTACTTCTTGAGCAACCAGCCATTGGAAGTGGGCAGATACTGCAGCTTCAGCTTGATCTGCATCCTTGTGGCCTTTTCCTCAGAGGGCCTCGGGTGGATCATAGGGTCTCTACTAAACAGTATTGTAAGTAAGAATACCATACATCCGGTTTGCAAAAGCTAAAATCTGCCTTCTAATCATGTTGTATATATTCAAATGTGCATGGACATACACAAAATTCTATTTTAGAGAATTTCAATGCATTCAGAAATATATATTTTTCTAAAAAGAAAGGTGAATGTGCATAAAATTGAATCATCCAAATGTCTTTAAAATATTTTGTATGTGGACAGTGCGAATTTATAAAAAATAGAGTCACTCTTGTGCATTGCATTTTATTTTGTATATTTGTTATTTTATGTTAATTTTCTAGCTAATTGTGATGAGAAGAACGAGTGAAATTGATGAAGGGGCAGTCACAAAGAACACCTGTGCCCATTACAGGAATTGAACCTGGGGATTTCGGTGGAGGCACTGAAAGTCGACGACATAACATGCTCGACTACAACTACGGAGTTGACTCTCGAGCATTGCAACGTACCTTGAAGGCAATGAGGAGAATGTGAAAATAACACACATTCACAATCTCAGTTATTTTTGGAGGTGATGGGATCAGCACTATCAGTGTGGGATCTACACATCTCGGGTCCCCCTGCAAAATATTACCAAAGGCCTAAATGTGCATTCACGGCATGGTGCTACATGGAGAGGGAACTTTACCTTTACCTGCATATATTGTATTCGTTTCTGTACTCCTCAGTACCTACGTTTATTTTTTATACACATACACAAACCTTGTACTAAGTCAATGGAAGAAATTGAACTCAGGTCTTCTACATGACTGTAGGATACACTACTGACTGGACCACCTGGACAGTCACGTTTGTACAGTGCTTTTCATAGTAAAGTCGCCTGTGGAGCGGTGGCTACCATAACAGGCAGTGAGGGTTCGTTAGCCAGTAAACTGAATGCAACATCTGCGTAACTGGAACCGCTATCTATGCAATGAAATAAGCTCGTACAATTACATTGACAGTTACAATTAAAATTAGCACATACATTGTTACAAGAGGTGTTGGAAATGTTGTCCTCCTGCTTCCACACATACATTGCAACTTCTTATGAAATTTTCACTAACACATATCAGTTCTCTTCTGAAATTGCTTCAATTTCTCTCCTGATGTTTTCTATCAATTATTCCAATGTATGGCTTCAGGTTTAAAAGCTTGGCAGCTCGGCACACAGATGTCATGGAAATGGCTGTTTCTTGTGCAAGGAGCTGGAGGGATTTTTGAGGAGTATGGTCCAATCGTGCTCCAATGTTGTCTAGTTTCTCCTTAGTGAGCACATGCCATTTCACCCTTCGCTGCTTATCAAGAACACACCCTGTTTCCCTAAATTTGATCACAAGTTTTCGAACACTGTCTCTGTGTGGAACACAGAAACATTTGGAAATTCTGCTGCAAAAAGTCTTCTAACTTCCTTCCCTACAACAATTTGTAACGGTGTAATAGTTGTACATAACACTTTGTTGTTTAAAATTGAACATATAGCATGGCATTATTAGGACTGCAGAAAAGCACCAGTAATATATAAACTAAAATAAAACAGTCTAAGACATTTGTTAACACCTTAACACTTCACAAACACGTACAAACTGGACACCAGCTATCTGGATACTGAAGCAGACGCATCCAGTGCCAAGGTCACATAAAGCTGTGGGTCTAAAAGCAGGCAGATGCGTTCTCATTACCATGCATGCTAGCCATCGCTCCATGGGCAACTTGACTGTGGAAAGCACTTTACATACGAATATAAAACACCGACATCAAATGGTAATTTACGGAGATCCAAGCATCCAGTCCAACCTATCAATTATTCCTATGACAAATGGCAAAAAAGAAAGATTAAAGAATTATTTTTAGAAACCTTATACTACATTAATGCATTTATTTTTTCCAGAATGCTGCTCTAGTGGCCTCTGTAATTCATTTACCTCTTCTGATCCTGGCTCTGTATGGGATTGACTTCAACCATTTGGTGAACGCTACCTGGAAAGTCGTGATGCAGTTGAGCTTCGTTCGTTTAGGGTTGGTTGGCCTCACAAACTCAATCTATGAAGACCGAGAGCCGATGGACTGCCCAGAAGAACATTGCATTTTCAAGTATCCTTCATTCATTCTCAAGTTCATGGGGCTGAGGGGTCAAGATTACTGGATGCAGGTTATAGGCCTTTGCCTCAACATAGTCTTCTATAGAATTATTAGCTATGCAGCATTGAGATGGAGAGTAGGGCACTCCACCCATCTCTACAAGAATTTATTCCGTGGAGCTTCATAGTGTAAATAAAAGTGTGTCTGTGTATTCAGTGTGATATTGTTATGTTTTTATTTTATAATAAACTGATAATTTATTAGTTACATGAGAGTATTACTATTATTGATTCTAACCATTTGCATATACAGCATGTTCTGTTCAAACCTCCGACACTTCAATTGATCATTGCTAAAAGGTTATGAAACATAATGGAATGCGAGTGGTACTAGACGAAAGAGAAACTCAAAGAATTTTATTTCATGACTTGACCATTCTCTCACTATGCCGCGCCACAATCGCATAAAGCACAATGGCTACTTCACAGCAGCGTGCCCAATCTGTATTCTGGTATGGAGAGAATATGTAGGTCAAGCGTCTGATTGGAAAACCATTTAGGCATGGTGTGCGAAGTTTGCTTGGAACTGCTTGGACACTTGGCAAAGTGATTTACGCGGGCTTCTCTGAAATCCCACTCGAATTTCTTTCACCTTCTCCTCTGGAACACGTTGACAAGTATTTCGGGATTGTTTATTAACACTTCCAGTCGCCAAAACTTCACACACCATGCCTTAATGGTTTTCCCATCAGGTGATTCACCTCCATATTCTCTCCGGCAATTTCTTTGCACTGTCATGATTGATTTGGTCTCTGCATACCAAAATACAGCTTGTGCACGCTGCTGTGGAGTCGCCATTGTGCTTTATGCGATTGTGGCGCTGCATAGTGAGAGAACGGTGAACTTCGAGGTCATACAATAAAATTATTTGAGTTTCTTCTTTCTCTAGTACCACTCGCATTCTATTATGTTTCATAACCTTTCAGCAATGATCAATTGAAATGTGGGAGGTTTGAACGGAACATGCTGAACATATTTTACTCAGTAGATAACGTCGCTGCAAAGGGTCGAAGGTTCAATACAAAGTGGAGGCACATAGTGACTCCGATTCTACTTTAAACTGAGTGTCCAGTCACAATGAGCCTATCTGTGGATAAAGTTGACTCAAACTCAAAACTCTGTAATCACGATCATGGGTAGTCAAAAGTGGAAGAAAAGTGATAAAATAAGAAAAACATTTTTTTAAGTAAGTAAAGGTTAATAACATATCTAGTTCTAGACAAACTTAAAGAAATCGGGATTTATCTTCCTTACAATCTTGTCAAGGTGTGTGGCCATATGCCTTGACCTATTGAAATGTTATAATCCTTTACTTATTTAAAAATTGTTCATTCATATTTTTCTTATTTTGTCACTTTTCTTCCATATTTGACTACTCACAACGATGATAATTACTAGATGAAACTGATGATGGGATGCTCATGGAGAGACATATTTAAGCCCAAAACAGGACTCGAACCCAGAATTTTCAGTGATGATATTGTGAGTTGACTTCCCATTGCACTCAGCCACCACAGCTGTCAATAACGATGTGCTACATAACATGTTGTCATGTCGGGAGTCTGAAACTGATTTAGCAATGAATAATGAAGAATAGCCTTTTTCTTATATTACTCTCTCTAAACTCCATGGCACACATCCGTTCGAGGGCCAATGACTGCAAGTGGTTTGCATTGGGTGGTGTACGATTGGTGAAGTTGGTGGTGTTACAAAGATTTCTGACACTTAATATCAATTAACAAATTAGTTCTTTCTTTCATGGATACAAAGAATGTACTCTTAAGTTAAATAGTTCATTTTTACATTTTATCTCCACTATACAATATCATTTATTATTACACACATAATGAAACTTTATACAGTACAAGTACTAGAAATATATATATACATAACATGATTAAACATTACACTATATTTTCTGTTACTGTCTTTTCCAAACGTATATGTTTGCTACAGTCTTTCATGTGTTTCTTAAGGTCCATTGAATTGTAAAATCTGTTGGCACAATTTGAACATTTGCAAGGTTTTATTTTATGCTTCTCTCTTAAGTGTCTGGAAAGTTGATGAAAAACAACAAACGACTTATTGCATATTTCACACACATGAGATTTCTGCCCACCATCAATCTTCACATGCAACAGAAAGTTATTTCTGTAACCAAATGCTTGACCATATATTTCACAAACATGTGTTTTTTCTTTAGTGTGAAATCCTTTAACATGTTCTTTCAATTTTGTTTTCTTTCAAAATCTTTTATTACACAAGGTGCATACATGATTTTTCTTTCTTTTCACATACGTTGTCTGATGCACTTCATGACAGATTCTTACGTGTCCTGTAAGTTGAAGCAAACGTTCAAACGATTTATTGCATATTTCACTTATATGTGGTTTCTGGGCAGAATGTATCGTCACGTGTCTGGCGAGATTAGATTTGTAAGGAAATGCTTTACCACATGATCCACATACGAAAGATTTTTCATGAGTTTTAGTATGTTTTCCAGTTCTTTATTAAGGGCATATTCTTTATTACAAAAAAGTGCAATGATGGGATTTTAACCCAAAGTGTTTCCTCTGGTGAGTTCTGAAAACAGAATTTACAGAAAAGCGTTCATCGCAGACTGGACACTTATAAAGTTTTACACCAAGGTGGCTGTATACATGATATCTAAGGCAATACGAAAGGATTTATTACAAATTGCGCAAATATATGGCTTGATTCCATAGTGTGCGTTCATGTGTCTTGTGTGGGATTCCTTATGGATAAAGCTACTGTTGCAAATTGAACATGAAAATTTCTATCTTGCATGCTTTTTTAATATTCTGGCTTGATGAATATCTGGTATCAATACACCATTTGATTTGGAGCATACACGTGATGTGTTTGCATTTGGTATCGAGAAATGACTGGTTCCTTGAATAGAAAGTAGTGAATGATTTGATGAATCCTTTTTACACAGATTCTTTCGAGTATGTGCTACACCAGAATGCAAGTCAGATAAGTTGACATCTGTGTGGCAGTTTTTATGTTTTACATGTTCATTTTTATGAGCAAAGTGTTTATTACAAAGTAGACAAACATACGGATTTATACTGGACTGTTGCAAGACGTCCTTTTGGATAAAAAGAGGGTCTTTTGAAGGGTCACTATGCTTCTTCTCTGCACACAGATCTAACACAGATTTTTCGGAATTCTCACCTTCAAAGACCCTGTAATATTATGAAAATTAGAATTAAAAGTAATTGTGAAACATGTAACTTTCAATTTATTACGCCATTACAATATATATTGAAAATTTTATAATTTTAAATTTTTGAAAATTTTATAATTTTAAATTTTTGAAAATTTTCTACATGGTATATGCATGTGTGTGTGTGTGTGCGTGAAAAAGAAGGGAGGCACAAATATTGATTGTTGAGTGCAGGTTCTTCAGTATGCCAGAATGTGGAGGTTAAAATACAACTCATCAACATAATAGGCATAAGCAACTCACATCATAATACAGACACTAGACAACTTTTCTTTCTCATGAAGGACGGTACAGATTTGCAGCATACATGATGAAAACGAGACAATAGAGCAACATTAGATAACATAGAGCAATAAGATCTGGCACATCTGGTGTACATCTTTAGTCGGTATATGACATGGATCATTAAAAGAACACACATTGGGTCAGACTAGTGTAAGCGGATGAAGAATATGCTGACCTCCGTGACAGAGTGGTTAGCACAGTGTGCTATGACACTAGAAGTCCTGGCTTTGAATGTCAGCCTGGACTTGGGTGTTTCTGCTAAAAGTAGAAGAAAAGTGAAACAAAATCAACCAAATCAATCAATCAAGTAGATGAAGAATGATGACAAGTGAGAAACTCTGGATGAGAAGCTGTTCACACAAATGCATGAATAGCTGGTCTCCATGGCAAAGTGGTTAACACATTGAACTACGATGCAAGGAGTCCCAGCGAGGGCATGGGTGTTTGGGAGTGTACATTCATCAATTTCAGCACATCATTACTAGACCCTGGATTTTTATGTAATCATCATCATCCTTTGCCATTTCCTGCCTCTGGCTGGGTCGGCATAGAAGTCAAGCCTCTCCATTTTATGCTGATCTTCCACTACTCCTCTCTTTCCACGGTGTTCAAATCTTGTCCTCTTCTCCTAACACTCTCCGCTATCGGCTCTTTCCACCGACATCTTGGCCTTATTCCCACTCCTTGTGCATGGTAAGCTCTTACTGGTAGTCTTTCTGCATCCATCCTCTTCATGTGTCCGAACCATTTCATCTGTGTCTGATCTATCCTGTCCTGAAGCTTCACCACACCCACTGTTTCATGGATCTCCTCATTCCTTATTCTATCCCTTCTAGTCTTCCCCAATATACTCCTTAAAAATTTCAACCCCACTGCCTGCATCTTTCTTTTGTCTCTCTCTCTCTCACTGTCCAAGTCTCTGCTCTGTACATAATTATCAGCACATAGTATGTGTTATATATTACCTTCTTCCATTTCATAGGTACATCCCTTTTCCATATTAATCTTTGAATGCTTTGATATAGTCCATTACCCATTTGTCCTCTTCTGTTTACCTTCTCGTCTATTCTTCCACTTCTCTTAATTATGCTTCCTAGATATTTGAAGCTCTCCACTACCCTCAACTCTTCCGTGTCCATCTTTATTCTTGGTTCATTTCTGGCTCTGTTTCTTGTTGTTATTAGCACCTCGCTCTTTTCTGCACCAAATTTCATTCCTGCTCTTCTGATTTCCGCATTCCAAGTATCAAGCTGTCTCTGTACTTCTTATTCCCTGTTTCTCCATATTACTAAGTCATCAACAAACAACAGGGCCTTCACAGGCCCGTAGCTAGAATTGATCTCCAGGAGGGGCTCACGGGTTATCAGGGGGGCTTTGTAAACCAAGTCCATATTTCTTTAAAAAAATAACAATATTACATAAAGGTAATTTATGTGTGTGTGGGGAGGGGGGTCATCAAGTTATATAAAATTTATAAATATCATACAAAAACTACATTTTTCTGCATCTTTTAAAACATATCTTGAGTGTTAATTGACTCGTACTGAACTCATCCATTACACACTCCGTACTACTTTAGATGATACATATATTTATACCACACACACAAAAAAAAAACGCACAATATTCAATCACAGTGCCTACAGTACATTCCACCCCCTGGCGGAAGCAATGAAACTCCCTTTCTTTCCAAAAACTTGGTAGCTGTTGACCTTTGATGCAGATCTGAAGGGAAGTTACATGATCCCATCGAAGTCACAGATTTCTGTCTAAACGGGACAGTCAAGGTGCAGATAAAGAAGCTCCCCTATGAAAGAACTTACAAAGCCCAGATAATATTTTAAATACTTGCAGCTACTTACACTTCTGCTCATAAACAAGATGAGTGAATGTAATAGCTGCTGTTTATGTTCTGTGGATTTATTCTTAAAAGTTGTGAGCTGTCTACATTTTCACTCTTCACTGCACAAATCATACAAAATAGTTTTACCTGAGGTCAGGGGGGGGGGCTGATAGCAGTTCCGGGGGAGGGGGGGGGCTGGCTCCTGTCTGGCTACAGGCCTGGGCCTTCATCTCTTCCTCTCCTATTTTCTTCCCCATCTCTTCGTTAATTGCATCCATTGTAATTATGAAGAGCATTGGGAAAAGAGCACTTCCCTGCTTTAGTCCATTACTTACACTGAACCACTCCATTTTTCCCACAGCTCTGGTTGGCCTTGAATGTCCTCTACACTTTGCACGCTATCTCTTCCTTGACTCTTTTCTCTTCCAAATCTTTGTTCTGTCCATGCTATTGTATGCCTTTTCTACATCTAGGAATGCCATAATCAAATAATTTCCATACTCATAGTGCCTTTCCTTTCCTCCATTTGCCTAATGGTGAATACCACATCTACTGTTGATCTGCCTCTTCTAAATCCATACTGTTCCTCTCTCATGTTCAGCTCTGTTACTTCCCTTATTCTTTTCTCTAATATTTTCTCATACACCTTTGCTGAGTGCCACATAAGTGTTATTCCTCTGTAGTTTTTACATTCCTTTCTGTCATCCTTCTTGAATCTGGGAACTACTAGTCCTTTTGTCCAATCTCTTGGCACTTTTCTCTCTTGCCACACTGTTTTCAACACACTGTACAGCCACTGCACACCAATCACTCCTGCTCCTAGTATCATTTCCATTGGCACTTCATGTAATATCAAAGTACAAAATATACATATAAATATGTAACAATAATTGATAAAATATGTACCCAAATATGTGTTATCAAAGGATATATGTAGATAATATGTAGTATCAGAGAATATGTAATATTAATAATAATCGAGTATCCAAGCAATTTCAAGTGGTGCTGCAGCGAAAGCTGAAGCAAAATACAATTTTGGACTTCTTTTCCTAAATTGTAGGTCTACTTTACTGTACTACTTTATGTAAGGTGTGTATTTGTAAGACGTGTGATAAAAATATATACAGTTTTGTGTTTAATATCACGGTTTCTTTGTTTTATATTGCTCCTATGACACTGGTACAACTTATTTCGCAAATGATCAGTTATTCGAACACCCCCCAGTCCCGAATTGTTTCGCATAATCGATGCTCTACTGTATTCAACAAAATTTTAAGGACATAAGTTTCTCAAATCAAAATTTGTATCAAATTTATAAACTCAAAAAAGACACAGTAATGTGCACATATTTACAAAACCAATTTTGTCAACTATTAATTACTTTTCACATCGCAAATTATTGTAGGAAATATAAATATGTAGGACAACTCTTCGTAACTTTCGAAACAAATTGTAATAAAAAAGGATCTACAGAAAGAACAATTGACTTTGGTACTTTTTGTACAAGGGAGCATATTGTGTAAATCGCTATGTACAGGAAAGCAACTATCTTCTCCACCAATGCCAAGTTTGTTTGTTAAAACCTAAAAGCAAAACGAAAATATGAAAACCAGAAAGGGTATCTGACAATAAGTTAAAACGAATCTTACTTTTTACATTTGCACTCACCTGTGGGGATATTTCATTCTACACCAAGAATTTGAAAAGGAGTAAAATTCTGTGTTTCAAATTCTAGATATTCTTGGTCATTTCTTAAATAACAGATTAGGAGATTGCTTTCTTTGCTTAAAGGTAAGAGGAAGTTATTGAAAGAGATCAGCTGAAAAGTATCTGTGAGCAAAGGGTTGATATGATTTTTTTATATTGATTAAATTATGAGTAATGGCAAATGTGTTGCCATGTTTTGTGGTGTTTTCTTTTTTATGACTTTGTCCTCCTTTTTTGCCATCCTCTGCCCTATTTTTTTGAATGTATGTGTCTGGTCATCCTATCAGTTTTCAACCTTCCATACCTAGCATAGAATAAGCTACATAACTGTTTTCTCCATCTATCCATAATGAAGCATACTACCATCTGAACTTCACTTGTATTCTCAACATCCTACACTCCAATTCCGGTAACTGATAGTATGAGAGTTATACATTTTTTGGAATTCTGATTTCTTCAAAAATGCTAACTTCTGGTAAGAAGACTGGCTCAACAAGTTCTTTCATGTTTAAATTCTGGTAACAGATTATGCAGCACCACATATTTTGCCCAAGGAGTAACGTCTGCATATTACTATACATTTTTTGTTTAATTAATGCATTAAATTCCCACTATGATACATTTTCTCTACATTACATTTCAATGCATATCTGTGCTACCAAATTATGGTCCAATCCAAACTACAGTTAAAGTCATATCATAATTAAAAAATGACAACTGAATATTTAAATTCCTATTTTTCTCTTGTTTATATTATTGTACTAAAATACTGTTAATAATTTCAAAATATCATTTTAATAGAAATGAAAATACTGCTGCCATTTTTGGGCTTTAGATCACAGTCACAATACACTGATTGTATTTTGACACACTTGTTCTGAAAAATCAGTTATTACTGAAGATTAGTGGCAGTCCAGCAAAAAGAAGGGCGAGGAGGATGTCTGTTAGAGTCTCATCCACCCCCCCCCCCAAACCCTCAGGTTTACTATAGAAAGGAATAACCTATACATCTTTTTTTAAATTTATTTTATTCATTTTATTTTATTTTTATATTGTTGTCTTTTTACAATTTTTGTATAATTTTATTCATACATTTATTACAATTATTTTATCAATAATTTTGTAACTAAATCATACAATTTATTGTACAATGTATTAATACTGTAATAACATATGCATAAGAAATGTAAATTTAAATGTAATCAATGACATGGGTTAGGTGGCAGAACAGCCTCAGGCTGAACCTTGCCCACGCAAATAAAGAATTTGAATTTGAATTTATGAAATAGAAATACATTTTGCACCAACTAGCAAACATGAAGTCGAAAGCAAATTCTGGATCGCTATGCCCTGGCTGAATAGAGTTGTCCTTGAAATGTATAGGAGCCAACAGACAATCAAACCTACTCACACCAATAAGGGATGAAATACAATAGTCATGCCAGTCCGGTTTTGTTGACCAGTAATGACAGTAGCTAGACATACGTTTTGTGCACATAAAAATGTTTATTCCCAGAAACACTTGAAATTCATCAATGTCTGAAGTTTGCAAGGGCTTGCCTTGTTGAGTTGCACAGAGGTTTGTGTGAAACACAATGGGATAATAATAATATATCTTTATTGAGCGGGTGAGGTTCAGCCTACGCTGTTCTCCCACCTAACCCTTGTCAGAATACAGTATACAGTTACAAACGGTATATATATCAATAATAAGAAAAAAGAAACAAGACAAAAATAATGATGAAAATAATACTAAATAAGTAAGAAAGATGAAGAAAAACATGGACAATTTTAAAACAAATAAGAACTGTAAAGATACAATTAATGAGTATATGTATACACATAAAACTAAATTTTAAATACACTCATTAAATACAATATTAAGTATATATACAGGGTGTTGCAAAATACCTGTTACAACACTTGGGAGGTGATTCGACAAGTAAAAACAAGGAAAAAATGCCATGTGAAAAAATGTCAAAATCGGCACCGTTTGCGAGTGACAGACGTGAGAAAATCGCCTCACACCATGTGTAAAGCACAATAACTCAAGAAGGAAGAAAGATATCAATGTCGGATTAAAAGAATACAAAGAAAGTCATGCCTGACAAATACAATGGTGCAGCAATTGAGGCCCAGTGTAAATTGTGCAAGTGGACTCTCAAAGAAAGTGGGACATGCACTGATGGAAAATATAGGAAAATTACTACTATTTTCTACATAACGTTGAGATCGGAATGTAGGCAGTAAAAAATGACGATGTATGTCCACATGTCACACTACTGCTGGGACACCGTCCCACACTCGGAAAATAGGATATTCACCCGAAAATGACGCTATGCCGTCAGATTACGCTGAGATTGATTTCAGCTAATTGATATAGAAAGCCCCACTAGAGGCGCTGGGAGTGTAGGTCACCTGTTACATATTAGCATTGGTGGATACTATGTAGAGTGTAGTCGACCGTTGTTCTTCCTGTCTGTTCTGCGTGTCGCAGCGTGGAGTTTAGTTTGGTGTGTGCGTGTGTGGTTGAATTGCACCAAGGAATATTGTATGTAGAGTACGTATTCCAGTGTTCTTTCTCGGTTTGCAAAAACTGCGTGGACACCTGTGCGACATTATGTGGGTGCCAATCACGGTAATTGTGATCAGTCACTCGGAGGGAAAGTGCTCCCTTTGCTGGGCAGTTCTTGAACAGGACGATGGCGGAGTACTCTACCCACGAGCTTGCTGATATGCATCTCATTTATGGAGAGGTAAACTGAAACAGCCGTATCACAAACGTTTTCCCAATAGGCAGTTACCAGCACATTCACTCTTTCAAAGATTTGATGCTTGATTGCGTGAAACTGGATCTCTACTACCCCGTAGACAGGATTGTGGACACTGTAGGCACTGTGAAATTTGAAGAGGACATGTTGGATGCAATACGAGACCGTCCTGGCACCAGCACACGTGTCATTGCTCGTACGCAACAAACCCACCATAGCAATGTGTTCCGCATTCTTCAGGAGGAGGGATTGCACCCATACAAATTGCATAAGGTGCACCACATACTGCCCACGGACTTTCCTCTATACTTGCATTTCTGCCAATGGTACGTGCAACAAACTCTTGCCATTCCAGATTTTCCAACAATAGTTTTGTGGACTGATGAGGCAATGTTCACCATGGATGGCATGTTTAATAGCCACAACAGCCACATCTGGGATATGGACAATCTGCATGCAATCATTGTGCTCCATCATCAAAATAAGTTCGCAGTGAATGTGTGGTGTGGCGTAGTAGGTGACCACTTGATAGGCCCGTACATTTTGCTCTCTACTTTGTGTGGTGGGAATTATCGGGTGTTTCTACATGACGTATTACCTGAACTTTTGGAAAACGTGCCACTGGCAGGTAGACAACATATCTGTTTTCAACACAACGGCACCCCCGCACATTTCGACCGGGGAGCCAGGGCCTTTCTCAACGATATTTTCGGCGATTGTTCGATTGGCAGAGGTGGACCTTTACCGTGGCCACCACTTCGTTCCCCCGACTTCACACCACTGGATTTCTTTGTGTGGGGAGAAATGAAAAGGCCCGTGTATGAAATCCCTGTGGAAAGTGCTGAGGACCTCGTTGCTCATGTTAGTGCCACTGCTGGGACAATTGGTGACATGCCAGAGGCATTTGCACGTACCAGACAATCAGTGCTTCGCCGATGCCATCTTTGTCTTGAAGTCAATGGCGGACATTTTCAACAAAGTCTCTGAGTATACTGGTGTTTGTGAGCCCCTATCAGCACCGCATAGTGTCTTTTAGTGAAAGGTGCAAGTGAAGATGCTTGAAATTGCTGTACTTCATACCATCGATCTGCATGTGCGGAGGTTGTGCGCTTCTCAATGGAATCCTTTCAAGATGTGCTGTGCCTAGAAATTTTATATGCCATTGTGTGCATTTTCTCGCCATTCTCCATCTTCATTCCTTTGAGGATTACCCACTTTCTTTGGGGAGCTCTCTTGTAGTATGTACAGCCTGACGACATGTGGCCATTGTTTAACATTTTTCATACTGCAAAGTAGTGTGTCAACATTAAGGGATTGAAAACATTTTTTTATGATTTTCCCGTATTTTTTTCCATTTGGGATGGTGTCCCAGCAGTCGTGGGACATGCGACAAATTGGTTTCTTTTCTTCTTTGTACTGCAATGTGAACCATGTACAACAGGAGATTTGCAGTTATTTTCCTATTTCCCAGGTGTGGGATGGTGTTCCAGCAGTAGTGAGACTGATTGATTGATTTATTAGCATCCATTCAACTTTACAAAAGTTTGGAATTGTCACATTGTACATGTACATTTAGAATACATCTATAAAATTATAGGCATAATATAATATAAAATACAATAGATAGTATGAGATACAAGATATCATATAAATAAAGGAGAATAAATGCATGCTCAATGTTTTTTTCTTGAGACAAATTGGCTAATAATTTGTTATCTACGTATATTCAATGTTCACTTCATCTGCTATGACATTATGTACACATATATATATATATACACACACAAACATATATTGAGCATTAACTAGTCACCTATACTTTCATCTAGATAAATGGAATCGAACAGCAAAGGAAAAAAAATAAAAAAAATAATGATAGGGCAGTTCTACTTTGTTACATTATTGTTGTTATTCCTGCCACTTACGGTGTCAATGTGCTCTTGCACTGTGTAAAAACAATGTACCTTTAGGAATCTTTTTAGATGTAACTTGTATACTGGCAATGACTATGTTTTTGAATGCATTTGGTAGCATGTTAAATAAGGGTATAGCATTATATGTTACCCCTTTTTGGTAGAATGTGGTATTGTGAAATTCCATATGTAGGTCATTTTTTCCCTTCATGTTGTAGGTGTGGTAGTCCTTATTTGCTGCATGTGTATTTTGACAAATTTTCATGCCTGTTAGGATTTCGTATAAGTATATGCATGGAACTGGCAATATCTGTAATTCTTGAAATAATGGTTTGCATGGTGCATCTGTTGGAGCATTTGCCAGAATTCTAACAGCTCTTTTTTGTAGTCTGAATAATGTAATGCTTTTGTTCATGTTCCCCCAGAAAATGATGCCGTACCGTAATACAGAGTGAATGATGCCATAGTATAGTGTTTTTGCTGCTTCTAGATTTACTACATTTCTTACTGTTCTTATCGCATAACAAAACCCACTAACCATGTGGACATACATCATCATTTTTTACTGCCTACATTCCGATCTCAACATTTTGTAGAAAATAGTAGTAAATTTCCTATATTTTCCATCAGGGGATGTCCCACTTTCTTTGAGAGTCCCCTTGCACAATATACACTGGTCCTCAATTGCTGCACCATTGTATTTGTCAGGCACGACTTTCTTTGTATTCTTTTAATCCGACATTGATATCTTTCTTCCTTCTTGAGATATTGTGCTTTACACATGGTGAGAGGCGATTTTCGCATGCCCGTCACTCGCAAATGGTGCCGATTTCAACATTTTTTCACATGGCATTTTTTCCTTGCTTTTACTTGTCGAATCACCTCCCAAGCGTTGTAACAGGTATTTTGCAACACCCTATATATATATATATAGGCACACACAAGAGAAATATTTGACATGAAGTAATACTAAGTTCTTACATTGACATTAATCTATTGTGGGATGTATATTTATTCATGTGTGCTTCTAGATTCTAACTGTTTACATAGTAGATAGTCCTTTGCTTTGGATTTAAGAACATGGGGTGTTGATTAGTTAGTTCTTGTTATGGGCAATTTATTCCAGGTTGAAACTGCATTTACCGAGAATGATGATTTGAAGGAGGCGGTACTGTAATGACATGTAAAAAAAGTTTGTTATGCCCTCGCGTGGAGTGTGAGTGTATTTGAGTGCCTAGTTTAAATTTTCTGAATAGATAATCTGGTTTACTTACTTTTAAAATTTTGTTTACAAAAGTGATATTGTGCAGATGCCTTCTTCTGTCCATTGTTAATATTTTCTTTGTGTTCAAATGAGGCAGGATATGTTCATATTTTCTTATGTTCAATGCAAATCGTATACAAGAATTTTGAATCAGCTGAATTTTCCTTTTATCTCTGATTGAGATCCCAGGGCCATAAACTACATCACAGTAATGAAAGAGTGACCACAATAAGAGCTCAACGAGCTTCAGTTCAACTTTTTCAGTTTGATAATTTTGAGACCTATATACATTTCTGAGAATGTAGAATGACTTTCTACACAGTTCATTGATGTGTTCTGTTCAAGTAAGAGAACTATCCATTACCAAACCCAGGTTTTTAGATGTTGTTTTATGTGGTATGCATGTCCCATGCATTTTCAAGACCATGTTGTTATACTTTTCGTTCGTAATTGATTGTCTGTTCTCCAGTAACATGTATGTGGATTTGTTGGGGTTTAATATCAGTCCATTGGAATCACACCAAGTGGAAATTCTTTCCAATTCATCGTTGAGGACCACAGCATCACGTCTAACTGAAATTGGATTGGTAGGTACGTATATCTGTGTATCATCAGCATAGAGATGATATGTACATGTTTGTATTGCTTTCGATAAGTCTGCTGTGTATAAAGTAAACAATAATGGCCTCAATATTGATCCCTGAGGCACCCCAGTTTTTATTGGCACAGATTTTGAAAATGATAGTGGAGTGCCAGGCATTTGTTCTTTCTGGTGTCTGTCTGTAAGATACAAGTTGAACCACTTGATTGTTAATGGGCTGAAGTTATAATATCTGAGTTTAGCTAAAAGTAGATCATGCCATACACTATCGAAGGCTTTGCTGAGGTGTAGGAGGACTAGTATGACTGCACTCCGTTAATCCATGAAATGAAGGAAGTCATCTACTACTGTTGTGAGTGCAGTGTCTGTACTATGTTTACTGCGAAAACCTGACTGTAATTCTGGTAATATATTGTTTGCATCAACAAATTTGATAAGTTGCTGACACACTACTTTTTCAATAATTTTGGAGACAACAGGCAGCAAGCTTATTGGTATAAGGTCATCAAGACTTTGAATATTCTTCTTCTTTGCTAGTGGGATTACGTGAGCTTCCTTCCATATGGAGGGAAATTCTCCAGTACAGACAGAGAAATTGATGATTTGTGTTAATGCAGGCAGTACAAAGGGAAGCGATAACTTTAACATTTTAAGTGTGATTTTATCAGCTCCAGCTGCATTTGAGTGTATACTATGTATTGCCTTATATATGTCAGCTTCTGTTATTGTTTTGTGAAACATAAATCTGTGGTGTTCTCATTCTTGTTTGTCATGAAGTAATTGTACTCTTTTTGGATAAGTGTTTCAGAAAAATTGAGATTTTGTGTTACACTAACAAAATGGTTGTTTATAACATCTGCATCCCTAAGGATTAGATGGAAGGGCATCAACATTATTTGTAGTTTTATCAACAATACCTAAATCTTTTAGTTTTTGCCAGGTACCACGTGTGTTCATATTTCTGCTGTTTACATGGAATGTGAAATATGCTTTCTTTTCCTGCCTTGTAATTGATGTTGTGAAGTTATGGAGATCCTTGTAATGTAGCCAGTTATGTGGGTTATTTGTTCATTTAAATCTACATAAGGCATTATCCCTGAGTTTCATCACTAGTTTACATTATCTGTGATCCATGGAGTATATTTTTCTCCCATTCTTGCCATTTTGGTAGGTGCATGAATTTCAAAGACACTTATGATTTTTGAATTAAAATAGTTTATTTTGTCTTGAGTAGTTCATCACTCAAAACAAAGTGAGAAGATTTGAAGAGGCCTCTTATCATCCAATACAGCTTTAGTCAGACATACCATACTTGTAAAACACAGGAAAACACTCATTAAAAAAAAAAAAAATCAGGAACCGACAAATCATTAACATGGATTGTTTGCTTAAAAAGTCTAAAAAAAGCATGATAAAGTGATAGCTATAAAAATTACTTGTCACAATACATCAACCGTTAATTTTGAAATATTGTCTATACATAGATGCTCTGCAAAAAAATACCATTTTTGGAGAGTCTATATGTAGATCCAACACAAGTAATGGGTTAATGTGACACTTGTGACCTATTGACTATTAACAAAAGAAAATGTATCTCGTTTTCTAAAAATGTATAACAATTATCATCCAAGCATCCCTCAAAATTGCAACAAGATTGTGGCAAATACCAATGACAACTTATTGTAGTAGATTTCTACATAATAAAGAGGTATAAACATGACCTCCTTTTCTAGTTATTTAATATAAAATGCTTAACTACTAGTAACATATTAAGTGATAGCAGTGGCGTGGCGTGGGATGTTTAAAAGTGTTACCGGTTATCAGTAAGACATTTAAAGAAGAAGGAGCCGTAAGACTTGGGTGCCTTCCCACCTCATACCTCCCCCCATGTCTTGCAAAGTAGTTCCTATAATATTATTCTGGTACGACTGCAATTCAATACTAGATTTTGGTAAAGTTATTATTCAGGAAAAAAATGTTGGCATAAGCACTGAAGTGAAATCGCAAACATTGGTTGTTGACACAATAAACATGAGACTAATAAAAAAATACGTAATTTGATACTTACTGAAACATCGAAGTAATTAACATCGCTTGTTAATTAACTGACAATGCCCGAAAACAACAAGGACGAAAGACACCACACACAAAACTCCCACCAACCTTGTTTACTTTTGTAACATGTGAAGCACCCTCCTTGCCCCCTCCCCTCTCAGCATCGGCGCTTTCCCAATAGCCAATATTTCCTTCGGCACCTTACACTGCAAGAAGTCCAGTTCTACTACTGTTGCCATCCAAGTTCTTTTGAAACCAGATTTGCCCAAATTGTGAACTTTTCATTTCAAATAAGATGTATGTAGAGTAGATTCAGTCTTCATCTGTCTCCTAACTACTCCCACTCCCATGTTTCGCTAATTCCACAGAAATCTCATTTCTGACAGCACTTCTATTTCGTATATTTTACGTTCCTTGCTACCTTTAAGGCTTTCGCTTTATCGGATAATCGTAATCATGACTATGAGGATGCATGGTGAATTATTGAAATAAAATTATTATTATTTTTGTGTATGCAATTATTAATTTTTATAATTATGTAAGTAAAAGAATAACAAGAAACATTGAAATAACCATTGCTTGCTGAGGATTCAAACCTGTGACACGTCAGAGCATGCTAAATTAACAATCGGGAAATTATGCTTCTAAGTAATGTTTTCACACAAAAACAGTGATGCTACCTCAAAAGCATTGCTTCAATCCAAAATTATCACATTCCTGCGACACCGTATGTCAATCTCAATCGCCCCTGTCAACAATTATCACAAATTCCTGTAACCAAAATAATATTATATGTGTGAAATATAGAATTTTTAGGTTGACATGTTTAGAAGGACAGCGGACCCCTTGACCATCCCCATCCCTCTACTCTCCTTCTCGCCCATGATGTCGAAAAAGGACAAAGAGGACTTTCGTAATCGCTGATATTTAGTGTAAATACAAAATATAACTTGGTAGTTTGCTTTTCCTCAGTGTGAGTGGACCTCAGAGTAAGATAGACTTGATTAGGCAACTTAGCTCTCTTCTGTCAATTGAATATGGCAAGACTGGTCTGTATCCGATAAGGATCACCAGCAACTGTGGCGGCTAGACATGGCAATAACCTGCTTCCTCCTCCTGCCGTAACAGTCTTTGCCGGGATGCGAAGTCTTCCTTGCGTGGGCTCAGGGTCCTTTCCTCATGTTGCCTCAGGAGGGTACCGGAACAGTTATCTCTTCGCTTTTGCTGGTGTCAGAAAAAATGTCAGTCTGCAATATTTACTTTACGAGAATATTACCAGTTTATGTATGTAATAATATTTTAAGACAGGTTTTTCAATTCTTCATATTTTGTTGTTACCTGCGGTAACAGCGGTTACTATCTGAGTGATAGTATATCAAAGTGAACAAATTTAGAAGTTATTTGTAGTCACTTTCTTTGTTCAAAAAACCTACTTTTTCTACACTCGTAAAAAACATTGATTTTTCCAGAAGAAGAGTACATTTCCCTGACATTTCTAGAAAAAATAAATTCCCTGACTTTTCCAGGTTTTCAGACTAGTAGACACCCTGACTAAACACCTACATATGACAAGTTACCACACAAAATCCTGACTTCTCTGCACAGTAGTTCACAAGGCATTGGGGATAAATGAGAACATAAGGCATTGACTAAATAACAAAACACACTCTCCTAACACTCAGTCATCAATAATCTCTGTTTCCACACACAGTTCAATAAAAGCATGATAACAAAAGGGACCCAAGTAAATGTACGGAAACAACAATATTCACAAGTTCATTTGTAATATCAGACGGAAGGTCTCAAAGTGAAAAACTCAAACCAGCACTCCATACAAAAATGTTTCGTATTTGAGGAAACAATGCATTGAGCAACAATGACCACCATGATGAAATTGACAATTTTGAAGTTTATTAACAGTGCTAACTACCATGGTAGAAAGTATTAATGCCTTGATTTCACGGGTCAAAAAAATGTACGCCTATCTAAAAGTTGTTTTTTTGTTTATTTCCACCATACAAAATACAACACATTACAAGTATTTGGAATGGATTTTAGAAATAACATTAATTACATTGTAGTCCATTTTGTGTTAACGTTATTCCAAGCGTAGGTGACTGTTATGACATTTCATGTGTTTCTTAAGACTGTTTAAAATGTAAAAACTTTCATCACAATTTGAACATTTATAAGGTTTCAATTCATGACTACTTCTTAAGTGTATGGAAAGTTTACTAACAGTAAAAAATGACATACTGCATATTTCACATACATGAGGTTTCTGTCCAGAGTGCTTCTTCAAATGTAAAATAAGGCTATATCTGTAGGCATATGCTTTGCCACATATTTCACAAATGTACGTC
This sequence comes from Lepisma saccharinum, assembly GCF_977018435.1. NCBI lineage: Eukaryota > Metazoa > Arthropoda > Insecta > Zygentoma > Lepismatidae > Lepisma > Lepisma saccharinum. Next base: position 10,896,158 of record NC_139235.1, read on the forward strand.
TTCTCTTTAGCATGAACTCTTTCAACATGCAGTTTTAAAGTTATTTTGGATATAAAATCTTTCTTACACATGGTGCAAATATGCTTTTTGACTTTCTCAACGTCAGTTGTCTGGTGCACTTCATGACAAACCCTTGTGTGTCTGGTAAGCTCAACCAAAACTTCAAAAGATTTCTTGCATATTTCACATGTATGTAGCCTCTGAACAGAATGGCTCTTTATGTGACTGGCAAGGTTATATTTGAAAGCAAATACTTTGCCACATGTCTCACATTCATAATATTTTTCATTATTATGAATATTCATGTGTGTAGTCAGTTGCCACCTATGTGTATATCTTTTATTACAAAAAATGCAGTAATGAGGTTTTAACTTGAGGTGTTTTTTCTGGTGACTTTTGAAAGTAGAATAAAAAGAATAGCTGTTACCACAAACTAAGCATTTATACGGTTTTACACCTTGGTGAATATACATATGATGTTTAAGTATATTTCGAGTTGCAAAGGATTTATTACAAAGTGTGCATGTATGTGGTTTAATTCCATAGTGTGCTTGCATGTGTGTTACATAGAATTGTTTGTGGTTATAACTTCTGCTACAAATTGAACACCAAAATACTTTTTTCCCATGCTTTTCAATCCTTATGGGTTCATCAAAATTTGGTAATAATGCACTATTTGATTTGGAGCATACATGTGACATTTTTGTACTAGGTTCTGAGATCTGATCATGGCTGGATCCTTGAGTAGAAACTTCTGATTGGTTGTTTGATGAATCCTTTTCACACAACTGCTTAGAAGCCTGTTCTATGTCACAAAGAACAGAACATAAGTTACCTTCTGTGTCACAGTGTTCATGATTTATGATATCTGCTGAAGAGTCACTAAGCTGCTTCTCGGCACACAACACTGCCAGAGGTTCTTCAGATTTCCAGATTTCATATACCCTGGAATATGACAAAGATTTGAATTAAAACTAATTATGAAATATGTAGCTTCTATAACATTAAAAACATTATAGGATATTCATATGGAGTATGTATGGTGGTGTATATGAGACATTCCATTGTTGCAGGTGGGGCACACAGACTACATTTTTGATATGAACGTAACTATTCAACAGATAGTTAAGCAACATTTCTGTGCAATGAAATATGAAACTAAACACTGTTGATTAAACATAACTACCCTTAAAATACTATCCCAGATTTGTGGCTATAAGTGGAATATTTTTGTGTCATGGGTGGGACAGATGAAACACTGCTTCTTCATTTTATAAGAAATTTATCTTAATTTCTGTGAATTGTCAAATTATGAAAAATAAATTATTTAAGACAAAGAGAGAACATAATTGACCTTTGAATATTCTAGTAGAGTTGAGGGGGGAAATATCACAGTTAGAGGAGAAATCAATTGTTTCTTGGTGTCATGGGTGAGACACAATAGAAAACTAAGGTAAATCAAACAATTAAAATAAATGAACAATATGTAAAATTCATACTACCTTCTAACTTTATTATGGACAATACTTGAATTCTTATGCAAATGTAAATTTTTCATTGCTCACTCACAAGATAGAATAAAGATACAGCACTGAATTTAATTTAAAAAATTGGGGTTCAAGGTCACTTTCACATGGAATTCCCAATATATAATTTTAGAGTTTTCTTCATCTAAAAATACAAGAATGTTAAAAGAAATGAGAAACAAAGTGTACATAATTTTTTAAAAAAAATAAGGATACAAGGAACATTTACTAGTTAAAAATAATAATTTGATATTTTGCAATCTGGCTATATTCAAACTTTACAAGAGTGCAGTGTTGTCAGATGTAGAATGGCGATAGTTTACAAGCACTGTATATGATGGGGGGGGGGGGGAGGTGGTGTAGTTGATGAAGAACAGATATCTAAGAAAAGTGGAATCTGAGCTTGTGTGGAGGAGGAATAATAGTTTCTTGCCTCCACAAATGTGAAATAATGAGGATGTATATAAAATTGGAGAATAACAGATTCCTTGAGTTGGGGTGAAGAGTTTTAGGGTTGTCATGAATTCATGCGGTGGAGAGAGAGGTGATGAAATTTAGGCAGATCTTACCCCCTGCTCTGCATCTATGAGAAGGATATGAGGGTTTTACTTAGGCTCACCTGGGCCTTTGACTGACACCAGCAATGCTATTTTCAAAATTTCCTCTCCTTTAGAAGAACTGCTATGATGTTCCAAAATATGAAAAATTTCATCTTTTCAGAATTTCTTCTAGAACATTCAAGTGATTCTTGGTGTGGATTGTTTCAGTTTATTCTAGATATTTGCAATAGTTTCATGGTTAGTAAGCCTATTCAACTATTCTGATAACTATGATTCAAGGGTTGCTATTTATGTATCCGGAATAACAAACAAAAAAAAAATGTGTATCATTGAAAATGGTTTTATTGTTTTTCAAAATATTCTCCATGATGATCGATGCACTTTTGCATACGTTTGAACCAATTCTCATAGCACTTTGTCCATTCCAATTGAGGTATCTCAAAAACATGCATTTTGAACGCATTAATCACTTCTTCTGGCATCGAAAATCGTTGACCACGTAGCTTATTCTTCACGTACGGGAACAAATAGAAATCATTTGGTGCTAAATCAGGGCTATATGGCTGATGACCCATCAATTCAATGTTTTCACCGGTCAAATACTGAGTTGTTTGGACCGATGTGTGACAACTCGCGTTGTCATGGTGAAGAATGATCCTGTGTCGCTGGTTGTTTTTTCTGATTTCCCCAATGACTTCTGGCAAACAAATGGTTGTGTACCATTCAGAATTGATGGTTCTACGATTCTCTAGTGGCACTGTAGCCACATGTCCATTTTCCCCAAAAAAACACAGGCGACCACATGCTTCGAAGTGCTTCTTGCACGAACAACTTTTGTTGGGTTGGGCTCATCTTGGAACATCCACACCATCGACTGCTGTTTGCTTTCGGGCTCATAAACATAGATCCAAGATTCGTCACCTGTGTAGATGTTATACACGGCTTTTGAAGCACCACGATTGTATTTTGTGAGTATTTGTTTGCACCAATCGACACAAGCCTTATTTTGAGCGATTGTCAAATTATGCGGGATCAAACGCAAACAAATCAAACACTAAGTTGCTGACCAAGGCAGTTTATTATGATAAAAAACACTTAACAGGTAACGTTTCAACCCTGTATCAGGGTCTTCCTCAGACGAAACAAGTCTTAATTATATTACAAATCTTCTTCACGGCTAAATGTTCATGCAATCACTTACGTATGCTAGTCATACTAATGCCCAGGGATGCCTCAATCTCACGATATGTCACATGACGATCTTGCATTATCAGTTCTCGCACAGCATCAATGTTTTCTGGCACAACAACCGATTTTGGACGGCCTTCTTTAGATTCGTCCGTGACCGAACGATGGCCATGATTGAATTCACTAAACCAGTGATATACAGTGCTTTTAGATGGTGCTTTATCGCCAAAAGTTGAAGTAAGTTGATCGATGCACTGTTGTTGAGATAATCCACGTTGAAAGTCATAGAAAATCATTGCTCGAAAATGTTCTCGAGTTAATTCCATTGTTGGCCTCCAATGAAATTTTCAAGTCCCTGTATCAAACAAAAAAAGTATCCATAAGCACAATGTTCTGGGTACATTTACTATAGAAATGTCCAACTTTACGATGGATATATTAGATGTTACCTAGCAACATTAGTGTTGCCAGTTCCGGATACATAAATAGCAACCTATGTATTCTGCTGGTTCAGTGGCCAATGACTTTAAGTGATCAACTCTTGATCTCGCCACCAAACTTCTCAATTTCGAGGTAATCTTTGTGAATTTCACTTCATCAATTTCATTGTGAATGGATGAAAGTGCTGTAAAATAACACAATAGGAACTATGGCATTCCATATGTTTCCAAGAATTGATTGAAAGAAAGTAAACTTTCATTAGAATTTGAACATTTGTAATATTTTGTGTACTTTATGACTACTCTTTAGATGTCAACAAAGCTGACCCACAAGAGTAAATTATATATTGCATATTTTACATACATGTAGTCTCCGAACCGAATGAAACACAAAACTTTTATTACATGTGGTGCAGGTCTATTGTCTGGTAGTGCGAAACTTTTTTCACACATTGAATGCTTGTAAGATTTAACATCTAGCTGCCTACATACATATGACATCTAAAAGAATACTTCTGTGCCAAGGATTTATTGCAACATGTGCAAAGTAGAGTACTACAAGGGACCACTTTCACTTGATCATACTCGTTCAAGTCTTTCTCTCTCTCTTTTTTTTTTTCTCACACTGTGTTTGCGATATCTAGCCAAAATTGCCGAGTTCAGGTACTATTATATATGTTCCAAACTGTTGTTGAATACTTATTCACTGTTGTAGTCCATTCTGTTCTTATGATTTAACAACTTTGCAATGCCTTGTGGGTTTAAATTGTCGTGAGGGTCACCATGGCTGTCTAGATTGCAAACCTATGTTTTCTAGCGAAACTATAAAAAATCCAAATAACTGCAGAACGAGGTTCAGATATTAATGTAGATAAGGATATCGGAAATGGAACCTGTGCATGTTGTAAGTTTTTATATAAAGAGTCTCAGTGTTGTTGTCTTAAGGGACATTTAAAAAATACAAGATGGTTGAGTGTTTGATTAGCTTCTCCACATTGACAGGAAGTTGATGGCACAATCTTTAAACAAGTCAAAAGTTGATTTATTAATACATGGCCTGTATGCATGCTTAATATAAAAATAACCACTGCCCGAGGTAGATTCATGTTTTGATACCAAGGTCTATGATTTCTGACTTGAGCATGCCACTTATAGGATGTGGTATTTTGTAGCTCTATTTTGCACCACTCCTCCCACTGTTTTTGTAACTTATATTTTACTCTGGGTAAGGTAATCGAAGAGGTGTCACATAGTCCTCGGTTCTCGCTTTCTCTGCATTTGCATCTACTATGTCATGGTATTTATTTTGATTACTATGCACACGAATATAAGTGAAAACCACTTTCTGTCCTTTTTGTCGAAGAAGCTGCATTGTGCAGAAAATCAAGTATTCATATGTTGTTAACTTGTAAGTGGCACTACCTGTTCTTGACAAAGCCTGCAAGATGCTCAATGCATCAGTGAGGATTAGGGAGTGGGTAATTCTTAGTTCTAAAACGTAGAGGAGTGCTTGACATATAGCATACCACTCAGTCGAAAATATTCACATATCTTGTGGTAATGTAAATTTTTGAATTTCATTGTACGATGGAACATAAAATGCACAACAAACTCCATCATTGGATTTTGAACCGTCAGTGTATTTAAAAGTCAACTTAGGCCACAATTCTTTATAATTCTCATGTCTGCCATGGTGATTGTAGTGTATCTCTACATGTGATTCAATAGGGATTGTCAGATGAGATATGAGTGGTTCTATATGCGTGAAGGTGAGATGATAGGCTTCGGGATCAATTAAATAACACTCGAGTGTAGCATGCTTGAGTGTATAGAATCAAATATAATTTCGATGTGACAATAATCATAGAAACACATGTGTAAAAATCGGCCGTAGGAGTTTCAGCCAATAATCATTTATTCATTTTCATATATTGCTACGTATTGGTAATATACTTTCTTCACAAATGTATGCTTACTCTTTAGCATGAATGCCTTTCACATGCGTTTCTAAAATGTTTTTGGACCTAAATGCTTTCGTACAGATGTTGCAGATATATTTCTTGTCTTTCTCCACGTAAGTTGTCTGCTGGATCTCATGACAAATTCTTGTGTGCCTGTTAAGCTGAAGCAAAAGTTCAAAAGATTTCTTGCATATTTTACATGTATGTGGTCTCTGAACACAACAGCTCTTTATATGGCTGACAAGACTTCTTTGGAAAGCAAATGCTCTGCCACATGTCTCACATTCATAAGATTTTTCATTACTACGAATATTCATATGCATTTTCAGTTGCCACCTGTGTGTATATCTTTTATTACAAGAAGTGCAACAATGAGGTTTTATCTCGAGATGTTCTTTCTGGTGTCTTTTCATACTAGAATAAAAAGAATAGCTTCTATCACAAACTGTACACTTAAAGGTTTTTGCACCTTGGTGACTACATATATGATGTTTAAGAGAATCTTTACTTACAAAATGTGCATATAAATAGTTTGATTCCATAGTGTGCATGCGTGTGTTTTGTAGTGTGTTTGTGGGTGTAACTTTTCTTACAAATTAAACACCAAAATACTTTCTTTCCATGCTTTTGAATCTTTATGGGTTGATAAAAATTTGGTAATAATGCACTATTTGATTGAAGCATACATGTGATGTTTTTGTAATAGGTTCCGAGATCTGATCATGGCTGGATCCTTGAGTAGATTTGTAGTTGATGAATAAGAAATATCCAGGAAAAGTGGAATCGGAGTTTTGTGTGGAGGTTCAGTAATGGTTTCTTGCCTCCGCAAATGCGAAATAAAGAAGCCACATTATAAATAAGAAAATACAAACTACAGCATTTCATGTGTTCCAAGGCAACAATGAGGGACCAAAATGCATTTTTCTTTCTTTCTTCCTGTTTTCGGCCCTTAATGTCTTGGTTAAGCAACAGTACCTGAAAGATCTGTTTACTGGGTATCGAAGCTCACTATTAGGACAAGCTATCTGATATAGGACATTACTGGGATATTGATGCTGTTAGCACCCTTTAAATACTCAAAAATTGCAAAATGTGCAACTTTAGAATTAGGCTTATCTTAAAAGAACATCACACAAAAATAAACTAAGTATGTCATCTTGTAGGTGAATATATGTACTAACATATGGAAATGAAAAAAATATTTGGGCCTCATCCCATTTTTTTTAAAAAAAAATGATTGGATTGAGTTGGTGTTTTAAGTCCAATTCATGCACAGTAAGGGTAATCGGGACTGGACCTACAGTTTAAAGTGGAATCCGAACCACTATGTGCCTCCACCTAGGGTGACCAGACGTCCTCTTTTATCCAGAGATGTCATCCTTTTTAGGTATCTGTCCGGCATCCGGGCAGATTTTTTAAAAATCGGTAAATGTCCTCCTTTTTTTGGATAGAGTATTGCATCGACCATAGCAAATGTGCTGAATACAGAATGCTTCATTTGGTGCACGTTAATTTGAGCAATTCTCACCTAGCATCTGGGAGATCAATACGATCACTTTCCCGACTGAGTCATTAGTAGTATTAGTGTATTTAAGGCACTAAAAACATCTGAAATAGGCAGTCAAATAGGCCAAAATGATGAAAATAGGCACTTAAAAGCACCATAAAATAAGGAAAGGCACTAAAATAGGCACTTAAAAGGCACCCTAAAATTAGAAAAAGTCATTAAAATAAGCAATGGATGTGAACTTATTTAAATTTTCTTCTTACAACACACAGTTATACTGTATTAGCACTTCAGTTTATAACACATGTAGTCTGCGAAGTTTCTTTTCGGTTGATTGATTTGGTTTATTTTACTTCGCTTTTTTGCTACTTTTGGCTAATCGCATCTGTTAGCAAAATGTTGTAAGATTTTTGTATATTGATTAAATTATGAGTAATGGCAAATGTAGCCATTTTTTGCAGTGTCCTCCTTTTTCGCCATGTTCTGTCCTCTTTTTTTAATGTATGTCTCTGGTCACCCTACGTCCACCGGGTATCAAACCCGGGACCCCTTGAATACAAGGCGAGGATGCTACCACTGCACCATCGGGGAGGCCCAGAAAAAAAATGAAAATGTTAAGAAATGTCAATGTAAATTATCACACTTCTTCCCCTATCACAAAGTGGAACAGCCCTTTCTCCACCCTTTCTTTGTTCCAAATGAAACAGTCCATGTCTTGACAAGTTGTGCGATAGTTTTCATTTTTTATTCTTTCATGGATTGCATAGTGGTAACGTCGCCTCCTCGTAATCAAGGGATCCCGAGTTTAATGCAAGGTTGAGGTACAAGTTGTTCGGATCCCAATTTAAGCTGCAAGTCCCCAGTCCCAATTAGCCTTCCTGTGCATAAAGTAGGTTTAAAAACAAAGCTCTACCAAGCTCTATATACAGTGGTGTATGAAGGACTTCCGATGGGGAGACATATACATTCTTTTAGTAGCCAGCTGTCTCTTTGCCATCTTTTCCTGCATTTAACATTCTATTTACTAGACCACATGGGGGATATTATCCCCAGCAAGCCCCCTCTCCCCCTTTAGGCAAACCGCTGTCTATATTGCGATAAGTGTATGCTTGTAAATGATTCTGATTTTTTTTGTAGCAAATAAAACATAACTTTCTTGTAATAGTCTGTACATGTAGCACTGTGCTTTGTGTGCAAAATTCCCACAATAAACCAATTTAAATTCAGGTAGGCCTAAGAGCAGACCTCCATGGTGCAGTGTTTACCACAGAAAGTCACACTGCCAAGGGTCAAGTGTTCGAATCCCAGTCCGAGGATGATTGTTCCTTGTGGGTGTCACTTCATCAATTTCATATCATCATCGCCCATCCTCATCGTCATGGTCAGCCAAAAGTGGCAGAAAAGCGATATAAAATAACATAATATCAAGCAATTAATTTCAAGTAGGCACAGGAAAAGCAGGCTTAGGATATTTCCATCATCTTGAATATTGTTACCGAAAATAACCAACATGCTTTTTTTTTTTTTCAACATTATGGCAATTGTTTTAAAGAAATTTTAAAATATCAGACACAAATTTATATTTTCGAGTGCTTCAGCTTGTAGGCATAATGGGGTACTCCAGATGTGGTTGATTATCTTTGAATTGTGGTGGTGACTAGCCTTCATAAAGTGATCAGTTCTCCCGACTGACAGAACTTGATGATGAAAGGTACAAGTATTCCACAAAAGGTGAAGCCATTAAGTCCATACTTACGGGAAATGAAAATCTTGAAATGTAATATTTTCCTTCCACTTGGCCAAATGTTTTGCGCAAAAGTAAATCATATGGCCATCCTGAACACGAATAATCAGGAAAGAAAAAGGTAAGTTGACTACAGCCATTAACCACGGGGAATGTTCCATTAAGCCTTTCAAAAGTACTTCATGCACCACTGTATACAGAGCTTTGTTTTTAAGCCTACTTTATGCACAGAAAGACTAATCAGGACTCGGGTCTTGCAGCTTAAAGTGGGATCTGAACAACTTGTACCTCAACATTGCATCAAACCCAGGACCCCTTGATTACAATAAGGCGACTTTACCACTATGCTATCCATGAAAGAAAGTTAAACACTTTGTGATAGGGGAAGAAGTGATTTTTTTCTCAAAAATGGCATGGCCTCAATGTTTTCTTCATTTCCATGTGTTAGTACATATATTCACCTACAGGATGGTATACTTAGTTTATCTCTTGCTTGATGCAGTTTTGAGATAAGCCTAATTCAAAAGTTTCACAATTTCACAATTTTTGAGTATTTAAAGGGTTATATCTCCTAACAGCATCAATATCCAAGTAATGTGCTAGATTAGGTAGTTTGTCCTAATTGTGAGCTTCAATACCCAGTAAAAAAAACTTTGCGGTACTGTTGTTTAACCAAGATATTAAGGGCCGAAAACATGAAAGAAAAAAACCCTGCATTTTAGACCATCTTTGTTGCCGCTTAACAATGGAAAGCAACAATGCTCCATAAAAAATATTGAATGTATATAAGCCAACAGTCTTATTAACGTTATATCAAAATACAAGTTTGGGGTGTTGTCGCTTTCCAAAGATACAGCACTCCAAACTTACTCATGTCTCAATTTTCATGAAAAATGGACGGTCTGACCTTGAACTTTGACATATTCTACAGGAGAGAGAAATTTTTTTCAGGGTCTCAAAAATACATTATTTTAATTTCTCATGTACTACTTCAACATATAAAAAAAATCAAGACAAACAAAAAATATGACTAAACAAATAACTCATTATTTTTCGAATTTCAAAATACAGTAATGCATGTTCATGCTTATTTTAATATGTTTTCTCACATGCATTTGCTCTAACTTTGATTACATGTGGTGCATTGATGGACGTTTTGCTGCAAGGTCTATTCTCTGATGGTGGGAAACTTATATCACACACTGAACACTTGCAAGGTTTTACATTTAGATGTCCACATATACATGACATCTAAAAGAATACTTATGTGCAAAAGATTTATTGTAATATGTGGAGATTAGAGTACTGCATGGGACCGCTCTATCTCGCTTTGTATTGAGTCGCCCACTCATATATCGCTTTGTATTGGTAAGATAGATTACACTACATTTAAACATAGATATGCATCTTTTACTTTATGGTCCATATTTGACAGCCCACTACCAAAGGCACATTACAGTTAAATGTGAACTACTAGGCTACGAGCACATACCAATATTTTTGCCTGTTCGAGTATTATTCGCTCAAGTGAAGATGCTGACAATTCTGTATACTATCTAGCGTCATCTGTCCGAACCTTTAGACGCTCAAAATTTTTTACCTTCCACAGTTCATAACTTCTTACTGATGTAATGTTTAATCTGACAGACACACACAAAAGCCAATGGCTAAATTCCTGTGTCTGAAAGTGACAGAAGTCTTACAGGGAAAAAAACACCACAAGCGCGATCTTCAAGATTTATATATGTATATATTGTAAAATTAGACAAGTTGCAAGTTAGCCTATCTATGCATAAAGTGAACTTAAAAAGAAAGTGAAACATCAGGGCAGATACCTTTGGGGTGGAGGGTAAATTTACAAGCAGCAGCAGTTTAAATCAGTAGATTGGGGCAAGCAATGACAATTCAGTATATCTTGGAATTTAGTTGGTTCCATCCACTGGTAGGAGGGTATGAGGAGTAAGTGAAGAAAAACCCTACTTATTCTGAGGAAGTAGGCTATAAATGCACTCTTGTCTGATCACGGGCACTTAGTACAAGGGTTGATCAAATGAAAAGGTACGAAACGTCGTAACAACGTAATAGTTTATATAATACCGATGCCGCGATGGGAGAACGTAGCGTGATATGTAGGGGTGCGATTAGAGTCGCCATGCGGCATCGGAGCATGCAAAGGAACGCGCATGCGCAGGAGAGAGCAGAGGCTCCGATACAGAGTGCCGTCCAAGTGACGCGGCAGTGCATGTTTGGACAGGATGGCGTTAACATTGGCAAATTCGACTGTTGAGGAGCAGCGAGGCGTTATCCGTTTTCTGACAGCGGAAGGTGTTAAACCGGCCGATATTCATCGCCGGATGGTGAACGTTTACGGGGAAGACGAACGACCGGGGGTGCTCACGGAGGGTGTGGTTCTGCTCCGTGAGAATGCACGTCCACACGTCTCCAGGGTCACACACGCGGAACTGGCCAGGTTCAAGTGGGAGCAGCTAGACCATCCGCCCTACAGTCCGGACTTATCCCCCTGTGACTTCCATGTGTTTGGTCCCATGAAAAAGCATCTCAAAGGAAAGCGCTTCACCTCGGACGATGAACTCAAGGATGCTGTGAAGGACTGGGTTGCGTCACGGCCAAAGGAATTCTGGAAAAAAGGAATCATTCGGCTCGTTCATCAATGGGATCAATGTGCTCAGGCCTATGGAGGATACTTTGAATAAAGTATTCATTTACACCGACAGTGTCGTTTTGTACCTTTTCATTTGATCAACCCTTGTAACTTTCCCCATTAACTTTGACCATTAACCACATAAGTATTTATTACCAACACCTTCAATATCACAACTATTCCACACCTTACCCGGGCATAATTTGAAAACTCTATATCACTTATTTATTTGCCATCCATGGTATCAAGCACTGTTACAAATATTTCTAACAGTCAAACAACAATAGAAAATAATTAATTAAGGTTTTGATTTCGTTGGTAAAAATAATATATTCTTATCTAAAACAGTTTATTGCAACATTTTTTTTTCCACCATCTTTATTTTTACATACAACATACAACTTAATGTATCACATATATTTGGAAAAAATTGTATATATAACATTAATTACATTAAACTGTATTTAGAGTTACATTCTTTTCCAAATGTAGGCACTTGTTATGATATTTCATGTGTTTCTTAAGAGTGTTTAACATGAAAAAACTTTCATCACAATTTGAACATTTGTAAGGCTTCAATTCATGACTACTCCTTAAATGTTTGGAAAAGACATTAAAAGTAACAAATGACTTCTTGCATATTTCACATACATGAGGTTTCTGTCCAGAGTGAATCTTCAAATGTATAACAAAAGTACTTTTGTAGGGATATGTTTTGCCACATATTTCACAAATGTATGCTTTCTCTTTATCATGAATACCTTTCACATGCTTTTCTAAAATTGTTTTGGATGTAAATGCTTTCTTACAGATGTTGCAGATATGCTTTTTGACTTTCTCAACATGAGTTGTCTGGTGCACTTCATGACAAACCCTTGTGTGTTTGGTAAGCTGAAGCAAAAGTTCAAAAGATTTCTTGCATATTTGACACGTATGTGGTCTCTGAACAGAATGGCTCTTTGCATGTCTGACAATAGAATGTTTGTACGCAAATATTTTGCCACATGTCCCACATTTATAAGATTTTTCATTACTGTGAATATTCATATGCGTATTCAGTTGCCACTCATACGTATATCTTTTATTACAAAGAATGCAGTAATAAGGTTTTAACTTGAGGTGTATTTTCTGGTGAGTTTTCAAAGCAGAACTAAAAGCAAAACTTTTATCACACACTAAACATTTATACTGTTTTACACCTTTGTGACTATACATATGATATTTGAGAGAATGTTTTCTTACAAAGGATTTATTACAAAATGTGCATACATGTGGTTTAAATCCATAGTGTGCATGCATGTGTTTTGTGTAAGAGTGTTTGTGGGTGTAACATTTGTTACAAATTGAGCATGAAAATAATTTCTTCCCATGTTTTTCGATCACTGTCGGTTGATCAAAATTTGGTAATAATGCACTATTTGATTTGGAGCATACATGTGACGTTTTTGTACTAGGTTCCGAGATTATATCATGCCTGGATCCTTGAGTAGTAACTGCAGATTGGTCTGATGAATCCTTTTCACACAACTGCTTAGAAGCCTGTGCTATGCCACAAAGCACACAAGATAAGTTAACTTTTGTGTCACAATGTTTATGATTTACGAGATCTGCTGAAGAGTCACTATGCTGCTTTTCAGCACACAACACTGGCACAGGTTTTCCAGAATTCCAAACTTCACATACCCTGGAATATGACACAGATTTGAATTAAAATTAATTATGAAACATGTAACTTCTATCGCATTAGAACATTACAGGATATACACATACATGAATGTGTGTGGAAGGGATGGTGCATATATAATTTTAGAGAGTTTTCTTAATTTAAAAATACAAGAATATTAAAAGAAATGAGAACCAAGGTGTACATAATTTTACTAAAATAAGGAAACAGGGAACATTCACTAGTTAAAAGAAGCACTTAATATTTTGCAGTCTGACTATATTCTCAATCTATAAGAGTGCAGAGTTGCCAGATGTAGAATGACGATAGTTAACAAGCACTGGATGTGATGCTGGGGAAAGGTGGTGTAGTTGATAAGAACTATCCAAGAAAAGTGGAATCTGAGATTGACGTGCACTGAGGAGTACCTAGTCTAGCAGAGATAGATCAATCAATCTCACATCTCTATTTTCAAATCACAATATTTATTGTCTTGAAGCCACAGTTCATATGCAACACTTTTTTTCCATGCGCTTCTCATCCCTCGAAGTCATCAGCTGGCAAGGCTGGATACCCTAGCTGGCTTTTCCTCTGCCTCACCAGTTCCAGGTAGAGACAGCCGCCCGAAGGGAAAGGGAAGATTTCTGCCTCTACCTCCCTTGCCCCTCGCCCCCCCTCCTATGGATGAAAGCCCATGCTATCAGGTCCTCCAGTCTATCTCCTATAGGACAGATAGGGGATTGGTTTCCCTTAGATTCCTTTGTAAATCCTCTAAAGAACTGAGGGAAAAATTTTCTGCTGTACTTGTTCTCTGTATTTATACAACTTTTTACATGTTGTACAATATGTATGTATAATATGGGATGTAGTTTTATTTGTTGATGAAATGGGAACATACTTGTATTATGTGCAGACAAAAATTTTATGGCTTCTTTTTTTTTAATATGGAATATATAATGATTAAATAACAAATATTTACTCACACTCTCTCTCACTCTCATTTTAGTGGTGTTTTATTTAAATATACTAATATTTTGGGCTCTAACAGAAAAAAATGTGTAAGCTAAACAGTCATAAATACGGATGTATTAATTTTGGCAAGATAACGAGCATTTTAATTGTTGATGTTGGTTTGGTTTATTGTACTTCGCTTTTCTGCCACATTTGGTTATCGCGAAAATGAGGATGATGATATGATGAAATTGATGAAGGGACCTCACAAAGAACAATTCAGGCTGGGATTCAAATCCATGACGAGTGCTCATTCTTGTTCCTATGTGTTGTACTCTGCAGTGAATAATGAAATAATTTGGAATGAAAAATGTATCCCAGAACTCAGAAAACCAAATGAATATTATCGAAGAAACTACAAAAACCCCTCTAATATATTGAATTTTTGCCACCTTCCATCACTTGTTCTAACTTCTGCCATAGCGAAGAACGTTGATTAAATTAAAGGGATGAAAAGTGGTTACAAAGAAGAAACACTCATGCACAGGCCAGGGCTCGAGCTCGGATCCTTCAGTAACAATATCGTGAGATGGAGAAATTAGGGAAATCAAGCAATGCAATTTTTTGGGGGGGGGGGGGGAAACATATCCAATTGAAATTTACCACTGAGGAAAAATGCAGTTTGCTTTACCGATACCCACGTATCCGAATAGTTAGAGCTTTCCACTCATCTTTTTTGTCAGCCGACCTCCATGGGGGAGTGCAAGTCGTCCCGGATCAGTACCCAGTGGAGGCACACTTTAAACTCTAGGTCCAGTTCCGATTAGCCTTTATGTGCATAAAGTGGACTTAAAACCCCAAATCAACCAACCACGGGGGAGTGGTTATCACTGCATGCTATGACACCAGGAGTTCGGGGTTCGAACCCACCTCAACATGGCTGTTATTTGTGTTTGTCTCTTCATTAATTGTATTGTATCAGTTTCGCAGTTAACCAAATGTGTCAGCGACGGTAAGTTATAAAAATCAAATTAAATCATTGATTGATTGTTTGATTTGGTTTGTTTTACTTCGCTTTTCCAATAATTTTGGCTAATCGTGAAAATGTAACGATAAAATTGATGAAGGGACAAACAGAAATAACACCCATGCCCAGGTCGGATTTCGAACCCGGGATCTCTGGCTTAATAGTCAAATCAACTTCTTTTGGATTTTCGAAAGGGGTTGGGACTTACGTGTACTTTTATTTAGTAGTCCTTCCTCGTTTTGCAATTTTGTCCTCTCTTCCACGTTCTTTTTTACGAATACTGGGTCCTAAAGGGGAGGGGGTTATGACCAACACCAACCTCCCTTGGGCACGCCACTGATTGTTACCGCAAGTGTCGATGTCACCGCACATCACTGGACTCTGAGTTTTGTGTTTTCTTGCCTCCACAAATGTGAAATAAAGAAGATGCATTATAAATAACAGAATACAAACTACAGCATTTTATGTGTTGCCAAGGAGTGGTTGAAAGAAAATAAAACTTTCATTATAATTTGAACATTTGTAATGTTTTACATTATGACTACTCCTTAAGTGTCAATGAAGGTGACCCAAAAGAGCAAGTGATATATTTCATATTTTATGTACAAGTAGGCAATATACCGTTCTAGCTGTTTCCACCCCTTTCGAAAGTCCATCATACACCACTGTATATAGATCTTGGTAGAGCTTTGTTTTTAAGCCTACTTCATGCACAGGAAGGCTAATCGGGACTGGGGACTTGCAGCTTAAAGTGGGTTCCGAACAACTTGTACATCAACCTTGCATCAAACCCGGGACACTATTGATTACGAGGAGGCAATGTTACCACTATGCTATCCATGAAAGAATGAAAAAAACGAAAACTGTCCCACAACTTATCAAGACATGAACTGTTCCATTTAGAACAAAGAAAAGGAGGAGAAAGGGCTGTTCCACATTGTGATAATTTACATTGACATTTCTTAACATTTTCACATCTTTTTCTCGAAAATGAGATGAGGTCCCAATGTTTTTTTTTCATTTCCATGTGGTAGTACATATATTTACCTACAAGATGGCATACTTATTTTTTGCTTGATGCTCTTTTGAGATATGTCTAATTCAGAGGCGTGGCATGCATGTAGCCGCTGTTACCGCAGGTAACACCAAAATATAAAGAATTGAAGAACCCGTCTTAAAATATTATTACGTACATAAACTGGTAATATTGTCGTAAAGTAAACATTTCAGACTGACAGTTTTTCTGACACCGGCAAAAGCGAAGAGGAGGACTGATCCGGTACCCTCCACAGGCAACATGAGGAAAGGGCCCTAAGCCCACGCAAGGAAGACTTCGCGTTGCGGCAAAGACTGACCGCGGGAGGAGGAGGCGGGTTTTTGGCATGACTGTTTAGCCGGCGCAGTTGCCGGTGATCCTTACCGGAAACATACCAGTGTTGCCATATTCAATTGACAGAAAAGAGCTAAGTCGCCTAATCGGGTCTATCTTACTCTGAAGGTGTCCAGTCAAACTGGGGAACGATGGCGCAGTGGTAGCATCGCCGCCTTATAATCAAGGGATTCCAGGTTCGATACCCAGTGGAGGCACAAGTGGTTCGGATCCAACTTTAAACTGTCCTGATTAGAATTACTGTTCATGAAGTTGACTTAAATCGCCAAATCAAAATTTTAAAAAATCAAATCACACTGGGGCAAAAGCAAACTACCAAGTGATATTTTGTATTTACACTAAATATCAGCGATTATGAAAGTTCTCTTTGTCCTTCTTTGACATCATGGGCGAGAAGGAGAGTAGAGGGATAGGTATGGTCAAGGGGTCCGCTGTCCTTCTAAAAATGTCAATCTAAAATTCTATATTACACACATAATATTATTTCGGTTACAGGAATTTGTGATAATTGTTGATAATACTGATTGAGATTGACATACGTTGTCGCAGGAATACAATAATTTCGGATTGAAGCAATGTTTTTGAGGTGGTAGAACTGTTTTTGGGTGAAAACAATACTTACAAGCATAATTTCCCAATTGTTATCTTAGCATGCTCTGAAGTGTCAGGTGTCGCAGGTTCGAATCCTCAGCAAGAAATGGTTATTTCAATGTTCGTTGTTATTATTTTACTTATAATTTATAAAAATTAATAATTACATACACAAAGAAATAATAATTTTATTTCAATAATTCACCATGCATCCTCATCGTCATGATTATCCTACAAAGCGAAAGCCTTAAAGGTAGCAAAGGACGTAAAATATACGAAATAGTAGTGGTGTCAGAAATGAGATTTCAGTGGATTTAGCGAAACATGGGAGTGGGAGTAGTTAGGAAACAGATGAAGACTACATCTACTCTACATACGTCTTATTTGAAACGAAAAGTTTCGCGATTTGGGCAAATCTGGTTTCAAAAGAACTAAGATGGCAACATTAGTAGAACTGGACTTCTTGCAGGTTCCCAAGGAAATATTGGGGAAGGGCCGATGCTGAGAGGGGAGGGGGCAAGGAGGGTGCTTCACGTGTTACAAAAGTAAAGAACGGTTTGTGGGAGGGACTGTGCAGTGGGAGTTTTGCGACTGGTGTCTTTCGTCTTTATGTTGTTTTCGGGCATTGTCAATTAATTAATGAAGCTTGCTCCGAGTTCCGAGGTGGCGGGTTCATCCTATCTGGACAGTGTGTGTAATCGTGCGATAGAAGATATTTTGAAGCAATCTTTCGGTTCGTTATTTTGAAGAAAAAATCGAAATTGTGGCGAAAGGGAGGCCAAAGCCTATTTTGAACGATTTAAAAACCAAGTCGTCTGCTGGATATGACCGACATTTCAATGTTTCGTGGTATAACGACTATCCGTGGTTATGTGGATGTGTGCAGTTGTCGAAACTCTTTTGTTAGCCATGTACTCTATTTTCGGGTGAAAAAAAAAAGTGTCGAATTCAGATGTGGATAACATGGACCATGACCATAATGCACCCAAAAATTCAAATTCAAATGAAAAACTTCTCTTTATGACAGCATCATAGAAGTTTTTTTATTGGATTTGATTGATTTTGCTTCGCTTGTGCCACTTTTGGCTAATTTGCGAAGATGGGGATGAGTGATGATATGATTAAATTGATGAATAGACATCACAAACGCCCATGCCCAAGCTAGGTTTCGAACCCGGGATCCCAGCATCATAACTATTTTCAAAGTCGGATTGATCTGCTCTATAAATAGCCTTCGATGTTTCTGTAAGTATCAAATTACGTATTATTGTGTCAACAACCAATGTTTGCGATTTCACTTTAGTCCTTATGTCAACATTTTTTTTCCTGATTAATAACTTTACCAAAATCTAGTATTGAATTGTATACGTACCAGATTAATATTATATGAACTACTTGGAAGACATGGGGGGGGGGGGGCATGAGGTGGGGAGGCGCCCAAGTCTCCCTTAAATGTCCTACTGATAACCGGTAACACTTTTAAAAATCCACGCCATGCCACTGGTCTAATTCTAAAGTTGCACATTTTGCAATTCTTTAGTATTTAAAGGGTTATGTCTGCTAACAGCATCAATATTCAAGTAATGTGCTATATCATGTAGGTTGTCCTAATAGTGAGCTCCAATACCCGGGAAACAAATATTTGAGGTACTGTTGCTTAACCAAGATATTAAGGGCCGAAAACATGAAGAAAAAAAACCCTGCATTTTGGATGCTCTTTGTTGTTGCTTAACAATATAAAGCAACAATGCCCCATATCAATGAATATGTTTATTTATGTATAAGCCAACAGTCTTATATTAACATTATATCAAAACACAAGTTTGGGATGTTGTTGCTTTCACTTCAAACTTACTCATGTCTCACTTTTCATGAAAAATCGACAGTCTGACCTTGAACTCTGGCATATTCTACAGGAGAGGAAATTTTTTTTCAGGGTCTCAATATATATATATATTGTAAAATTAGACAAGTTGCAAGTTAGTCTATCTGTGCATAAAGTGAACAGTGAAACATCAGGACAGGTACCTTTGGGGTGGAGGATAAATTTACAAACAGCAGCAGTTTAAATCAGTAGATTGGGGCAAGAAATGACAATTCGGCATATCTTGGAATTTAGTTGGTTGCATCCACCAGTAGGAGTAAGTGAAGAAAAACCCTACTTATTCTGATCAAGTCTGCTATGTGCACTCTCGTATGACCACAGGCACTTAGAAACTTTCCCCTTTAAGTTTGATGTTCAACCATCTCGATATTTATTACCAACACCTTCAATTTTACAATTATTCCACACACAACATTGGCTTAATTCGAAAACTCTAAATCAGTTATTTTTTGCCATCCCATTGTATCAAGCATTGTTACAACTTGTATTTCTAACACTCAAACAACGAAAATAGAAAATAATTAATTAATGTATTGATTTCGTTGGTAAAAATAATGTAGTCTTTGTAAAACAGTTTATTGCAACATTTTATTTCCACCACCTTTATTATTACATACAAAATACAATTTAATGTATCACAAGTACTTGGAATATATTTTACAAACAATATAATATATATTATAATGTTTTTGGAGTTACGGTTTTTTCCAAACGTGGACACTTGTTATGACATTTCATGTGTTTCTTAAGTGTGTTTAACATGAAGAAACTTTCATCACAATTTGAACATTTGTAAGGTTTTGTTTCATGACTACTCCTTAAGTGTCTGCTAAGTACATTAAAAGTAACAAATGATTTATTGCATATTTCACATACATGAGGTTTCTGTCCAGAGTGAATTTTCAAATGTATAGCAAGGCTATTTCTGTAGGGATATGTTTTCCCACATATTTCGCAAATGTATGCTTTCTCTTTAGCATGGATACCATTAATATGATCTTCTAAAGTTGTTTTGGACGTAAATGCTTTCTTACAGATGTTGCAGATATACTTTTTATCTTTCTCCACGTAAGTTGTTTCATGACAAATTCTTGTGTGCCTGTTAAGCTGAAGCAAAAGTTCAAAAGATTTCTTGCATATTGCACATGTATGTGGTCTATGAGCAGAATGGGTCTTTGCATGTCTGACAAGAGAATCTTTGTTAGCCAGTATTTTGCCACATGTCTCACATTTAAAAGATTTTTCGTTACTATGACTATTCATATGCATATTCAGTTGCCACCTATGTGTATATCTTTTATTACAAGAAATGCAGGAATGAGGTTTTAACTCGAGGTGACTTTTCTGGTGAGTTTTCAAAGCAGAATTATAAGCAAAGCTTTTATCACACACTAAACATTTATACTGTTTTACACCTTAGTGACTATACATATGATATTTAAGAGAATCATACCTTACAAAGGATTTATTACAAAATTTGCATACATATGGTTTGATTCCATAGTGTGCATGCATGTGTTTTATGTAAGAATGTTTGCTATTTAAACTTTTGTTACAAATTGAGCATGAAAATACTTTCTTTCCATGCTTTTCGATCACTGTTGGTTGATCAAAATTTGGTAATAATGCACTATTTGATTTGGAGCATACACTTGATGCTTTTGTACTGGGTTTCGGGATCTGATGATGGCTGGTTCCTTGAGTAGAAACTGATGTTTGAATTGACGAATCCTTTTTACACATCTGCTTAGAAGCATGTGCTACGCCACAAAACACGCAAGATAAGTTAACTTCTGTGCCACAATTTTTATGATATATGAAATCATTTTTATAAGCAAAGTGTTTATTACAAAGTGAACAAATATACAGATTTTTACTGCATTGGATCTCTGCCAGCTGCAAGGTGTCCTTCTGGATAAAAAGAGGGTCTGCTGAACGGTCAGTATGCTGTTTCTCGACACACAACATTGGCACAGATTTTTCAGAATTCCAAACTTCATATACCCTGGAATATGACAAAGATTTGAATTAAAATTAATTATGAAATACATGTAACTTCTATTGAATTACAACATTTCAGGATATGTGTATGTAGAGTGTGTTCAATATGGGTTGGGGGCCGAGAAAACACGTTACTGTAGTTGGCAAGGTATGGTGCAGATGCAGGCATCTGTAATATCCCGTTTATTTTTACGCACATATCTTTAGCATGCATACAATTATATTTATATTGCCTAACAAGCACTAATCTGTGTTATAAGAATTGTTCAAAGTGGTGGCAACTGCATTCACATATTCATGGTATGTTTTGATGAAATTTTGATTGACATATTTGTTCTGTTTTCAAGTTGTTTTTTCGCCATTGTAACCCTTGCAGGGTAAGGTTAAAAAAGTACCCAGAAGAATTGCTTCTTCAGACCGAATTTTAATTGTTTCAGAGCATGTAAATAATATCATCTTCAATGATAAACATAATTTTATTCAGTTTCAATATTTTTATTTCATTATGCAAAGATAAAGTTGAGAAAAAATTACAAAGGGAAGACAATAAGGGTATTTTCTGCCATAACGTGACAACGAATGCTGGGTAAAAAATACACAGAAGAAAATGCTGCTAGGGTAAGGATTGTTCTTAGCTCAAATGAATAGTATGAGCGAAAAGTTACCTTTGTCCAAAATAATGTATTTTTGGGTTTTATTTTAAGACCCTGATTATAACATGAGTTAGAACACACCCATGCGAGCATCAGAGTTCAAACCTCAACTGACGCTAGCTCTGTATATGGATGCTTCAAGTCTGGCCCCAAGCAAGTGCACCTTGAGTACCAAAACAGATTTCTGCAAGACAAATGCATGCCTGCATATTGCCCACCAAATGATTTGTACACTACAGGAACTAAGCTGGGAGTTGCTGAACCTTTAGTAGCCAGAGCCTTGCACATGTTTCTAGACTCTTCTAGCAGATGAGGATTTTACAAGGGCACACTTTTCAAACTTGCTGTGAAGTTACAAAAAATAACTTACTTAACTTGCTAATCTCTAATATTATCATAGAGATATGAAATTGATTTGAGTTTTTTTTCAGAATGACAGGGTTTTTAGTGGAAGTAAAATTTATGTATTGTGCCTCCCAATACTGAATATTATGGGAAGAAGAAGAAAATATAATTTTTACAAAAATGGTATTCAGCTTACTCATGCGGCCACCATAACAGACCAAAGAGAATAAAAACAATGCAGTATATAGCTGTGGTACATTACTACAACCATGCAAAGTTTCGTTGAAAACAAACCAATACCTCATGATGAATGTGGTAAACATGATTTTAGTATTGTGTATGAGAATTTTTATGTTTCCACATTGCTAATTTGATAGTTTCTCTGATTAATTTCAAAGGCTCACTGCCTTCATTCCCTGAGGTTACGGCATCTTGGACAGAGATGGTAGTGAACCACTTCTTTGTTTGTTCCCAGGTGGCAGTCGTTCCGTTTTCTCCCATCTGGCAGTGCTGGTGTGTGTTTCCATCTGATATTTCTTGGGGACAAAAATAACAAAATGTGTAAGAGTGCTAATGTTGCCAGTTTACAGAAACAAATCTGGAATTTTGCTTCTAGTATCATGTGTAGTTTTTAAGAAATAGCATGTTCATTGGTGTCACGTGGTGCTACGATGTATATAACCCATCCATCCTCAATGGGTTTACTGATCACTGAATACATATATCCCATCCTTCCACAAAAAGGTGAAAGGATTCCTTGTAGGCCAACATTTCAGCAGTGATGAAGAGGTGAAACAACGATCTGATGAAGGTTCTGGTATGCTGAGAAAACTTTCTATGCTGCTGGTATCCAAGCGTGAGACATGTTGGGAAAAGTGACTAAGAGGTGAATTAAAGGAGAAATGAATCCCCTTGTAAAGATGCCCTACTGACATTCTTGTAGGTGGAATGGTGAAACACACATTCCTGAATAGAGTGGTTTAAAGCCTTCAGTTGTCATGTAGCAATGGTCTGAAGAACTTTGAGTGTATGCCGTGGAACGTTCTTTAGAAACAATGACTCCGCTACTGAAACGCAGCGTATTTTTCAACATTTTGACATCTGAAGGAATGCCACAGTTCCGACACACCAAACAATATTGAATTGGATTATACAATTTTTCTTCTATTTTTTTATGTTATTCTATACTCTTATATACTTTTTAATATGCATAAGTATGTGTTAATTCCTTTGTACTCAAAATTATACATGTATTTGACCTATCCCATATCATAGTGCTATTTGTACTTATATGATCAAGTGGATGGAAATAAATCATATCATATCATATCACAATTCAGGACTACTGTGTCTATTGTCAGAAATAAACCTCATGGTCTCCATTTTTTTCCGATGTGAAAATGTCGTTCAAAAACACACTGATTACAGCAGTGGAGTCATTGTTCCTAAAGAATGATCCACAGCAAACGACACTCAATGCTCTTCAGACCAACACTACAGGATCAAGGATGGATCAAGAAGGCGGCGGTGTGCAAGCAGCGAAAAGTGAGCTCCGTAACAAAGACTGTATACATATGGTTTTTTGTCCTCGTAACGGTCCAACCCTTGCTGATCAGGGCTATGGCGTGCAAACCGTCAAGGAACGAGACAAAAATGACTGATGTGCTGCTCTGGAAGTGTGCTGCGAGAAGAAACATTTTCTTGCCAGCTTTTGTCTGCAACGCGAGTCACCACGCTGCCTTCGCGAACAACAGTTCCCCGTGTTCCAGTCCCAGTGATGGGAGACGTGCATCCTTTAGGCACTTACTCTGTGATATATCGCTATCAGGTGATGTGTTGCTTAACCCAGGTTCGGTAGTGAATGACAGTGCAGTGTTTAACATATATTACCATAATGCCAGAAGTATAAATAACAAATTCCTACAAGATTTTAACCTTGGCTTTTGCTGGTGATTTTGACTATGACACAATTTGCATCACCGAATCGTGGCTTGATAGTTCATTGCAGCGTACACGGACTGTGGCTATTCACAGTTTTAAAGTTTTAACGTTACAAAGAGCAGTTTCTAATTGGGAAATGGCATGGTAGTTTGACGTGTACCTGTAATGGGTTTTAGATTTTTACTGTTTTTTAACCATACACCTTTTAGCAATCCTATATCCTGAACCTATGGAGAGTTCGACGTGGTTATGATTTATACATAACCTAAACGTGAGCAGGCTGAGGAAGGGAGCAGTTTCGTCCCGAACGTCGCAGGAGTTACCTCGATACTTGCAAAACATAAGTTAATATTATATATATATTAAACTTGTGAGTAATTCGCACAACCTTCATCATGTATGGCAAATTTATGTCATCTACTTGTTTCTGCCCTACCCTGTATTGTGTTAAAGTTATACAAAAACACTGAAACAAATACACATTCTTGAAATACACGTAATTCAGATAAAGAAAATGTGTTTATGCCAGTTATTACTTGTTGGGTGTAATAATTTTTGTAAAACTACGAAGCTCTTGCACAATAATGAACTGCTCTTATTTAACATCACCATTCTCACTCTATTCAACACAGCTAGTCTAGCGAAAAATAAAAATGTCACATCATCATTGCTGTTGACCTGTACATGTGGACCAAGGTTAGAAAATGAATACCACATATAGAAACCATAAATATGAAATTACATTCAAGATAAAGGTTGATATGGAAAACAGTTGAGTGAAAATCTGTAATCTAAACAAGCCCCAAGGAAAAAGAGGGGTGGCAAATGCAGAGGAGAATTTCAAGCAAGATCTGAGCTCTCTCTCTCACACACACACACAAATCACACGCACACACAAGCCTGCAAACTGCACAATGCTTCATTCATTTTATAATGGCAGGTGGTTACATAAAATATAAGTAGAACAATAAATCCTGGTTGTATACAGTGATTTAGAATTTTAGATATTTAGTATTATAATATACAAGGTCTGACAATTTAAACTGCAAAATCGCCACCGTTTAGCACTGAAGGCAGCACTATACAAGCAGCTCTGTAAGATTTTGTAACCTTTGTATTACAGTGTCTCACAGCAGTGTTCGGGTTGACACGTGGGGGATTTCTGCTGAGTGGCGTGCATTGTTGTTTGTCTTGTGTATGCATGCTGTCGTGAAAATGGCTGAGCTAGAATTAAAGCAATAAACAAACATCAAATTTCTGGTGAAACTGGGCAAGAGTGGGAGTGAATATGGGAAATGTTAGTGCAAGTGTACGGCAAGAATGCCATCAAGAAAACAGCAGTGTACAAATGGATTAAATGGTTTTCTGAGGGAAGGAAACAAGTGACTGAAGAAGAAAGGGTAGGACAGCCAGTAACGAGCCGAACAGACAAAAACATTGCCAAACTTCATTAAATTGTGCATGCAAATCGGCGATTGACCATGAGATCCATAGCAGACCAAGTGAACATTGATAGGGAAACTGTGCGGAAAATATCATCACTGACCCCCAGAGTGCTGCAAAAGGTTGAGTGAAAAAGTGAGATGCAAACGATCGGAACTTTTCACCAACAACTCATGGCTCATGCATCACGACACCATCTGTACGGGAGTTTTTGGCCAGGAAACAAATAACTTTGGTAGACCACCTGCCATACTCACTTGACCTTGCCCCAATGACTTCTTTTTTTACCTGAAGATCAAACAACTTTTGAAAGGAAGACATTTTGATGACATTGAGGACACTAAGGCTAATACGATGGCAGCTCTGAATACCATTCCAGAAACAGAGTTATAAAATTGCTTTGAAGGATGGAGTAGGCACTGGCATTGGTGTATAGCTTCCCAAGGGGAGTACTTTGAAGGTGACCACAGCACTATTTAGCAATAAGATATACCTCGTAGATCTACCTAGCATCATTGTAGCATTTGCAAAATATATTATCAGATGAACGGAAGAAAATCAGATCAGATTATGAAGACTAAGTCATATCTCATTGTTATATATTTTAATCATTTATTTATGTATTTTTATTTTTCAAATTTATGCATTTTATATACAGGGTGTCCCTAAAGGTAATTTACAACTTTGATGGCATACAGCACAACTTGCAATTGACACAGAGACATACCATGCCACTTCAACATGCTCACCTCTGGTGGCATGTACAACATCTAATCGAAATCCCAACTCTGTTTATATCCTCCAAGCATATCCCTATCAACTGTGACAATGGCAACTCTTATTCCGGCCTTCAAATAATCAAGATCGTTAACAGGAGTGCTGTGCACTGTGTCTTTGACATAGCCCACACAAAAAGAAGTCCAGGGGTGTAAAGTCAGGGTGTCTAGGAGGCGAGGCAATTGGACCATCTCTTCCGATTCAATGTGATGGAAATGTCCTGTCTAGGACATGTCTCACCTTTAAACCTCAGTGTGTGCACCATCTTATTCAATACCTAACAAACAAAAAACCCTTTAGGCGTTGGTGAATCACCTGCAACAACGTATATTCCTCTATGTCAATTACAAGTTGTGCATTTTTTAAAAGTTGTCAATTATTTTTTGGGACACTGTGTATTTTATGGTATTTTAAACATCAAATGGAAAGCCTCTTTTTATGTGCAAATACCCACTGGTGGTTCTGTTCGTGTGCATGCAACATTCAAATCTGAGTTTTGGTTAGAAGAGCAGAGGTATTAATGGTGGCAGTGTTACAAGCAAAAACCAATACAAATATGAAACTAAAGATAGCACAAACTGACACAGTTGAAAGTATAACAAGAAATGTTATAATGAACATATTTGTATGTATTTATTTTAGTGTACTTCAATAATTCACGTTTACTTTTGGTAAATTTCATCAGAACTGCCACACTACGCTTATCATTCTACTGGTGAACTTTGTAGTTAAAAACTTGTACATGAAAAGGCAACAGTGTAAGGAACGGTTAAAGGAATGATTCATGTAATCGGTTCCCATACCATACGGGATTACAGTTTCCGGGCCGATTCTGGACAGAAAAAAGGTGGTGTTAATTATGTGAGTAATGTGATATTCTAATAAATGGATTTAAGTGAAAACTCGAACTTAACGAGTGAATTTGAAGCAGCGGAGTTCGAAACATTGAACTTATTACGGCGAATCGAAGAGCGGACTCGTTTGTTGACGAACGGGTAAAAGATCGATTCAGTTGGTTCGTTCGACCGGAAAAGGAAGATGGAGAGCTCGTAAGGTTTGATCGGAAAAGAATATCAAGGAATATCCGAACATCTGGGAATTTGCCATGCAATCCACATGTCGCAAATGATTCATAAAGGTTCAGTAAACATGCAACGCAAAGAATATCGGTTCACCAAGTAAGGATACAGCCGATATTTGATGACTTTGTTGTGCAAGTGATCTACGGATCGTGGTTCGGGCATTGATTGTAAGTACCAAACTTCATTTATTAAGTGCACCCAGACGTCTGTAGGAATATCTGCATTAAAGTTTTCCACTTCGCAAAATATGCTAGCATTCGTGTGCATCGTGTATGGCCATTAATCAGTATGCATCGCACCGTTAGTTTGAGCGGGAAAGCAGCGCGTGGGGTAGCCATATTGGCATAAAAATTCAACTGATCAGCAATTGCAAACTGTAAATTGTTAAAAGTAAATATCGTTGAATATTCTGCTTAATGCACACAATTCTTATTATTACTATGCTGTTAGAGTTTTGTGAGTTGAACAAGGGTAATACATTGTGCTGCATGTAGAAAAAATTATGCCTGTTGTAAGTACGAAAATTGAACTTTTGTAGTAGTGTTTCAATATTGAATACACGAACTACTACAGACTAAATAATTAATGTAGAGTTCAGCGAGAAATAAACAAAGTTCTGTTTTTGAATTTCTTTAATAATATCGATAAAAGTTACTGATAGATTTTGTCGAATTAATTGTGCCGGATTATCAGGTCTTGAGATGACAGCCTAAAACAGCTGATTCATTGTATCACATTTTCGTTTGTTATTTTGTCACAGGGAGTAATAATAAAATATATTAATATCTCATTTCATTGTGTTGACATTTATAAAACAAAGGCTCCCTTTGTATTTTATGAATATACATATGTCAATTAATGTAAATGTTGCTTTTCAGGATGGAGTTCATTTTGTGCTGGTCACTTAAGTATGAATAATGCCCAGAAATTTTGACAGTTGAGTTAGTAATTAGGTCAGGGAAAGGGTTATGTTCACTGTTACTCTCTTGGGTAACTTTTCTTAAGACCCAGTTTCAGTTCATCCGTTAATGTTTACAATATTGCAAATTTTACTTTCTTGCTTAGTATGCCTATTGTTACGTAATTCTGTACGTTAACGAACACGGCGACCAGCGCTACCGGAGTAATGGGTTACATTGAAATTGTGAGCTGAATTAAAATAATTTCAGTGTTCATCTAAATGGGATTAATCCTAGTGTATTAGTTTCATTTAGCATACCCGTTCATCAAGGCCCGAAACTCCCATAGTGTGTACTGGCACACGTTGAGTACGTCACATGAACGATTCAATTTTGAGTTTTCGAGCCGCAGGCACGTCACATTAAGATTACGAGACGTCAGTGTTTAAAGTTTTATAGGCATTAAGCAAATTTTTATTTTAATTTTTGGGCAAAAAAAAAAAAAAAAAAAAAAAAAATATGGGAACGGAAAACGAACCTGTGACGTTGGAATCGTTGTTCGCGTTCATCAAACAGATAGTCCAGGCAAATTAGAAAAAAGAATGGAAAAAATTCCAACAGAGATAAAAATTGGTAGATATCACCAGTATGGTATTTCAAACAACATACTAAAAGTCCCCGACAATCCGAGTTGTGCTCTGTCCGCCATATTGGAAAATGGCGGATGAACGGTGACGTTTGATCATGATTGCTTTATTAACTAAAAATGGTGAAGACTGAGCCGAAAATGTGTTCAGACATAAATTAAAGAAAATAAAATTTCCAATAACTGTAAGAAGATAAATTTTTGTGATTTAACCTACCATTTCACTGTTAATAATATATGTAATTTCTTTAAGGGTGCTGCCCGTTGTGGAACTTCGATGTAATGGATCTGATCATCAGAAAACAAACTGAATAACCTTTTTGGCAAGGCAACAATGGATATAACCCAATATTATATTATTTGTGAACAAACGTTGAGTCAAGGTGACACTGTGGTTGTGATAAAAGGCTTAAATGCTATAAAGAGCAGCAGTTTACGTCGAAAAGATGGAATATTTGAGAAATTGGAAAATGAGACGAATGTGAGGTTACATATTAAGTGCCGTACAGACTATACTCGTGAGAGTAGTATTACTGCTGCAAGTAATTGTTCACCACAAAATTCAATACTCCTTCGATCAGCAGTACATATATTTTACTTCAAATGTGATTGCTTGTCTTGCAGTGAAGTTTGTGATTTTCAAGCAGAAATGAAAAACAAAAATGTGAACAGACGAGTTAAAATATTTGAAGTTCGATCCTTAACATTCAAGGAGCAAATCATTGAAGCTGCCATCAAGAGGAATGATGATTGGGGAAGGACAGTGCTTGATCAAATGCATACCGTTATTGATCTAGTTGCAGTTGAGGCTAGGTATCACCATCCTTGTTTCACTAAATTTTACACATCCTCACCTACATCAGGAAAACGTGGTAGGCCTGAAGATGAGTGTATTTCTATCGCATTTCTGCAGTTATGCTGCTACCTTGATAATGATAACGATGAGTGTGAGTACTCGATGAATCAACTTATGATGAAGATGAAGGAATATCTTCCACAAGATACTGATGTCTCAGAAACAACTCTTAAGAAACACCTATGTAATCACTATGGAGAAGACATGATAATAAAACACGTAAAGGGCAAACCACTACAGTACAGGATATAAAATATTATCCAAAAGTTGGTACACACAGAAAGAAGAAGATCCAAAGAACAAAAGACTTAGAATTGTTAGAACTGCTGCCGCAATAATTCGGGAAGATATACGATCTGAAACATATGCTAAAGATATGTATCCAAATCCACATTAATGCTTGAAGACAGCTGATGATATGGTTCCAGAGACATTAAGGGTCTTTACAGAGGGTGTGATTATGAAACGAATAAAAGGAAATGAAGACTCCATCAAAAGAAAATGTGCGTGTATTGAGCATGCTATTATATCAGCAGTAAGACCACGGTCATTCAATTCAATGATTCAGATTGGACTTGCAGTTCATCCACATAGATATCTTGGTTCAAGAAATATTATTGATATGTTATCAAGCATGAGTTTATGTGCATCCTACAATGAAGCCGTATTGTATCTTAGTTCTGCAATGTTAAGTGATAAGGAAATTGTTGTTGACAAGGAATTATTGAATCAGTTTGTTTTTGATAATGCAGACGTCAATGTTCGGGCCTTGGACGGACTAGGAACTTTCCACAATACGGGGGGCATTATGTGCACTACTCCTGCAAGATCTGTTCATCCCAGAAAATAAATTGTTCGATTGAAGAAGCAACGACCAGAATGTTACCTTGCCAAATTTGGTAATGTTCCATTACGAACATACGTTGTGCCTGCTGTCCGTGGCCTGGAGAAAATCAAGATTAAAGAAATTGAATACACCAAACAGGTACCACCATCAGTGCATGTTTCATCACTTCTTGATTTTGTATAGATGTGTGGAAATCACCTTACCTTGTCACCAAGTCCAAGTTGGAGTATTTATATGGAGCTTGCCACTGAAGGTAGCAAGGAATATCACATTTCTGAAATAAGTACATTACCATTTATAAAGCTGCTGCCGACAAGTCCAGATGCCATATACCCATCCCTTATGTTCGCAGTTGAAGAATACATGAAACATGGTCAAAAGACATGTATAGTTACTTTCGACCAACCTCTATATCTGAAAGCCTCTGAAATTGTTGCGGCTTCTCTAGACAACGGAGATATGTTGTCAGTTGTCCTTCGTCTAGGTGGATTCCTCATGCTTATGTCGTACATGGGAGCGATAGAATACATGATGAGGGGAAGCGGATTGGAAGAAGCTTGGTCAGTAATATATATTATTCGTTACAAGTCGCGAAATAAAAGTGTACAACTTCAATCAACACCAGGAAAATTTGATTACAAAATAATGGGAAAAGTTTCCACAGAGTTAAATTTATTTTTTACATTATTGGATTATATTGGTTAAATTTATTTTTAACATTATTAGATAGGTTGGTTAATTCACAAAAAATTATCTTCTTACAGTTATTGGAAATTTTATTTTCTTTAATTTATGTCTGAACACATTTTCGACTCAGTCTTCACCATTTTTAGTTAATAAAGCAATTATGATCAAACGTCACCGTTCATCCGCCATTTTCCAATATGGCGGACAGAGCACAACTCGGATTGTCGGGGACTTTTAGTATGTTGTTTGAAATACCATGCCAGTGATATCTACCAATTTTTATCTCTGTTGGAATTTTTTCCATTCTTTGATGACATTTTGCCTACTTTTACTGGACTAAGAGTGATGAAAGGAATGACCAACGGTTCCAAGCGTCAAAAACAAGTATTGAGTTGCTGAAGTCAGAATTAAATGACAGCAACCAATTACTGAAGTCAGAATTAAATGACAGCAACCAATTACTGAAGTCAGAATTAAATGACAGCAACCAATTGCTGAAGTCTGAACTTACTGCACACACTAGTAGGTTGGTGGGAAAACTTCAGTCAGACCTCAGTGATACCAGCAAATGTATCTTAGACTTGCAACAAGATGTGGTCAAAACAAGTGAGGGTCTTCAAGATCTCACTTTGACAGTATCTCAATACAGATTAGAATGCATGAATAGAGCTGAAGGGTTAGATAGGAAGTATGATGAATTGGCACGTAGGTTAGATTCGGAAGTACAGGGTGTGCAGAAATCGTTGGAACAAATAAAAACTGATAATGATAGTCACATTAGATCGTTGGAAGGGCAAATTGTAGAAAAGGTGTTGGGTAAGATTGCAGGTAGAAGTCAGGACTCCAATCGAGTTCCTAAGGATTATCAATTAGGAAAAGCGATCAGTGATAGTGAAGTGGCAGTGGTAAAGAGGGAGTCTCTATCATCCTCTCAACCGGTTGTGCATGTTTCTTCTCAGCACCTAGGGTCTGAAACTTTGGTTATGAATACTCTGCCGCCAGAAGTTATGGTAACGCTAAAGTCTCTCGAGAATTCCATGGATAGGGTTAGCAAGGCTATGGCCAGTTGGGAGCAGGGGAGTCCTCGTAAGGTATTTGGAATGCAGAATAGTGTAGAAAAACAGGTTAAGGGTAAAAGTGTCGATCCCTTGGTAACTGAAATCACTGGGGTGGGTCGTTTGGATAAGGCCACTTCCACAGACAATTCGGATGCAGGGAATGTCAAGTCAGGTATAATGCGGAAACCATTTGCGGGCTATTGTGTTTCTAGTGCAGAGTCATCGACTGATGCTGAGAAATATGGGAGAGTTAATTCAGCGATAAGAAAGAAGGGTTATCTAAAAACCAGGCACAGAAAATCTAAACTGTGTGGGGATGGGGAAAAAGTTGACGATCTAAAGGGAGTGATTGAAGGGAAGAAGGAACAATCTGATTTTAATGCTGTTCGTGGTGTTGCTCCTGTGAAAGCATATAGCATAAAGCCTCAGGATTTAGTAAAGTTCCCGAAATTCAATGGCTTGATCACGAATGTAACTCCAACTGAATTCCTGGAAAAGGTAGAGGAACTTTTGGAGTTATATGGAATTGATCAAGTGCATTACATTAAATATGTTCCTAAACTATTGACTGAAAGTGCGAAGCTCTGGTTTTCAGAGAGAAAGGCTCAGTTGGTTTCTTATGATGCATTTAAATTGGAATTCATAAGCCATTACGAAAGTTCTAGATGGCGTAGTACTTGTCTTGCCAAAATATTGAACTCTCCTTACCAGAAAACATCTGAGGAAAGTGTGTTACAGTATTTTTCTAAGAACTTCAAGTTGCTACGTTCAATACAACCTAAGGTGGAAGAAGCTCATATTGTTGCTCAATTAGGTTCACTTTTGCCATATAAATTGAGGGAGCACTTCGTAATGCAGGACATCTCGTCATTTGCAGATGCCACGCATGCTATAGAAAATTTTGAATCATTAAGGGATTTACCCGTGAAGCGAGATCTAGCTCCGCTTCAAAAGGGCAAAAGCTTTAAAGCTGGGGTAAACAAAATCACGATCGCCGCGTCTCAGGGTGCTGAGGTGGAGGGTAAACCAAGGGCACAGACTTTAAAGACTTCACCCACTAGCGTTAGAAAGAACACAAATTTCAGTCCCAAATCGAAACGACGTTTTCAGTACAATAGAGATTCAGCCGAAGATTCCTCGTTGGGAAACGGAAATCAACTCACATCGTAGGAGGTGATGTGGGTTCGGGCTTGAATAAACCTCCAGTCAATAGGGTTGCGTCTGCGTCACCTCAGAGTAGTATGGAAGTGCATCAACAGACGAATGCTATTAAACCGTTGTTAGAAGGGAAACAATTAATCGGAGACAGTATGTTACTCAGAGTAGCACAAAAGTTTGGTAATTGTCAGCTCAATTTCGATGAACAAGGAAATCGTAGGATAGGATTAACAGTCAGTGGTCAAACTACCGAGCAATTGAACGGCAGGTTAAAGTCGTGCTCAAAGTTGGCTGACTCTGTGATAATTATGATAGGTAAAAATGATATACTTAACTTTCAGACGGAAGAAACTATAAAGCGCAACATGTCGGAGACGCTGGAATTGTTGAAAGGAAGGACTAAGGAGATCAATTGGTTGACCCTACCTCCCTTAGCACGTATAATGCGTAACAAAAATTCCAATGTCTGGCACAAATGGAAAGGGATTAATGATTGCATAGTCTCGTTTCATGATGCAAGAGGTGTCAAAGTACACGATATCTCTTCTTTGTTTTTTGATAGCTCGGGTGAAATTCGATATGAAGTGTATGAAGAATATTTGGGAAATCCTTCGCGGGGAAGAGTTGATCGAATACATTGGAATGGAGAAGGAATGTCTCTGGTTCTGAATTTTCTTAGGAAAAGGGGAATTTTAAGAAGGATAGGTCAAGGGGCTTCTGAACCTGGTTCTCAAATCATAGTTGAGGCTGAGATCCATGCGCTGGACGAGCCATCAAGGGAATATCCAAGTTCGGAAAACCGGAGAGGAGCTCTTACCATTGGGCAGGGGGTGAGGGCAAGATAAAACATCCTGCTATATTTTTTGTACATATTAATGAGGTTGGTGAAGGGAGTGATATCGACGATTCAATTAGTTTAGGAATACCAATTAATGCTGATTCTCAGCGACATGCATCAGCTTTGATCAGGATAACTATTTTAAGCCAACCTTATGACGCCCTCTGTGATAGTGGCGCTGAGGTGAGCCTGCTTGAATTCGAAGCGTGGAAATCAATTTCATCCTTGATCTCTAGGCCAAGGTTGGAATCGGCTTCCAACATTAAATTAATAGATTATTCGGGTACAAAATCAAAATCTGTTGAAGGGATTGTTAAGTTAATGATCAATTTGGGGGGTTATGATTATTATGTACAATTTGTTGTGGTTAAGAATTTAAATATACCAGTTTTGTTGGGTTTAGATGTAATTTACGGGATACAAGGGGAACTTAATTTTGATGAGGATGCATTTTTCTACAGTACTCCTAACGGTAGAACCTTTTTGAAATTTACTCCTCTTAAAGACGTGGACACCATTGAACCGGAAATGACGATAACTAACGTTTCTTCGAAACTTGGTACTGCCGCAGTTGAGCATTTAAATTTCGAGCTTGAGATTGAAGAATTGATAAGTTTGGAAGGTGATTCTAAGTTAAGATTCAAAGAAATGTTAAGCGTTTTTGAACACATCTTTTCTGACACTCCGGGTTTGTGCAAAGAATATGTACATCGTATGGAACTAGATACTGATGCACCAATCGTCGCGAAGAATTATCCCATTCCTTACGCATACAGGGATAGGGTAAGGGAACAATTGAATCAAATGCTAGCATGGGGAATAATCGAACTGTCTGATTCAGAACATAGATCGCCTTTGTTAGTAGTCCCAAAACCTCATGGAGGGATTCGTCTGTGTGTCGATTTGAAAAGAGTAAATCAGCACGTGAGACCAATGCAACTTACGCCTATGATAGTTAACGAGCCCTTGACGTCATTTCTGGGCTGTAAGTTCTTTACTTCGCTCGATTTGGGGAACGCATATTGGCAGGTGCCTTTGCATGTTGACAGTCGCAAGTTCACAGCGTTTGCTTTCGAGGGTATATTGTATCAGTTCAAAAGGGTGGTATTTGGTTCTGTGAACGGTACTGCGGTGTTTGTAGATGTTATGAATAGAGTGTTGGGTTCCTTCTTGGACTTTGTGGTGGTGTACGTGGATGACATCATCATAAAGTCTAAGGATTTTGAATCACATCTAAAGCATGTGAAATTGGTTTTAGATAGGCTGGGGCGTGCAGGTTTCACGTTAAAGCTGGAGAAGTGTAGGTTTGCGGTAAAAGAGTTCAAGTTTTTGGGACACGTCATTTCCACACGGGGTTTCACAAAAGATCCGTCATATGTAGAAAGCATTGTTAACTTGCGTAAACCAGAGAATTTGAAACAACTACAAAAAATCTTGGGTTGTTTCAATTGGTTGGCAAAATATATACCGAACTATGCTCTCATAGCACATCCCATGTATGCTCTGTTAAAGTTGAAGACGAAGTGGCAGTGGACCGCAGAGGCTGAGGAGGCTTTTAAACGCTTAAAGTCATTGGTGGTCCAAGAGGTCACTCTCAATTTTCCAGATTTCGAAAAAAAGTTCTACATCCAGACGGATGCATCTCTGATTGGAATAGAGGAGTTGCTTCAGAAATTAATGGATTCCTGTGAGTCAGGAAAATTCTGTGGTCAGGGTTCAGAACGTCAATGAGAAAAATGAACATAGGTAGTTTAATTTCCTTTGTGAGTCAAGTGAGTAGTGCCTGCGGCGGGCAGATTTGTCAAGTTGGTACTATTTCGCGGCGGGCCAGAACAAAAGAATACTTCCTATTGTTTCTATCTCGCTTGGCGATTCTTAAATGAAGAATATGCATGTTGATTGTTTGCTCAAAGCAATTATTGGCTTTAGTCCATGGTGGGATTGGTGTTTTAGGGAATTTATGGCAAGTTTGAGACAGTTACGCTTCAACGCATATAAGGTGGTATGTTGGAAGTACTTTTCAGTAGAATCAGGCTCGAATATTGATCTTATTTTGTGCCAGGATGACAGCAACAGGAATTTGCGTCGAGCTTGATCTTTAGTCTCGTACAAAGTAGTTGAACAGGTGATGTCAGGTGTCGATGAAAAGTTGACAAGATGGCTTCTGCGGTTGTGTGGTCTAAGTAGGCTAGTGTCAGCGGCGGACTGATTGGTCAAGTGGACATAACCTTGCGGCGAGACGGCACGCAAACCGTGGAGTTCAATCTTAAGTCAATACCAGTTCAAGGGCACATTTATGGGGTGACCAGTACGAATTCAACTTCTATCCTTCTGTAGGAACTATTGTAATAACCACACTTTAAGATAGGGTGAATGTAAATAATATTAAACGAATGGTCATTATAGAAATAAGTTGTTTGTACAAATGTAAATGTTCTGTGTTCTATACTTACATGTGATAGTGTGAGTTGATATGTTGTGTGTAAGTTGTACAGGTAGTTGTATATTGTTTGGGTTCAGCCTCTTGTTGGGCGCCAATTATAACAAGAAATGTTATAATGAACATATTTGTATGTATTTATTTTAGTGTACTTCAATAATTCACGTTTACTTTTGGTAAATTTCATCAGAACTGCCACACTACGCTTATCATTCTACTGGTGAACTTTGTAGTTAAAAACTTGTACATGAAAAGGCAACAGTGTAAGGAACGGTTAAAGGAATGATTCATGTAATCGGTTCCCATACCATACGGGATTACAGTTTCCGGGCCGATTCTGGACAGAAAAAAGGTGGTGTTAATTATGTGAGTAATGTGATATTCTAATAAATGGATTTAAGTGAAAACTCGAACTTAACGAGTGAATTTGAAGCAGCGGAGTTCGAAACATTGAACTTATTACGGCGAATCGAAGAGCGGACTCGTTTGTTGACGAACGGGTAAAAGATCGATTCAGTTGGTTCGTTCGACCGGAAAAGGAAGATGGAGAGCTCGTAAGGTTTGATCGGAAAAGAATATCAAGGAATATCCGAACATCTGGGAATTTGCCATGCAATCCACATGTCGCAAATGATTCATAAAGGTTCAGTAAACATGCAACGCAAAGAATATCGGTTCACCAAGTAAGGATACAGCCGATATTTGATGACTTTGTTGTGCAAGTGATCTACGGATCGTGGTTCGGGCATTGATTGTAAGTACCAAACTTCATTTATTTAGTGCACCCAGACGTCTGTAGGAATATCTGCATTAAAGTTTTCCACTTCGCAAAATATGCTAGCATTCGTGTGCATCGTGTATGGCCATTAATCAGTATGCATCGCACCGTTAGTTTGAGCGGGAAAGCAGCGCGTGGGGTAGCCATATTGGCATAAAAATTCAACTGATCAGCAATTGCAAACTGTAAATTGTTAAAAGTAAATATCGTTGAATATTCTGCTTAATGCACACAATTCTTATTATTACTATGCTGTTAGAGTTTTGTGAGTTGAACAAGGGTAATACATTGTGCTGCATGTAGAAAAAATTATGCCTGTTGTAAGTACGAAAATTGAACTTTTGTAGTAGTGTTTCAATATTGAATACACGAACTACTACAGACTAAATAATTAATGTAGAGTTCAGCGAGAAATAAACAAAGTTCTGTTTTTGAATTTCTTTAATAATATCGATAAAAGTTACTGATAGATTTTGTCGAATTAATTGTGCCGGATTATCAGGTCTTGAGATGACAGCCTAAAACAGCTGATTCATTGTATCACATTTTCGTTTGTTATTTTGTCACAGGGAGTAATAATAAAATATATTAATATCTCATTTCATTGTGTTGACATTTATAAAACAAAGGCTCCCTTTGTATTTTATGAATATACATATGTCAATTAATGTAAATGTTGCTTTTCAGGATGGAGTTCATTTTGTGCTGGTCACTTAAGTATGAATAATGCCCAGAAATTTTGACAGTTGAGTTAGTAATTAGGTCAGGGAAAGGGTTATGTTCACTGTTACTCTCTTGGGTAACTTTTCTTAAGACCCAGTTTCAGTTCATCCGTTAATGTTTACAATATTGCAAATTTTACTTTCTTGCTTAGTATGCCTATTGTTACGTAATTCTGTACGTTAACGAACACGGCGACCAGCGCTACCGGAGTAATGGGTTACATTGAAATTGTGAGCTGAATTAAAATAATTTCAGTGTTCATCTAAATGGGATTAATCCTAGTGTATTAGTTTCATTTAGCATACCCGTTCATCAAGGCCCGAAACTCCCATAGTGTGTACTGGCACACGTTGAGTACGTCACATGAACGATTCAATTTTGAGTTTTCGAGCCGCAGGCACGTCACAAAAGTACATGATAATAGAAGCAAAAAAGGCTTAGTAAACATGGGTCTGTAAACGAGCCGTTTTTGAGATAATTGCGAATGTGTGGTTACAAGCTGCCACTGACTTCATTGTTTGTAAACGTCATCCTAGTTGGTATGCTAATAATGTATGTGAATGTGTGGTTAGAAGCTGTCAATGATTGCATTTTGTAAACACCGAGTGCTTTACTCCTTGCACCTTACAAGGTTTACTCTCTGTTTACAATACAGAACATTTCCGAGAGGTGGCGTTGGAATCAAACAGGATTGATAAAAAGAGCAAACCTTAGAACGAGCAAGGAGAAAAGCACTCTGTGTTTACAAAATGTAATCAGTGATGGCTTCTAACCACACATTCACACACATTCTTAGCATTTTACCAACTAGGACGACAGTTACAAACAATGAAGTCAGTGGCAACTTGTAACCACACATTTGCAATTATCTTGAAAACGGCTCGTTTGTGGACCCATGTTTACTTAGACTTTCTTGCTTCTATTATCGTGTACTTTCAACACTTGTCAGTTTGCGCTATTATTTATGATACACCCTGTATATTAGATTAGACAAATGGCAGGTTTCCTCAGGGTACAGGGTACCAGCAGAAGCAGTGTGAATCTGTAGAGCACAGGAAGTAATGAAAATTTAGCACATTTTGCACCATTTTGCATGGTTGCATCCAGGAAAAGGACAGGAGGGTATGAAGTGTTTTTTCAAAGCTATGTCTAGCATTTTGGAGGGTAAAAATACTACATTATTTCAGACTGAGTAGCAACCAATAGACACCTATGCCATGGTCGGTCAGTAATGTTCTCCTTAACTCCCGTGTTTAACCACACAATACTGCCTACTCGCACACCCCATTTCAAAACTGCCCCTAAAATATATGACCAGCCCAAATTTGACAATCACTGTTACATTTCGAACACTCGAAAAAAGAAAATAATGAATTAACGTTTTGATTTTGTGGGTAAAAAGTATGTACTCTTATCTAAAACAGTTTACTTTAACATTTTATTTCCAGCATACAAAATATTTTATTACACACAAATCAAAACTAAATACATTGCTCTGTTAGGAATATTGTTACAAATAATAATTACATTACATTGCATTTTGTGCTATATTGTTTTCATGTTTATGTGACTGAAATGATATTTCAAGTGTTGCTTAAGTGTGTATAAAATAAAAATAAAAACTTTCATCACAATACAAACATTTGTAAGGTTTAATTTCATGACTATCCCGTAAGTGCCGGGTAAGTAAACTAGAAAGGAGAAACGACTTACTCACATACATAAGGTTTTATCCCAGAATGTCTCTTCATGTGAAGTAAAAACCTATTTTTGTAGCCAAATGTTTTACCACATATTTTGCAAACGTGTCGTTTCACTTTAGTATGTACACGTGTCCTTTTAGTTGTGATTCCCTTGAAAATTTTCCTTTACACATAGAGCATAGATGGGTTTTCTTTATTTTCACACATGCTGTCTGTTGCACTTCATGACAAACTCTTGTGTGTCTTTCAAGTTGTAGCAAAACTTCAAATGATTTGTTGCACATTGTACATATGTGTGGTCTCTGGGCAGAATGTTTCTCCACATGTTTGGCAAGATGACATTTGTGACAAAATGACCTACCACACACGTCTCGCATAAATAAGCTTCTTCAAAAGTGCAACAGAATTTTAACTCAAGATATTTCCTCTGGTGAGTTCTGAAAAGATAATTTGAAGAAAAGTTTTCATCGCAAACTGAACACTTAAAAACTTTTAGATCAAGGTGAGTATATATATATATGATATCTAAGGGAATTTTTAACTCGAAACGATTTATTACAAAATGCACAAATAAATGGCTTGATTCCATTGTGTGCATTCATGTGTCTTGTATGGGACTCTCTAGAGGTAAAGCTACTGTTACAAATTGAACATGAAAATTTCTTTCTCACATGCTTTTTTAATATTCTGGCTTGATTAACATCTGGTATTAATACATCATTATATTTGGAGCATACATTCGATGTGTTTGTGTTAGGTATCAAGAAATGACTGGTTCCTTGAGTAGAAACAACTAAATTATTTGATGATCCCTTTTTGCACAGATGCTTACGAGTATGTGCTACACCAGAATGCAAGTCAGATGAGTCAACATTTGTGTGGCAGTTTTTATGTTTTACAAGCTCAATTTTATGACCAAAGTGTTTATTACAAAGTAGACAAACATACGAATTTGTACTGGACTGTTGCAAGAGGTCCTTTTGGATAAAAAAGAGGGTCTGCTGAAGGGTCACTATGCTTCTTCTCTGCACACAGAACTGACACAGATTTTTCAAACACCCTGTAATATGACAAAAATTTGAATTGAAATTAATTATGGAATATGTAACTTTCAATTTATTATACCATTGCAAGATATAGTGGTAGTTTTGAAGAAAAGCATAGTCATTGCTGCCATGTGGTGCTGGGACATATACAGAGCATTCCCTGACATTAGCTACGAGACTCGGTGGCAAGCGGCCCGGCATCAGAGCTTGTCTTTCCTGGTGAACGGGTCTGTGGCAGTCGCTAGAGTCGACTATTAAAATTACAGTTTCCATATTGTGTACTAACCTTGACTACAACAGGTGTTGAAAATGATGTCCCTCTGCTGCAACATATTCCTGGCATCTCCGAAGGAAATTGGCATTTACAAGTGCAAGTTCATCTTCCGATTTCTCGTACAATCCTCTCTTTTAACTCACGGATGGTGTGCGGATTGTCTTTGTATACTTTATTTTTAGATTTCCCCATAGCCTGAAAAAACCCACTGGCTTACACTACATTCATTATTTTTAGTATTATAAGCTCTGCTAAGCCATTTCTTTAAAATTTTTCAAAAACTTTTGATAATTGTAGACCCTCACAAGTATTTAAAGCAATAATTTACAACAAACACTTTCTGAAAAATCCACTTCTTGACTGGTTTTTTTTTCAAGGTGGGTTTTTCTGAAAAAAACTCGCTTGGGGAAAACTTGACTGGGCCCACCTGGGTCAAGCCTTGTTTAAAAAGTAACAAAAGAGCCTACACCCAGGTGGTTGGGGGTGGACCAGGTTTGACGGTTGTACAAGGGATGCTGAAAAGTCCATAGCCCGACCGAGTTCCCAAACTGTTTAGAGGAAGGTCATTATGTCTTGAAAGTACGTATCTTTGTATGTACATATACCAAAAGGCATTGTATAATTAACGGGCATTCTTGTTTTTTCAGGTTTATCATGTCTGCTCAGCAAGCGAAATTTACAAACATGGAGTGCAGGGCTGTGATGAAGTTTCTGTTCCTCCAGAGCAAGTCTCTGAAGATGATCCACGAGAAAATGTGCAACACCTTACAGGACTCTGCTCCAATGGACTACTTTCTGTTTCCTCAGCTCAAAAAACACCTGAAGGGATGCCATTTTACCTCAGATCAGGAGGTGATTACTGCCACAGAGCATTGGTGCGAGGCGCAAACTTCAGAATTGTTTTATAAGTGGTTTGCAAAAGTTGGAGCACTGGGCCAGAAAGTGCATTGAGCTTCGAGGGGAGTATGTTGAGTAACTATGAAGTTTCATCATTCCAAGTGCATTCCTTCTATGTCGGGCTACAAACTTTTCAGCATTCCCTCATATAAATACCGGGTTCAGACTCATTCGAGAGACAGATGGACTGACATACACAAGAGCCAGAAGGACAGACTCAGACGGATTGACAGAGATGCATACATGGAGATTGAGCACTGCATGTAGGGGCTTCTGCACGATAAACTGTGCAGGTGGGTTAGCACTATAGTAAATAGTGTGCTCATAGCTTGACATACATGTACAGCACTTAATGAGAGGACTGCATAGGGACTCTTGCTTGATAAACTGCAAGAGTGGGTTAATGATATGGTAAATAGTGTGCTCAAAGAGCGAAGTCCGGAAAATTGCATTCTTATGTAATGGAGCAGAAGGTAACCTGGAGCAATTTTTACTTGAGGTGTAATGGAATGATGTATGTACGGAGAAGGGGAGGTGTGTAAATAAAATTGTACATAAAGATATCTCCCTGAGGCATCATTGAGTGAGCCTTGTAGGTCATAGATAGAGGCATGCATATTTCGTTTTTGACGAAAACACGAAATGTAAAATAACACATTGTAATGTTAATTTCTCATGTGTCTGAAAGGTGTGAGGTGCATTTTCCCACCCTGTTTTGTCACGAAATAATGCGAAATGAACTGCAAAATGCGAAATAAGACTCTTAAATACGAAATTTAGAGTTTTTTAACCGACGCAACACTTTCTGAAGTCAGAATTATCCTGAGAGTTATGCAATTCACGGAATATTGATTAATTCTGCTGTAAATATTTGAGAAGCAAAAATGGACCCATTTATACTGGAATAAACTTAATATTCTGGTAAGAACATAAATGTGCTATTAGAAGGGATATGCTTATTTTGTGTAGTAAGTGCAGTTTTTAAATCAAATTTGGGATTATATTCACATTTTTAAAACTAAAATGTAATTTTATATACCGCTTTTTCACCGCTATAATAGCAAAATTTTATTTTATTTACCGCTTTTGAACCCAAAATTGACTTGATTTTTGTACCGAAATGTTGCTCTTTTATTTGCCAAAAATATGTGCCTCTAGTCACAAAGTGTACTGGTGGTTTGGGAATTGGTTGGCTGTTAGAAACCCCTAGACTTCGAGAGGACAGCTGACCAGGGTTACATAAAGTGCAGTTAAACATAAAACCACCAAACATGTGCATGCAACATTCAAATTTGGGTTTTGGTTAGAAGAGAAGAGGTGTCAATGGTGGGAGTGTTACAAACAAAAAACCAAGACAAGTAAGAAAGTAAAGATGTATATTAGATTAGACAAGCGGCAGATTCCCTCATGGTACAGGATGACTTTACCAGCAGAAGAAGTGAACAATCTGTAGAGCACAGGAAGTAATGAAAATTTAGCACATTTTGCACCTCGTTTGATTGCATGCAGGGGAAGGAGAGTATGAAGTGCTTTTCAAAGCTATTTCTAGGATTTGAGGGTGAGGAAAATAATACACTGTTCCAAGCACAATGGCCATAAGTGAACCCTTACCATGACCATGGCAGACCATGGCTGGTCTGTAATGATCTTAAACTCTTTGTGTTTAACCACACAATACTGCCTACTTGTACACTCCATTTCCAGTGATCAGAATGCTACATTTTAAAAGTAGCTTTGCTACAGCTTCCAAAAAGTAGCCTTGTTACAGCTTCCAAAAAGTAGCTTTGCTACAGCTAAAGCTTCCAAAAAGTAGCTTTGCTACAGCTTCCAAAAAGTAGCTTTGCTACAGC
Source organism: Lepisma saccharinum (assembly GCF_977018435.1). NCBI lineage: Eukaryota > Metazoa > Arthropoda > Insecta > Zygentoma > Lepismatidae > Lepisma > Lepisma saccharinum. Next base: position 10,940,195 of record NC_139235.1, read on the forward strand.
TTCCAAAAAGTAGCTTTGCTACAGCTTCCAAAAAGTAGCTTTGCTACAGCTAAAGCTTTCAAAAAGTAGCTTTGCTACAGCTAAAGCTTTCAAAAAGTAGCTTTGCTACAGCTTCCAAAAAGTAGCTTTGCTACAGCTAGAGCTTTCAAAAAGTAGCTTTGCTACAGCTTCCAAAAAGTAGCTTTGCTACAGCTACAGCTTTCAAAAAGTAGCTTTGCTACAGCTACAGCTTCCAAAAAGTAGCTCGCTACGCTACTCCTGTTTGCTACTTGCTACTTCGCTACTTTTGCATTAAAAAACTTAAAACAACCACATGGATATTTCAAAGAATACCCTAGTGTGATAGTTGAACTTACTGAAAGATAGATACTGTTATTTATTATCACGATTCCAGTCAATCGGTAATTTTGATAGAAGTGTTACTTCAGCTACTTATTTTTAATAGTGTTTGAGAATAGCGTATCTATATAAATGGTAGATCAATTCAAATTTGATATATGAGTATTGCAATTAGGATGACACAAAATTAATGATTACAATTATACACAAATAAAATTTGGTGAATTATTTACATTTATATATCAACATATTTTCCTTGAGAATAAATATTGAGTTGAGTCACAGTGGTTCGGAACCAGTCTTGATTAGCTTATCTGTGCATAAAGTGGACTCAAACAAAAACTGGGAAAGACGCCTGGAGGATGGGATGGGATCCTCCTGCTCCTCCATTCCCAACGCTGCTAATCGTCGTTCATCATTCTTCCTCATTCTCACAATTAGCCAAAAGAGGCAGAAAGTGACTCTAGATAAGATAATTACTATATAAAACATTCATCTTCATTGTCATGATTAGCGAAAGTAACAGAAAAGCGAAAACAGAAATATATTGAGGAAACTGATGTGTAAATCAGACTGTTCTAAACACATTGTAATTTGAAAATTTGTAAGCAAATATTATGACAAAAATAATTATAATTCCAGAAAGTGTATGTCTTTCGTTCTTGTAACAATAATTTCTAGCTGGTGAAATCCTATATCCTGACAAATGTCAATTCAGTTAACATACTGATCCATTGATTGCTGGCAATACTGCTGTCATTCTAGTGGAAAATGGATCGCTTGTTTTTGCACTACAAGTTGTGTTTTATACAGTAATTGACGACATTTTGCTGCCTCTTCCACTAGGGATATCCACAGGATTCGTCCCGGGGGTGGCACAAACGAGGCATTTGTTTTCCAGTGGTGCCACAAACGAGGCACAATTCTCCTCAAAATAGTGATGCAGCTCAAGAAACATAGCTGTTAGCCCGAATATATTCATATTTGTCAGTTAGTATTCTGGATATTAGAATTATTCAGATACTAATGAAATAAATTAAGCCAGTATCTATAATTTACGATCAAGATTTTTATAATCTAGATTATCCATATTTCTATGTACATAATAGACTTTGCCTTTATGAACATCCTACAAAATTAAGCGTTACTGTCGAATTCTTTTTGACGCTGTTGCCACATTCAAAATTTCCCTCAAAATGCAGAGAAGAAATGTAGCTGTAGCGAAATTTTCGCTACAACTACAGGAATTTTGTAGCTTCGCTACTGCTACAGCTAGCTACAGTAGCTAGCTACTTTCGACCACTGTCCATTTCACAACTGCTTCTCCCTTCCCCCCTCAAATATATGACCTGCCCAAATTTGACAATCACTGAAACATTTCGAACATTTGGGGGGAAAAAAATAATGAATTAATGTTTTGATTTCGTGGGTAAAAAGTATGTACTCTTAACTAAAACAGTTTACTTTAACATTTTATTTTCAGCATACAAAATATTTTATTATTACACACAAATCAAAACTTAACACATTAGTACTGTCAGGAATATTTGTTACAAATAAAAATAATTACATTACATTGCATTTTGTGTTACCTTTTCTTCATGTTTATGTGACTCTACCAATGACATTTCATATGTTTCTTAAGTGTGCGTGAAATATAAAAACTTTCATCACAATGTGAACATTTGTAAGGTTTCGTTTTATGAATATTCCGTAAGTGTGTGGAAAGTATGCCAGAACAGAAAAATGACTTATTGCATATTTCACATTCATAAGGTTTTATCCCAGAATGTCTCTTCATGTGAAGTAAAAAGGTATCTTTGTAGCCAAATGTTTTACTACATATTTTGCAAATGTGAGGTTTCACTTTAGTATGAATCTTTTTAATGTGTTCTCTTAAATATGATCTCCTTGCAAATTTTCCTTTGCACAAAAAGCATAGATGGGTTTTCTTTATTTTCACATGTGCTGTCTGTTGCACTTCATGACAAACTCTTGTGTGTCTTTTAAGCTGAAGCAAAAGTTTGAATGATTTGTTGCATGTTGTGCATGTATGTGGTCTATGGACAGAATGTATCTTCACATGTTTGGCAAGATAATGCTTGTAAGAAAATGATTTACCACATGTCCCACATAAATAATGTCTTTTGTGGGTGTTCATGTGTTTTTCCAGTTTCTGAAGTGTATATTCTCTATTGCAAAACGTGCAACGGGATTTTAACTCAAGATGTTTTTTCTGGTGAGTTCTTAAAACATACATTGAAGAAAAGTTTTCATCGCAGACTGAACACTTAAAAACTTTTATACCAAGGTGAGTATATATATGATATCTAAGGGAAAGTTTAATTCGAAAGGATTTATTACAAAATGCACAAATAAATGGCTTGATTCCATAGTGTGCATTCATGTGTCTTGCATGGGACTCTCTAGAGGTAAAGCTACTGTTACAAATTGAACATGAAAATTTCTTTCTCACATGCTTTTCTAATATTTTGGCTTGATACAAATCTGGTATTAATACATCGTTATATTTGGAGCATACATACGATCCGTTTGGATTAGGTATCGAGAAATGACTGGTTCCTTGTATAGGAACTACTAAATGATTTGATGAATCCTCTTTGCACAGATGCTTACGAGTAGGTGCTACACCAGAATACAAGTCAGATGAGTTGACATCTGTGCGGCAGTTTTTATGATTTACAAGCTTACTTTTATGAGTAAAGCGATTATTACAAAGTAAACAAACATACGGATTTATAGTGGACTGTTGCAAGATGTCCTTTTCGATAAAAAGAGGGTCTGCAGAAGAGTCACTATGCTGCCTCTCTGCACACAGAACTGACACAGATTTTTTGGAATTCCAAACTTCATATTCCCTGGAATACGACAAAGAGTTGTATTAAAATTAATGAAGAAATAGGCAACTATCCATTTTTATATACATGTATATATACATATATGTATGTGAACATTTGGCCAGGACATGAAATATCAATGCTGTATTTCCATGTTTGGTAAGTGGTTACTGTACCCTCTTCATTTTTTTTTGTTTATCTGCCCTTCCGGCTCTTTTCCTCATTCTATTCCTGTGTTTATATATACAGGGTACAACATTATTGATTAACTTGTAATATCTTAGAAACAAAGTGTTTTCCAAAGAAGTGTTTCAAAGAAAAGTTAATTGGCTTTAAGGGGAAATAGAATGCCATTTTAATAGGTGGCCATTTTGAAGGTTATTTGAAGTTCTAAATTTTTTTTTAACTGGAAACCTTAATTTTTTGTTTAATATTTTTACTCCTCTTACAAAAATAAACAACTTCCATTTAGCATGTAGTTTCACAGATATTTGAAAGATAAAATGTGATAACAGAAATTCATACTATTTCATAATTATAAGATTTTATTCCAAAAATGAAAGACATTAAGTTTGCAACATCATCAATGTTGTAAAATGCATTATTATTATTAAAAAATCCAATATTTTAATAGAAAGGTCTCTAACATAAATTGATAATTGTAAAAACAATCATAGTGTGAGGATCCGTGAGACTGTTATAACAGTAAACAGAAACTGGGCTCAAACATGGCTGGAAGTAGAAAGTACATAGTTGTAGCACAACCATAATGCTTCTTTATGACATGCACTATATAAGTTAATATTCCTAGTAGTTACAAACATGTGACATGACATCATCGACCAATCATATGTATAGCGTATACACTTGTGGTAAAGGGTTAAGTTAGCACAAGCAGCAGTGTAATCTGTAGACTATGGGAAGAAGTGGTCGGAAAAAAAAACAACTGCTTTTTTGGTTGCACTTTTTTCAGCTTTTTTTTCAAAAGTGTCTCAAATCAATGAAAATACAGGAGTTGGTAGCATTTTCCTGTTCCATGGTTTTAGTTTATCTCCCTACTGTAAAATACACTCATTTCTAAATATAAAACACAATTTACAATATGAAATTCATAGCTAGACATAAACAGTGTTTTCAAAAAAGCTGGCTTTTTTGAATGGGTGGTCCTTTCTGAGTGTTATCTTCATATTTTGGTAGGCTTTTTAAATATATCTATGTAGTATAAACATATTCACATAACTAGAGTAGTTTTGTATGAGTTTTTAATACAACCTAATAGTATGATTTGATTTACAAAGTTTGAATTTGTTATACGAACACGTACATGAAGCAAAAAAGAAAATACTGCTCTACCTTTTGAAAATCTAGTATCAAATCTCTCTACATTAAATTTTGTGTTCAGTAAAATATAGTTGTATTCTGCCTTTCCAGTACATCATGAATAATTTGGTTAAATGGCCACTAAACCTGATCACGGAGCAAGTAGTGACGTATTTTGGCTGCTTGTTGCAGTGGTTCACAACCATTGTGAGACCAAAGCCCAGTAAATTTATTTCTTACAAGTCCTAATCCCAGCAATTTCACTCATAAATACATTTCTGAACTTTAAAGTTTATATGGAAATTAATATGCATCCTCAATTAATATTAATATATCAACTATGGCATAATCATAGTTCAATTATGTATAGACTTGCTGTCAAATACAAAATAAGATTTAAATTAGTCTTCAACTCCTGGGTGCAACAGACCTTTTGAAGCTCGGCGGTTGAGACACTGGCACTACAACTGAAGCAGAAGCAAAAAGATTGGCCTCAAATGGCAAAAAAAATCTATTTAAGAAATCTGGACTGGACCTACAGTTTGAAATGAGATGTGATGCACTCTGCCTCCACTGAGGATTGAACCTCAGACCCCTTCTTATTACAAGGCAACAGCATTATTTTATTCCACTTCAGAGGCCCTTTCATTTATCAAACAGCCGATCTTTTTCCAACAGCAGTACTTGCAATCTGTTCTCTGTGATTTACAGGCTAAATTAAATCTTAATCTCTGATGAAGTAGCAAACAATCTTGTTAAGTATAGAGAACATTCAGACTGAAGCAACACATGACAGTGGAGGGTGTCACATTAAAGTGACAAGTACAGCCCAACACATATATTTCTGCCGTACAATGCGCGACACAACTCAAGAAGCAGTGTTGCTAATGGAGCAGATAGAAAAATCGCTGCAGTGCGCCGATGCACAGCTGTTACGTACAACAAGAAAATTAGAGAATTCAGGTCTATCTAACATTGAGTTTTAAACGTCAGCATTATACCAGGACCAGGATTAATATGTACAAACAAGTGGCTTTGTATGTAGCTATATACATATGGACTAAAAATTCGCTAAATATGGACTAACAGGTAAACTTACCAAAAATGCTGCAAATAAGACTTCTTCATAGCGATTCCTTATTTGGGTGATTTCAAACAAAATAAACACTTTATTATTTTCCATTGCATTAATGCACTGGTGGCATTCTAACTGTTCACTCCCAAAACCAGTCTACACTTGTACGGAACTGCAACGACAGATAATACACGACCGACACTACCACTGCTTTGAGAACTAATAACATGAGAAAGTGTTAAACTGCGACAATTGGACCACAACACTCCTCCTCAAGCAGTATTATTGCCTCTCCGTGATTGGAGACAGTCGGTTGCCTTTGTTGTACATTTACAAATGATGCCGGCTTCAACAATGACAAGTACATATACTGCCACTAGACGATAAGCTGCACAGCTCTTTTTTCTGACATCTCAAGAGTTTGTCTTTCGTTCATGATAGCCCTGATTGTTCGTTCAGGAACTCCAGTCGCAGCCGCTGCTCTCTTGCCAAAATTCTTTATTGGAATGCTAACACCTTGACTGGCTTCCTCCTTCATGAACTTGTGCACTTTGCTTAGAATTTCCCCGAGCTTGGCAATGCAAGGTTTTTGATTTCAACTTTGACAGAACTAGAGGCATTATGGAATTTAACGTTCATTAACAAACACACACTTTCACATACACACACGCAATACACGCACACAACGTCAAACCGGTCAAATACTTAGTATAAAATAAAAATATGGTGCTTCGAATCCAACAAAACTCACCGTCACTTTACCTGTCTTTCTCCTTCCGTGACAGAAATAGTGCTTCATTATTACAGTTGGCAACACTAGTTACTAGCTAGCCAATGAACATGCACTGCATAAAAGAAGTAACCACTTCGTCATGCTATATTGCCACATTACTGTCCCTGCCGAACGGTGTGAACCGCGAGCTGGAGCGCTATTCAATTGTTTTCAATGATGTTTGCACGAGTGTGTCCAGGAATGGAATGACAATATGGCAACAATGGCGAAGGTTGGCGAGCAACGTAGAACACATGATGGTAAGAGAGAGAGGGAGACGAAACGAAAATTGTTATCTGCGCAACGGCAAAGATATGTGTGTTGCACTCTAACATGGGCCACTTCAGTCTGTAAGCAAGCATCCACCAAGCATGCACAAACAAGACTGAGGCGAAATGATGCACGCCATTGAAGGAGCTTTCAGACTGAAGTCAAAGATGACAAGCAACACAGTCTCCTTCAGTATAAAGCAAAACATTCACCGTGCATACAAGAATAACGGACAGAAGCGGCATGATGTACGCCATTGAGAAAACAGTAGAGTCTGAGCAACATGCAAGTGACATGTTTAGCTCGTTGTCACACTTCGGTTCAAAAGGTTGAATGGATTACTGAGGGTCTGCTTCCAAGCGTCACTTGTCACTTTGGTCTGAAAGTTCACTGAGAAAACTGTACAGGCCAAGTGACAAGTGACACTTGCTGCTTATGTTGCTTCAGTTCGAAAGGTTGCATTTACTTCTAACGTTTGGTTTACAAGAGCAACATGTTGCTGCCTTCTCAAAGCTCCATTAAACAGGATATACAAGGTGTCTCATACATAATAGCACAAACTGACACAGGTGAAAGTACACGATAATAGAAGCATAAAGGTCTGCAAACGAGCCGTTTTAGAGATAATCAAGAATGTGTGATTACAAGCCGCCACTGACTTCATTGTTTGTAAACATCATCCTAGTTGGTACAATGCAATTGATTGTTTGCTCTTTGTTTACAAAACAGAACATTTCCGAGAGGTGGCGTTGTAATCAAACAGAACATTTTTGAGAGGTGGCGTTGTAATCAAACAGAACATTTCCGAGAGGTGGCATTGCAATCAAATAGAACATTTCCGAGAGGTGACATTGTATGGATACAATCAGTTTAATTGTACTGTGGGAGTCATGTCAGTTGTACTGGACTGCGTAGTGAAAATGGAACCTTACAGCAACGAAGAGTATGCGGATATGCATTTTGTGTATGGTTTGGCTAACGGCAATGCACGGGAGGCTGCATGCTTGTACCAAGAAAAATACCCTGCTCAAAGGCACCCTGAGAGTCGCACATTTAGTAGGGTACATCAGCGCCTCAAAGAACATGGGATTTTCGAACATGGTAGGAGAGCAGGTAGACCTGCACGCATTACGCCTGAAGTTGAGGACATGATGTTGGAAGCAGTAGAACACTCTCCAGGAACCTCGACGAGGTGAATAGCGTATGGAGAATTTTACATCGAGTTCAGTGTCGCAGTGATACGAATTGTGTTCCTAGGGTGACGTTTTGTCAGTGGATTTTGCAAGTAACATTTTATTTACAGACGAAGCAGGGTTCACACCCGATGGTATTTTTAATTTTCATAATTCTCATGTTTGGAGTGTAATAAACCCACATGCTGTTCATGAGGAACCACATGAGCAATGTTTCTCATTGAATGTGTGGTTAGGGGTACTAGGTGATCATCTCATTGGACCACCACACATTCTTCCAAGAAGACTCAATGGACTGAGGTACCTTCGGTTTTTACGGCATGATCTTCCAGGATTGCTTGAGGATGTTCTCCTTGATCCACATCAGAGTGTGTGGTACATGCATGATGGAGCACCGGCACATTTTGCTGCTGCTGAGAGATGACATCTAACACGCAGATACCATCAAAGATAGATAGGTCGAGGCGGGCCTATACTGTGGCCTCTAAGGTCACTGGATCTAAATCCTTTGGACCTTTGTGTCTGGGGTTACCTTAAAAGCGTAGTTTACAACACTCCCGTTGACATGGTTGAAGAACTGGAACAGAGAATTGTACATGCTTATGACCAATTCCGAAATGATCCAGGGGTGTTCGAAAGAATTCGAAACTCAATGCGGAATCGCCTCCAGATGGAAAGACGACACTTTGAACACCTCTTTAACAGGTACGAGTGTACAGTAATTGTAACGTAGAACATACTAAGTAGTGCTGTATTCCTTGTTAAAGTAAGTACAATGTTCAATAAAAGCAATGAGATCTCCTGATTTTTCATACTGTATTATTGGTATTTTACCAACTAGGATAACGTTTACAAACACTGAAGTTAGTGACAGCTTGTACCACACATATTCACACACATTATTAGCATTTTACCAACTAGGATGACATTTACAAACAATGAAGTCAGTGGCGGCTTGTAATCACACATTCGTGATTATGTCAAAAACGGCTCGTTTGCAGACCCATGTTTACTGAGACTTTTTTGCTTCTGTTATCGTGTACTTTCACCTGTGTAAGTTTGCGCTATTACTTTTGAGACACCCTGTATACACACATTCACGTAATACGTATACATCTGCTTATGTGTTGTGAACAGTAAAGAATTTTAATTGTCCCGAAGCATCGAACATTTGATATTAACATTTGTTTAATATTTTATGACATCAACATTTAAATTGAGACACAAACATGTAAAAGCTTGTTTTAAGTAAATTTCATGGTCAGATGTGCTCATCAGGACTACACTTTTAGTTTTAACCCTATCTAGCTTGCCCGTGCCTTACACAAAATTTACATACCGGGGGGCAGCTCACAGGACCACACTATTTTATATCACTAAAATTCAAGAAAACATTTTATTACTGAATCACTGCTTCCCTTGCTGATTATATATGTGCAGTTATTTATTAATTATAATAATTGCAAAAATTACTTTCATTAATAAAAAATAATAACCAATTATTGCATGAGTGTGTGTCATATATTTTATCATTCACTAAAACTAAAAAAAAATCCATAATATTTTTTTTATTAATGCTTTTTTATTTGTAGAAGTACAGTTGTTTATTAATTATAATAATTAAAATAATTACCATCATTACCAACCCATTGTACACTGTCACTGGCATGAGAGTGGCAAGATGGCACCTGATAAGCCCACCAAGTTCATTTTGCCTCCTCATTACATTACATTTATGTTTTTATGAAAAAAGTAATATATAAATATTGGGACCATCCTAGGGAACAATGTTATTTATTTTCAAACAGTGGAAAATCTAAAAAATAGAGGTGGAGGGCCTGCAACCTCTCGGTAAGCTAGAGTTAAAATTGTATCTAAATCTGAACCACTATGCAATATGTGTCGACTGGGATTGGCCAATATCTGTCTCTTGGCTGCTACATCATGTACTTTTTTTTTAGCTAGTTGTAAAATATGTCACTACAAACCTGTAAATTCATAACAGTAACTTCAAGTGAAATAGGTTAGCTGTAATTTGTAAAAATTACAACGAGAATGTGTCTGATGCCTAAAATAACATTACAAGCACGACACAACGGAGGGTCCAGCTCTTGGAGCAGGTGACCATGTGTTAGACGGCTGTGTCCTATACGCATGCGGGTAAGAATAACTTCTTCTCGCCGAGAGGGACGAAAGTGAAGTAACATATAGCAAATCAATAATAATAACAATAATAATGTTATAATATTATTATTATTATTAAAATTATTATTATTTATTATTAGCATTATTATTATTATTTGTATGTTTATCCTGGTACTTGCCCCCTCCAAACAAAAATTTGTGGTTGCGTCTCTGGCTGCGAAAGGCAGCCCAACACCATACTAATAAAGGTTAGTGTCTGCATTCCAGGAGTTTGTTTCAAGGACCACTGCCTGTATATCTACTATATATGCCCTACACTGGCATAATTTGAAAACACAAAATACATCAGTCTCTTGTCTTCCTACGGCTAATAACTGTTATGTTTCTAACCCTAAAAAAGAAACTGCTTGATTGATTTTGTTTGTTTTGCTTTTTCTCCCATTTTTCGTTAATTACGAAGACGAAGATGAGTAAAATTGATGGAGGGACACTCCTAATAAACAGTAACGTCTAAGCTGGGATTCGAACCTAGGACCCCTGGCAGTGTAGCATGCTGCGCTAACCACAATGACTCAAAAAGATAAAATAATGAATGAATTAATATTTTGATTTCAAGGTGTAAAAAGAAAATGACGTTATATACAATAGTTTATTTTAGCACTTTATTTCCACCATACTAATTAATAATTAATACATTACAAGTATCAAAAATATTTCTTTACAAATAATATCTACATCACATTGCATTTTCTGTTGCCTTTTTTTCCAGGATAATACAATCGCTATGACTTTTCATGTGTTTCTTAAGTGAGCTTGCAATAAAAAAACTTTCATCACATATTGAACATTTGTAAGGTTTAATTTCATGACTATCCCGTAAGTGTATGGAAAGTAAATTAGAAGAAACAAATGACTTATTGCAAATTTCACATACATGAGGTTTCAATCCAGAATGTCTCTTCAAATGAAGTAAAAAGCTCGGTTTGTAGCCAAATGTTTTACCACATATTTCGCAAACGTATGGTTTCTCTTTAGCATGAAATATTTTAATATGTTCTTCCAATTTTGACTCCTTTGGATATTTTCTCTTACACAGAGTACAGAGATGGTTTTTTTCTTGTTTCACATATCCTGCCTGGTGCACTTCACGACAAATTTTTGTGTGTCTGGTAAGTTGAGGCAAAAGTTCAAAAGATTTATTGCAAATTTCACACACGTGTGGTTTCTGAACAGAATGAATATTCCTCTGATGTTGGGCAAGACACTTTATGTTATAAAATGCTTTATTACACGTCACACATAAGTAAGATTTTTCACTATCATGATTTTTAATATGCATCTTCAGCTCCCACTTTTGTGCATATTGTTTATTACAAAAAGAGCACCCATGGGGTTTTGACTCGAGGTGTCTTACCTGGTGAGTTTTGAGAGTATAACTGAAAGAAAAGCTTTTAGAACAAACTGAACACTTGTAAGGTTTTTGCCCTTGGTGTCTATGCATATGGCATCTAAGAGAACTTTTGTATGTAAAGGATTTATTACAAAATGAGCAAGTATATGGTTTGATTCCATAGTGCTTGTGCATGTGTTCTCTGAGAACTTGTTCCTGGATAAAAGTTTTGCCACAAACTGAACATGAATATATCTTTTTCGCATTCTTTTTTAATATTTTGGCTTGTTCAGGAGCTGGTATTAATACATCATTTGATTTGAAACTTACATATGGTGTTTCTGTATTAGGTACCAAGAAATCATCATGGCTGGATCCCTGAGTAGAAACAGTCAGATTTGATGAATCATTTTCACACACGTGCTCAGAAGTATGAGCTACGCCACAACGCAAGCAATATAAGGCGAGTTCCGTGTGGCAACTTTTGTGATTTATGAGTTCATTTTTATCAGTAAACTGTTCATTACAAAGTGAACTAACATATGGATTTTGACTGGATTCATTCTCTGGCTGACGCAAGATGTCCTTTTGAATAGAAAGAGGGTTGGCTGAGTAGTCACTATGCTGCTTCTCAGCACACAACGCAGGCAAAGAATCTTCAGAATTCCAAACTTCATATACCCTAAAACATCACAAAAGACTTGAATTAAAAGTAAGTACAAAATATGCAACTTTCAATCTATAATCTATCTATCTATCTATAAACATATATTGTATAGACAATGCTTTTCACAGTCGAGTTGTCTGTGGAATGGTGCCTAGCATGCCGGGCAGTAAGAATGCATCTGCTGGCAAACTGGATGCAACATCCACCTAACTGGAATCGCTATTATGAAATGAAATAAGCACGTACAATTACATTGACAGTTACAAAATCAAAATCTTATATTATTTAATCGTGGGAAGGCCATGTCTGGGGCTCCAATTATCATGAGCATGTAGCTTGTTACAAGAGACATTGGAAATGTTCTACTGCATTCACACATTTACAGCATCCTGTTAGGAAATTTTCACTTACACATATCAGCTTCTCTTCCGAAATTGTCAACTTCTATCCTGATATTTTCTTTCAATTATTCTAATGTATGGCTTCAAGTTTAAAAGCTTGGTAGCTCGCCATGCAGATGTTGCTTGCGCAAGGCAATAATGCTCCAACATCGTCTAGTTTCTCCTCATTAAGCACACGCCATTTCACCATTTGCTTCTTATCAAGAACAGGCCCTGTTTCCTGAAATTTGTTCACAAGTTTTCAAACACTGTCTCTGTGTGGAACAGGGACATCTGGGAATTCTGATGCAAAGTGCCTTCTAACTTCCTACAAGAATTCGTATTGACGTAAGAGTCATACATAAAAAATTGTCTTTTAAGTTATACACAAAGCATGGCACTGCAGGAAAGCATTGCTAATATGAAAAATAAAACAATGTAAAACACTTGTTAGTGGCTTAACACTTCACAAACAAGTGCAAACTGGACACCAGCAGAATGGATACTGAACCAATGCCAAAGTCAGTGTACAGATGTGGGTCTAAATGCTGGCAGAAGAACTCACACTGACTGGCACACTAGCCACCACTCTATGGACAACTCGACCGTGAAAAGCACTGTGTATACACCATACACAATATATATATGTATACAATGCAATACTATATATATATATACATACACACACACAAACATTCATATTAATGTTGTAAATTAGTATGTTGTTATTTTAAGTTATTTTTTTTCCTGTGATATTTTGTCCTAGTTTTCCAGAACTTTATCAAGCCATGATAACCACACACACAAAGAACAAAACCTTACATGGCTAGTCACTGTACGCTTCGTGTAAGGTTGTGTGTTTTATGTGTGGTTATTTTGGATTGAGAAAGTTCTGGAAAACCAGGATGAAACATCACAGCAAAAATAAAATAAAATACTTAAAATAAAAATATTATTTTGCATCTATAAAAAGTGGTTATATGAACCTTTAACAACCTTCATATTAATGTTATCCAGGAAGTTAAGAAAAAAGAAGAATACATTTCATGTTGTGCTGTTTGGACTATTAACCACTGTACTTGGTACAATATACATAGCAATGTCTCTGTCATTAGGGTAGTGTATTTTGGCTATGTGGTCAAATGTCAGTTCTTTTTGGGAAGGTGTTACTATGAGCAATCATAGCACAAAGCAGAAAAGAAAACATATTATTAATTGGCGATCAAGGCTCCATCATGTCTAGTTGGAATCACGAACCTTATGACCCTCTGTAAACAAACCGTCTCACTTCGAGTAACATATCACTCCACGTCAGTTGTTCCTGAATGGTTCGGCCATCATATCACTTGCACTTCACCCGACCATTAATTTTACGTAACATGAAAGTATACATCTACACATTAAAGTACAATAAAGTTTCAAGAAGTCATTCAATACGTGTTGTTGTTGAAGAATGAACATATTTTTCTATGCCAAAAGTTTCACAGATCCCTCTTCCCCCTCCTCTCTCAGTATGACAGTGCCAAAAAAAGACTAACAAGAGAGCCGGAGAATTGTTTCAGTAAATTGACGCCTTTTAGTTTTGTTTCTGCCCCTTCCATTAAATTATTGTCCAACATTGTTGACATACAGGGTTTTGTTTTTTCCTTTGTGCAACAAATATACCACCTGTTTTAGAAGAAGCTAAAACAAGATAAGCCGAGGAATAAAAAGAGATTGTTTATTTTTCTTTCTGTTTCTCATGCACTGGAAAACAAGATGATAAAAAGCAAATTATTTACGCATGTCTCTTGCAAGTAATGTATTTTCTTACCTTGATTCAGCAGTTCCTTTTTGAGGCATTTTCGCCGCTGGCAACAATAACATCCCTGTCAATGAATGCCATCTGGCAAATTTGCTTCCCAAAAATGAACTCAACGTGCCCCAAGAGGTGATTTAACGTCGACCGCTAATCCTTTCACCACATCAAAAACACAAGATGCAGACACACAACTATACACTTGGACACCAACTTCACTGGTTTCTCAGGATACCAACGACACAACATCACATAAAAGTTAAGAACAACCTGCTTCTTGCCACTTTTCAAACGGCTGTATTTCCAAAAGAAAACTGGAGAACACGAGAGACCATCCTGCATGTCTGAACTGTACTATTCTTAAAGGCAACACCTCAAAATCTTAAAAGATATTTTGCATTTTATTTCAATTTTTATGAATTTGATGCATTTTATATATTTTACTTGTATTGTAAGAACAAGTAGAAAACCTTCTTAGTATATGCAAATTCCAAATGCTGGTTTTTGTTGGTGTGCATGACAACACTTATCGGAGTTTTGGTTAGAAGAGCACAGGGTTTGATGGTGGTTGTGTTACACGGAAAAAACCACGACAAATGTGACATTGAAGATGTATTCACAATTAGAGAATAAACAACGCAGTAATATATTGAAGATGTATATTGAATTAGACAAGTGGCAGGTACCCTACAGGTAAAGGTTAAACTTACCACCAGCTTACACCTCCTTTGCTACATCTGTAGACAGGAGGATATGAGGTGTTTTTCAAAGTTATTTAGAGGGTGAGGAAAATCTTACATTGTTCCCCATTTACTCTTGTATTTAACCATCACAATACTGCATAATCACACACTCCATTATGCAACTTAGTGGTAGTGTTGTCAGTTTGTAATCAAGTGGTCCCGGGTTCGGCACCCGGTGGAGGCACATAGTGGTTCGGATCCCACTTTAAACTATAGGTCCAGTCCCGACTAGCCTTACTGTGCATAAAGTGGACCTAAAACACCAAAATCCATTACGCACTTGTCACCCATCCGAAATAAATACCCTACCGTGGCATAATTTGAAAACATGAATTACATCACCCCTTTGTCATCCCTTGTACCAATCACTGTAACATTTCTAACATGCAAAAGAAGAAAATAATGAATTAACGTTATGATTTCATGGGTAAAATGAGCGCACTGTTATCTCAGATTTTATTTTAACATTTTTATTTTGACCAAATTAAATCTGTTATATTATACACAAAACAAAAATTAATACATTACAAGTAGCTTTTTTTTTTTTAAATAACAATATTTAGATCACACTGGATTTTATGTTACTTTGTTTTCCACATTTACACAATCGCTATGACATTTCATGCGTTTCTGAAGTGCGCTTGAAACAAAAAAAAAAAGTTCATCACAGTTTGAACATTTGTAAGGTTTTATTTCATGACGTGTTCGTAAGTGTGCAGAAAGGATATGAGAAGTAAGGAATGACTTATTGCATATTTCACATACATAAGGTTTCAGACCAGAATGTAAATGATGCAAAAAGTTACCTTTGTAGTCAAATGCATTACCACACATTTCACAAATGTATGGTTTCTCCTTAGCATGAACCACTTTTAATATGTTCTTTCAATTTTGGTGCATTTCAAAATTTTCTTTTACATACGGTGCAAAGATGTTTCTTTTCTCGTTTCACATACCCTGCATGGTGCACTTCACGACAAACTATTGTGTGTCTGTCAAGCTCAAACAAAAAGTTATACGATTTATTGCAAATTTCAAATACATGTGATCTCTGAACAAGAGTGAGCCGGGTCCTGTGGCAGAGTGGTTAGCACATCGCTCTGCGACGCCAAGGGTCCCGGATTCGAATCCCACTCGGGCTTGGTTGTCTGTGAATGTCCATTCATCAATTTCATCATCTCATCGCTCATCCCCATCTTCGCAAATTAGCCAAGAGGCACAAAACGCGAAGTAAAATAAACTAAATCACTGAACAAGAGTGAATCTTCTGATGTCTGGCAAGACTATTTTTGTAACAAAATGTTTTACCCCACCTTCCACATAGTTAAGATTTATCATGATTTTTTATATGCAACTTCAGCTGTTCCTCTCGTGCATATCGTTTATTACAAAGAGTGCACTGAAGCTGTTTTATGTCATGGCGTCTTACCTGGTGAGTTTTCAGAGTAGAAACACAAGAATAGCTTTTACAACAAACTGAACACTTGTAAGGTTTGAGCCCTAGGTGACCATACATATGACTGCTAAAATAACTTTTGTATGCAAAGGATTTATTGCAAAATATGCAAGTGTATGGTTTGATCCCATAGTGTATGTTCATGTGATCTCTGTATTTATGTTGCTGGTTAAATCTTTTGTCACAAATTGAACACAAATATGTATTTTTCGTGTTCTTTTTTAATATCCTAACTTGTTCAAAAACTGGTATTAATACATCACTTGATTTGGAACTTACACGTGATGCTTTTGTAGCAGGTATCAAGAAGTGATCAAGGCTGTATCCCTGAGTAGAAACTGGTGATTGATTTGATGAATCATTTTCACAGATGTGATCAGAAGTATGAGCTAGGCCACAATGTGAGCAAGATAAGGTCCCTTCTGTGTGGCAATTTTTATGATTGATTAGCTCATCTTTATTAAAGTGTTCATTACAAATTGAACAAACATACAGATTGTAACTGGATTCATTCTCTGCCTGATGGTCCTTCTGGATAAAAAGATGTTTGGCCGAACATTCACTGTGCTGCTTCTCGCCACACAACACCGGCACAGATTTTTCACAATTCCTATCTTCATATACGCTGTAATATGACAAAAGATTTGTTTCAAAATTATGAAACTTGCAACTTTCTATTTACAATGCAGTAGGTATGGGCCAATATGAAATTTTGACCGATATCAATCCCATATAAAATTACAAATGATTCATTGACCTTCTTAATAAATGTACATTTCCAGATTGAATGCAAAATAAGCTGCACATTTACTTTAAAAGAAAAATACAGTAGGAAAATTATGCGTTTCTATCCATAAAAATTGTATCAAAATGGCACAATATTGCACTAAATCATAAGATATTTATAGATATACTGGTTTGGTAAAATTATCACCAATTGTACCAATAAACCAAGATACCGATATGCCTATAGAGTACTGACTAATCTGCCCGATCCTTACAGGGTGAGCCAAAAGTCCCATTAACCCTTATGTATTTTGTGACGAGGGAAGGTTATGGATCTGAAGTAAATAGAGTATGATAAGAGATGAGACATGTTAGCTGAGGAGGTAACAGACAACAATTTAGTCCAGAATGTCTGTGGGGACACAATCATTTTCATAACAGAGAATTCTGCACATCCAGGTACGGTGTGAAATTCTACGGCATTGTGCGAATGATTGGGGCAAATGCATGCCGGACGGCTTCTTTCAGTTCATTAGTTGTGTGGTAATGTGTGCCAGCAATTTGCTGTTTGACATAACTCCACAAAGCATTATCACACGACGAAAGATCGGGACTTCTGGGAGGCCATTTCAGAGGTGCTGGTAACTGTGGAGACCCACGTCCAATCCATCTGTTACGAGACACTTCATTAAGATATTCTCACGTCTGGTTCCAGCAAAATAGAGCACCAGTCCATTATTTGATTGCCGGCACACGTTAAAGAACTGAAAGAAGCTGTTCAGCATGCATTTGCCTGATCATTCGCACAACTTCACACCATACCTGGAGGTGCATAAAATGTTATGAAAATGATGGTGTCCACTCAGATATTCTGGACTAAATTGTTGTCTGTAACCTCCTCAGCTAACATGTCTCATCTCTTATCATACTCTTTTTACTTCAAATCCATAACCTTTCCTCATTGCAAAATACTAGAGTTGCAAAAAAGCCAGCTTTTTTGAATGGATGGTTTTATTCTGATAAAAAGCTGGCTTTTTTTTTAAAAAAAAAACCTGAAATTTTGGCTTTTTACCAATTACAGCTAACCTATTTCACTTGAAGTTACTGTTATGAATTTACAGGTTTGTAGTGACATATTTTACAACTAGCTAAAAAAAAATACATGATGCAGCAGCCAAGAGACAGATATTGGCCAATCCCAGTGGACACATATTGTATAGTGGTTCAGATACAATTTTAACCCTAGCTTACCGAGGGGAGAGGGGACTTGCAAGCCCACCACATCTACTTTTAAGATTTTTCAAATGTTTGAAAATAAACTACATTGTTCCCAATATTTCTGTATTACTTTTGTTCATAAAAAACATAAATGTAATGTAAATAGGAGGCAAAATGTACTTTGTGGGCTTATCAGGCGCCATCTTTAAATGCATCTCATTCGAGACACTCATGCCAGTGACAGTGTACAATTAGTTGGTAATGATGATAATTATTGTAATTATTATATTTAATAAATTGCACCTCTACAAACATAAAAACATTAATAAAAAATATTATGGATTGTGCGAGTTTTAGAGCCAGTTTTTCAATGTCCTGTTAATCTTTCTGTTAACTAATTGCCAGTTGGAGATAACAGCCAGTCTTAACCAGCACCGGGTTTTTCAATGTGAAAGTAATTGCCAGTTAACTAAACCATGGTTCGTTCTCCGAAACAGTGTGTTGTCAATTCTGAAGCACGGAAATTACAGGAAATCGATCTGCGCACCATCTGTTAGTATAATTTCAAACCGCGTCGACTGGCACACAGCCTGGCGTTTAAATATAGAACTACAAGCACGCCATTCTCGAAAGCATGTTATTACATTGTGAAACGATAGGAACCATGGCTGCGCATCCATTTTGTATGCTTACGAAATAAATTAACGAAAGACAGCACTACAAATTTGGTTTTCTTCTAATAAAGGCTAATTCCACGTGGGGGAAATGATGTTATGAGGTGCAAGCGCAGATACTTTCTTGTAGAAGAAGCGTGAAGAACTCGAAAGCCGAGACATTAATAATAACGGTTTGTTGATACAAACACTATTATTATTATTATTATTATTATTATTATTAATATGTAAATATTGAACATTTGACTGCATGCTTTGTACATCTCTATGCATGTTGTTGAGCGAAAAAAACATGATGTTAATAGTAAGTGTGCTCCCCTGTGCATAGCACCACGCCATGAAGGCGTATAGGGGGTGTGGGGGTAACGCCCCACACTTTCTTGATCCTGGTCGTGAGTGGGGGTGATGTGATCAGCATCACGCCCCTGACCGCCTTTACCCCCCAGGGTTTCCCCCAGGTACCCATGTTATTCGACGCTGGGTGGGCGCCGGGGCCGCTTCCATCGTTAGAAAAGTTCCCGGATTTGAACCGGCCGGGGATCGAAGTATGCTTTCTAAACTTAAAAAGATATGAAGGTACGAGTAAAAATAATTTTAAAATTTACTCTAATATTTATCCGAGAAGATCATTCAACAATAAAGCGTGAATTAAATGCAACACACGTAATAAATAATTGACAAAAAAAAAAAAATACCCTGGACCAGGACTCGGACTCGTATTACAAAACACAACACGCTCCGAAAGGTGGTGCCGCTAACCACTACACCAAATTACCGATTGGAGATTGTCCCGCCAAGTACACCGGATATCCTGGCCACAAATTCTCTAACACAACTTTACCAAGCAAATTCTAGCAACTACGCTGCTTAATTTCCATATTTGCATGGATGTTGGTTAAGTTCTGCCAAACAAAACGAGTCTTTTTCTGTACCAATTTAAAAGTTTTATGAATCATATCTTGTTTAATCTGACACTGAAGTTGCGAGTGTGGAACTTTGATAGCTGCACGAGGCTTCCATGTTGCCTCGTAACTTCCAGTTAGGCTGGTAACTGCAAGAAGAAGCACCAGTAAAGATAATCGCCACCAGAGTTCCAGTTACGAGCTAACTGTACATTGAAAAACAGAAATTTTCACTAACTTCCAGTTACGTGCTAACATGAACCTTAACTGAACATTGAAAAAACAGCCCTTAGTGAATGATAAAATACATGGGACACTCAGGCATTAATTGGTTATTATTTTTTATTAACTATAGTAATTTTTATAATTATTATAATTAATAAATAATTGCACATATATAATGAGCAAAGGAAGCAGTGATTCAATAATAAAATGGTTTCTTGAATTCTAGTGATAAAAAAGTGTGGGCCTGTGAGTCGCCCCCTGATATGCAAGTTTCTTGTTGATCATGGGTAAGCTAGAATTAAAACTAAATGTGTAGTCCTGATGAGCACATCTGACCATGAAATGTACTTAAAACAACCTCTTACATGTTTGTGTCTCAATTTAAATGTTGATGTCATACAAGGTGTACAACTTTGCTTCTGCCGTTTTCCGACAGGTGGCAACAACAGGAAGTAGCGGTTGAAAGAAGCAGATCGCAGACGTCACGCAGTTAGCTTGGACCTCTGTCAGGAGAACCCCTTTCAAACATTAGTCGAGTGGTGTGTGCATCGTGATGTTGTTCGCGATTGTAATTGTCAGTGTACGAGCCAAATTCTCGCCATTTGCGGGAGGTTCTACTTTCTTGTTTCAATATGAAGAAAACTGCGGCTGAGGCTCATCGAGTGCTCTCCACTACGTATGGTGAGGACGCTATAAGTGAGAGAACCTGTCGTGAGTGGTTTCAATGCTTCAAGAACGGTGACTTTAACGTCGAAGACCGGCATAGTGGTGGAGGACAGAAAGTTTTTGAAGATGCAGAATTGGAGACATTGCTGAGTGAAGACTCGCATCAAACTCAAGAAGAATTGGCACGATCATTGGGAGTGACACAGCAAGCCATTTCAAAACGTCTGAAAGCCATGGGTATGATTCAGAAAGAAGGAACTTGGGTCCCGTATGAGCTGAAACCAAGAGACGTTTGTGTGTTTGTGAACAGTTGCTTCAGAGGCAAAAACGGAAGGGATTTCTGCATCGGATTGTGACCGGGGACGAAAAATGGGTTCATTACGATAACACAAAATGCAAAAAATCATGGGGATATCCCGGCCATGCTTCCACGTCGACGGCCAAACCGAATATTCATGGCTCCAAGATCATGCTCTGCATTTGGTGGGACCAGCTCGGCGTCGTGTAATATGAGCTGTTAAAACCAAGTGAAACAATCACAGGTGCTCGTTATCGAACGCAATTAATGCATTTGAGCCGAGCATTGAAGGACAAACGGCCGCAATACAGCGAGAGGCACGACAAAGTGATTTTGCAGCATGACAACGCACGACCCCACGTTGCCAAAGTGGTGAAAACGTACTTGGAAACATTAAGATGGGACGTCCTACCCCACCCGCCTTATTCTCCAGACATCGCTCCCTCTGAGATCAATGGCTCATGAAGTGGCTGACCAACACTTCCGGTCTTATGAAGAAGTCAAAAAGTGGATCGATTCGTGGATCGCCTCCAAAGATGAACAATTTTTTAGACGCGGCATTCGTACGCTGCCCGAAAGATGGGAGAAAGTAGTGGCCAGCGATGGACAATACTTTGAATAATGCCTGGGTAAGCAATGTTTTTCATTACAGCGTCATATTTTTGGGGAAACACGGCGGAAGCAAAGTTGTACACCTTGTAAAATATGAAAATGTTAATATCAAAATATTCGGTTTCGGAACAATTAAAAATCTTTACTGTTCACAGCACAAATGCATAAGTATACACATTACGTGAACGAGTGTATATTAAAGTGATGCCGAGTAGAGCTTTTCTAGATTTTGCTCAGCATCACTTTTCAATATATCCTGTTTAATGGAGCTTTGAGACGGAAGCGACATGTGGTTCTTGGAAACCAACCTTTAGAAGTGATTTGATTTGATTTTAAAATTTTTGGGTGCGTCAGCACTAAGGTTATTTTGCACCCGTCACACTATACGGGGTCCAGCCCCTTACCGTTACACGTAACAACTCTAACGTTGCTTAATTAAAATCATAAAAGATTAAAATGTTCTGACTGTTGTTAAAAGCCGAGGCTGCAAAGAACACTCAGCACAAATAAGGACAAAACACAGGACAACACAAACAAAATTATACTGGCCATGGGGCCAGTCGCCAGAGCCTCGTTAGTCTTTGGTCCAGGGTGCACTATGTGGAAGTGAGGTTGACTTTTGGGCGCCTACGTGGAAGGTCACCCCTTACACCCCCCAACCTTTAGAAGTAAATGCAACCTTTCAAAATGAAGCAACATAAGCTGCAAGTGTCTCTTGTCACTTGGCCTGTACCGTTTTCTGAGGGAACTTTCAGACCGAAGCAACAATTGACATGTGTCACTTGTATGTAGACCCTCAGTAATAAATTCACTATTTGAACTGAAGTGCGACAATGAGCTAAACATGTCACTTGAATGTTGCTTGGACTATACTGTTTTCTCAAAGGCGTGCATCGTGTCGCTTCGGTCTGTTGCTTTTGGTGCATGGTGAACATTTTGCTTTATACAGAAGGAGACTGTGTCACTTGTCATTTGTGACTTCAGTCTGAAAGCTCCTTCAAGGGTGCGCATCATGTCACCTCGGTCTTGTTTGTGCATGTGTGGTGGATGCTTGCTTGCAGACTGAAAGGGCCCATGTCACTTGCCGCTTCAATGTGACACCCCCACTGTCATGTGTTGCTTCGACTGACTTAGCTACTTCATCAGAGATTAAGATTTATTTTTGGCTGTAAATCACAGAGTACAAATTGCAAGTACTGTTGTTGGAAAAAGGCCTTTTTTTTTTTTTTTTTTTTTTTGAAGGTTCCTTTTATAATTATGAATGGGTCTTAGGAGTGGAATAAAGTAATGCTGTTGCCTTGTAATAAGAAGGGGTCTGAGGTTCAATCCCCAGCGGTCAGAGTGCTTCGGATCTCATTTCAATCTGTAGGTCCAGTCCACCGCTTCTGCTTCAGTATTAGTGACAGTGTTGTTCAACCGCCGGGCCGGAAAAGGTCCATTGCATCCAGGGGTTGAAGACTAATTTAAATTATACTTGCTGTCAAATATAACATTAGATTTGATTTAATTGGTTGGTTGATTTGGTGTTTTAAGTCCACTTTGTGCACAGTAAGGCTAATCGGGACTGGACCTACAGTTTAACGTGGGATCCGAACCACTTGTACCTCCACTGGGTATCAAACCCGGGATTCCTGGATTACAAGGTGACGACAATACCACTGCGCCATTGTGGAGGCCCATAAAATTAGATTTAAATTAGTCGTCAACCCCTGGGTGCATATTAATATTAATTAAGGGTGAACATTAATTTTCATATAAACTTTAAAGATCAGAAATGTATTTATGAGGGGAATTGTTGGGATCAGGGCATCGACTTGTAAGAAATAAAATTACTGGGCTGTGGCCTCACAAAGGTTGAGAATTTTGCAACAAGCATCCAAAATACATCACTAGTTGCAGTGTGACAAGGTTTAGCAGCCATTTAACCAAATTATACATTATTGAAAAGCCAGAACACAAATATACATATTTTACTGAACACAAAATTTGATGTACAGATATTTGAAACTAAATTTTCAAAAGGTAGAGCAGTATTTTCTTTTTTGCTTCATGTATATGTTCGTATAACATATTCAATATTGAAAATCGTATCATACTAATCATACTATTAGGTTCTATTAAAAACACATACAAAACTACTCTAGTTGTGTGAATATGTTTATACTAGCTACATAGATATATTCAATAAGCCTACCGAAATATGAAGATAACACTCAGAAAGAACCGCCCAATCAAAAAAGCCAGCTTTTTTGAAAACACTGTTTATGTCTAGCTACGAATTTCATATTGTAAATTGTATTTTATATTTTGAAATGAGTGTCTATTTTACAGTAGGGAGATAAACGAAAACCATGGAAGAGGAAAAATATGGCCTACTGCAGTATTGTCATTGATTTGAGACACTTTTGTTAAAAAAGCCCAACTAAAAAAGCCACGTTTTTTCCCCTCCAAAAAAGGAGTTTTTTTTTCGACCACTTCCAACTCTACAATATACACATATCTACATATGAGCCATTCCATGTGAAATTGGACAAACAAGGTTAATTTATTTTCTTTGAAAGAATCACTTAAAGTACATGAAATTAAAGGGAAAACTATGCAGGATTTGGAATTATTAATGCAAACATTAATTTCATGGCTATTAATATTGTTTCAAACCTTCTACTTTTTATAGTAGAAGTAGGACTTTATGTATGGTGTTCCTACTTAATTTAGTTTCATAATGGTAAAGTATTTTACCATAAGAAAACTAAGTTAATTCTAGTCTCATTCTAATTGTCTCACGTATTGTTTCTATATATGGAGCTCTGAAGTATACTACTTCAGTTCTGAAACAAACCTTCATTCAAAGAATCTATCTATTTATGATAATTTTCATAGCCTTTGCTTTGATTGATTGATTTGGTGTTTTAAGTCCGCTTTATGCACAGGAAGGCTAATCGGGACTGGACCTACAGTTTCAAGTGGAATCCAAATTACTATGTGCCTCCACCGGGTATCGAACCCAGGACCCCTTGATTACAAGACTTGAATTGTTCCATAATACTACATGTGCATAATATCACACCAGTCACAAAATTTGTCACATGCAAAAATTGTTTATACAAAAGTATGTAGTGAGATTTTTAGAAACTAAAAGCATCTAAATGTCGAGTAAAGTTTGCTGTGAAAATAAAATAAAATTGTTTCAATGAACCCATATATTTCACAACTTTCTGAAAGACTGAGAAAGGTCATAAAGTCAATTCTCAAAAGTGTCACACCCATCACAATTAGAAAAATTGTATTTTCTGTAGCTGAAAGTGAAGATGGGGGAGAAATATTCTGAAATTAAATAACTTTCATCAAGAAAAATGAAATTACATGAATTGATAGTTACATATTTGAAGATGCTGAGAAAATAATTAAAGAATGAATGTAAATTTGTCTGAATATCACACCTGTCACAATGGAATTGCCCATATGTTCATATTAATGTTATCCATAAAGTTAAGAAAAAAAGAATATATTCATGCTGTGTTATAATTTATATTATATTTATGTCTCTGGCGTTAGGGTAGTGTGCTTTGGTACGTGGTCAAATGTCAGCAGTTTTTTTGGGAAGGATTCATGATGAGAAATCGTAGCAAAAAGCAGGAAAGAAAACAGAATTCCTGGGAGGATTATTCAGTGTAGCCGAGGCTCCACCTTGCCTAGTTGTCTCGGCAGACAGACATGCTTTGTTGGTGTGAAGGCAAATTTTAATACGAGAACAGCATGCCAAGGAAGATGATACTTTTACTGTGGCCCAGGCACTATCAAGTCTGACTTAGCCAGAGTTAAAATTTTGAGATTGGAGCAACACGTGACACATGTTGCTTTGATTGATTGATTTGTTGCTTTAAGTCCACTTTATGCACAGGAAGGTTAATTGGGACTAGACCTACAGTTTTAAAGTGGGATC
The DNA here is from genome assembly GCF_977018435.1 of Lepisma saccharinum. Lineage (NCBI taxonomy): Eukaryota > Metazoa > Arthropoda > Insecta > Zygentoma > Lepismatidae > Lepisma > Lepisma saccharinum. The sequence goes on from NC_139235.1 coordinate 10,965,865, forward strand.
TGAACAACTGTGCCATGTGCCTCCACCGGGTACATGTCGCTTTGAAACAAGCCAATCAACAGCAATGTTTCACAATATGGCACCATGAGGAGGATAATTTGCATATAGGCATCTCCCATCCACTGCATTTTATAAATGTTCATCGATGCAAGCATTCTCCCACCTTTCCGCAAACCGGGTAAAGCATCCTCCCAAGCTAGGCGGTAGAGTAAGATTTCTGCTCTAAAGTCAAAAACATTTATATCTTACCTTTCATTATTATTATTGTTTTACAAATCATAAACTTTCAACAGATACTCTTACCGATACTTGAAAAATTCAATAATTAAAATTTTTTCAACATATTGAACAATATTGGTGCGTAAATTTTATGCATCAATTTAACAAGGAATTTGCTTTAGAATTCAAGAATTGCATCAAAATATTAATATAGATATTATGTACTCACAAAATATAGTTTTTTCCTGCAAAATTGTTGCAAAATAAAATGACAGTTTGGATTTTGCATAATTTCCAGGATCATTAGACTCCACAAAACTGTCGTGCGGCATTTCTGCAGACTGCATGTAAGTTCACTCAGCCCTAACTTGCTTCCTTTCCATACATATACCATCACTTCCTTGATGAACAGCTCTTTGTCCTTTTGTATTTCTTCACAATGCACCCACAATGGGAAAAGGAGGGGGGGGGGCACCCTTTTGCACAAGCCTGTGTTCAGTTGGTGAAACCTTCAAGCAGCACATGTTGAATGCTGCTTGTTGCTTCGGTGTGAAATCTCCCTTAAAATCACTTATAGGAAACATCTAAAATCCTGCTTTCACCAGTCATCATACAATGAAGGAACAGTGCACTGAATGCTCACAACTATTCAGGGTCCAACTGTTGCATGTACGCGGCGCTTTAGAGTGTCAGTGTCAACCATGCTAATTCTGAAAAGCTAGAGCCTTGGCCACAAGAGTACTATATGTAATCATGCATAATGTGCACCTTTTTTCCCTCAATTTTTGCCCCCAAAAACTGTGGTGTATTATCCACAGAATAATTCAAAGAGCCAAAATTAAAATCTTGCATGTTTTCACTGCGTGTGGCATGCGTATATCAACATACAAATTACTTTAGTAATAATATTAAAAAAAAAAAAACACTATAAAAATGAAATTATAGTTTTCCATGATTTTTCACCTTGTAACGGAGCATTTCACAACACCACACCATTCTAGCAGGATTCATGTATGCACCTCCCATTACACAGGATGTGTTGTGGGAGGCGAGAGTGGCATTTGTTGAGCAAGAAATAATAGAATATAACTTCCTGAGCACTGCAAATTCATAACATAATTTTGATCTTACTTTCTTCTACTACAGAATAAGCAAGAAGTGGTTACAGAAATGAAAGTTCTGGGAAGCTAAACACAATGGAGGGAGAGGGGAGAGGTGTCGTGGTTTGGTGTCTCATTGTATATGCAATACAATATTCTCCTCTTGGTTCACATAGTGACAGATGACTCATTATTGAATAGGTATGGTGTCATTTGCTCTTGATCACCATAGCAACAGCTTTACGATCTATGACTAAGAAAGCTATTTTTTGAACCTGAATTGTACGGCACATTGTATACGAGATATTAGATATAATTGTTGCTTTTCCAAATAAAAAAAACAGGCTGTACATTATACAATACATGCACGTGCATTATATACTCGGGTGAAAACTGTAATCCTCTCTTGCACCCTGTCCTCTCCTGCAATCTCATTTATTTTTGTCTTCATGCCACCAAAGCAAATCTGTCTACCCAGACTACTAGGCACGGTGGAGTCTAGGCTACAGCTAAATAGTCGGGCTGAGCTGATAATAATACAGATGGATTCACGGCGTCCCTGTAAGCCAGCTACGGTGCCACGGCACAGACTTTGGGAAAAACTACACTAAGGATTTTTCAGTTTTCTTAAACATTACAAACACACAACACGGTGCATAAAGCATGTTTGAATATCTCAAAATGGTGTCCACGGGACTGGTGACCGACCGTACATCCTCGAAAAATTCAAACTTTTTTCTTTCCAATCTGCACATTTTGATCCTTTAAGGTGCCTGAAAGTTATTTAAACATGCCGGAACCACAAATAAGCGAGATATTAATCCTCGAAATGTGACCACGGCACGTCCAATCCTTCACATCCCCGACCCCTTTCGTCACTTATTTGAAGAAATTTTCAATCATACATGCAAAAAATCAACGGCAGATATCACGTAATTACTATCACCATGAAAAGAAACTGTCCTAACGTAACAAAAATGGTAAATTATCACTTTCACCATTTTTTATTGTAATCAGTTTTCGTTATCCATGAACGAAAAAGAAAAACATGTAAATTTTTAAAAGTAACATCTGCTCCACTTTACACATTTCTTGTTCTTGGCCACTAAACCTTCTGCCTGCAACTCAAGAATAAACATGGGAGGCTCCCCATTGAAGGAATTGTAAATTTGAAATATTGTAGAAGAACATGACAACATGTTTAGTAACACACTTTCCACTTGCGACGTTCACCTCACTGATACTTATGCTAAGAGAACCAAACTTAAAAGGTCTAACCTAACAATGTAGACATTCCTCATGTGTGACATCATAAATTATACAACATAAAACTGCTAATTATTTACTTATAATGCATCTCCGCACACTAAAGATGAGAAACGTTCATATAAAGAATCTTCCCAACCCACTAAAAATTTTCAAGTTTCTAGTGGGTGTACGGAGGGTTACCATTAATCCCATGTCTAACCAAAAAATCAACAAACCTGGCACACATGTGCACCATCAGCCCACAGCAGTAATATTCACAAATATCAATATTAAAGTGGGTACAGACTATATTGCCTGTCAAAATTTCCACCTTGGTTGCTTTTCTGCTCTATTTTACCCTATTTACCAGTCCCATTCAAGCATACTGTGTTGCTACACTGATGGATGTATATGTATTAAAATCCAAAAATATATGCACTAAAACCATTCCAAAAATAAGAAATATGTAACATCAAAACACAACCTTGGTAACATTTCCATCCTATTTTCTTGAAACGAATTGCTCAAGTCCGACAAACCAACAGAAGCATATCTCAAATACAAACATAATATTTTGTATAATCCTGTTACCTTTTCAAGATATGACATACTTTCCTAGGAAAAACTGATCTTTGAATGTAAGAAAGCATGACTTGCATGTAGCAAAACAATATGAAAAAAAAAAAAAAGATCTCTGAAATTAACACTAGAATGGTGAAGGATCTGATATAAGTAACGATGAAAACTGAGATAGGTCAGCACTAGTTTCTTTAAACTCTTCCCCACTCACATAAGAATTTTCATACTCATTCGTTTGAGAGTGAAAATTGTTATCCAAATCAGATTCAACATCTGAACACTCCAAAATACTTAACACCTTGTCACAAGATCCACCTACTTGATTGATTAATTGATCTAGTATATGTTACTTTGCTTTTCTGCCACTTTTAACTAATTGTGAAGATGAGGATGAGTAATATTATTATGAAATTGATGAGGAGACACTCACAGACCCTTGACATCACAGTGCACTGTGCCTAATATGGCAACTAACTACTTGAGGCGACATGATCGAATGCACCTTCCCGGTAAGAACACTACTTAACCTTGTCTGGGCAAAGTATTTTTTTAACGTATCCGTATCTATCAGACACTGCGTTATTTGAGTGGATCTTTTCCTTCTATTGAAAGATTTTAATGTTTTTTCGCTTTGGAAATAAGAGAGTAACATGATCCTTAACCTAATAATCATTGAATCCATCATCATCATCATTGCCATTTCCTCTTAGCCATAGGATATAAAATACATTAAGGTGTAATGTAGTATAAGGCAATTGTTTTACTGCTCTAATGGAAGATACACTCTTTTTTTAGCTTTAATATTAAGGTTAACTGGTGTCTTGTTAATTACTCAATTTTTTAATTATTTATTCACTAAACATTTGTTAATACATATTCAAGTAATATTATAACTTTTGTTTACATGTCTGTATATCTTAGAATGAAAATAATGCTGCAATAACTATCTGCATGATTGACACAAACATTTAAAAAAAATTGTGTTTACCTATGGTGCATTGTACTGTTTCACACTGTTTCTATGTACAACTTTTCCCATAAGGACACAAGTGACATCTCCTTCTTTTATATGAACTTAGAAGCAGGAAAACTTTGCATCTGCTTCGAAACATTAAAGCAAATTTGATAAACAAAACAGACAACAAAAAACAAAAAGTTTGGAACACAGCTTTACATGTAAATTATACAATGTGTCCAACACACTGCTTGCCCATTTATCTAAGTGAAATGGAAAATAATTTTTCACACCTGACATTCTTACTCCAATCAAGTCAAACGTTCTGAAAGACTAATAAAGACAGAGCTAAAGAAAGTCAAAAAATTCCTGCAAAAAATTCCAGTCGCAGAAGTATAATTTGGAGAATGTTATAAAAAATATAATGTCTGATAGACACTGGTTGCCCGGCTAAAGGTTAATGATTAAGTGAATGTAAACTGTGGCAAGTGGGAACTTGTACACGACCAGACAATGCAACTAAATGAAATTTAAAAGTTATTGAACTGACCCTTCACACTGTTCTAGGGGTATCATATGCAATGTCACAGAAAAAATACATATTTTGTGGATTTCAATATATCTTTGTCAAAAGGACAAAACTTTATGAGAAGTCACTAACTTTCGAGGACAAAGTAAGAAAAACTAGTTGTTGCTAAATAAAAACGAAAGCACGAGTCACTTTTACCCCTGCCGCTGTTCTAATACTAATAACATACCTCACTCAGTACATAATGGGCTATAAGATCGACCATGTTCATAAAATGAACAGGTGTTAGTACTCAGAAGTAAAAACAAGATTTCAGGAAATATTTTTTGCTTCCACCCCTTCCCCCCAATAAAGAAGATCAGGACTTTGAAGTTGAAAAGAAGGTACAAATATTAGGTGACACAAAGAATTACACTTGTTATTTTTACCTTCTGAGGTAAAAACAGTGAATGTAAAAAACAAAACCATGTCTTGTATATACAGTGTATGCTTCTTTGCAGAAAAAAATTATAAATAAATCGAATTATTTTTTCTTACCTTGAATCCAGGTGGCACCTGCATGAGAGTACCATGCCTCCTCACTCTACACTGAGTGGTATTCTACCAAACAGGGTTGCAAACACAGGATGACATAATTTGTAGGGTGTGAACCCAGTCACTTTTCCTCTCTTGACACATTTTGTTACCCAGCTATCAGTTCACCAACTTTTGACTCGGCACAAGTTGGTAGAGTTGTTGCGTGATCGTTTTGAGAGCCCTGCAGTTTCACGCTACGAACTTTTGATCGTCATGTTTTGGGGAATACCCTAAGAAACACCCAGGGTGGTAATTAAGAAATTTCCAATGGGGAGGGAGAGATTCTACGGACTGTCTAGAGACAGCATCAGATATTACTTTTACAAACACACACACACACACACACACACACATATGCCACGTGAGGCACCTAAAAGTACCACCTGAAATAGCGAAGAAACCAGAAACAGTAGCGATGTGAGGTTTGCGGGAAACAATAATATCAAATGGGGCTCGTAAATCGGAGGTATGGGGTGGGTCGAAAAATATCGACAAATGGGGCATCTGGAGCAAAGTCAATTTTTTTAAATGGAACGATATACAATAACATGCATAATATAAAAGAACACACGCAGAGAAACACAACGCCGTTGGTCTCATGCATCTACTGCACATAGGAACGAAGATATGGATGGCCATGTGAAAATATGTAAACAAACTAACAAGTGGCCCACTTCACCGTCAGTACCACGGCATGTACAAGTATGAGATGTCGGAAGCCATTGGACAAGATGAAGACAGAACGTGTTAAAGGAAGAAAAAATACAGTAGACATGGTCAGCACCATGTATTTGACAGTGTTACAGCATAATGAAAATGACCATGACAGTATGTCGAAGAACCCCTGCGTAAGAAGCGAAAACCTGTCAAAGTGTGTGTTCAAAGTGGTGGCCGTCAGCTGCGATACAGGCAACGAGGCGCCCACGCAAAGATCGTTGCACAGAATGTAGCATCTCGTAGGGAATGTCCCTACAGGCTGGAGTAATGCGGTGTTGCATATCCTCTGGAGTTGTTGGCACATCCCGGTAGACAATGTCCTTCAGCTTTCCCCACAGGAAAAAGTCTAACGGTGTCAAATCTGGGGAACGAGCCGGCCATTTGACAAGCTCTCCACGTCCAATCCAACGATTTGGAAATGTATTTTCCACACATGCTGTAGCACGTCTTGCACTGTGAGCTGGGCACCCGTCATGTTGGTACCACATTTCCCTCCTTGTCTGAAGTGGTATGTCCTCCAATAGTACAGGCAGTTCATGTTGTAAAAACTGTATGTATCTGTCAGCATTCAGTGTCCCTTGTATAAAAAAAGGGCCAATGAGATGTTCACCCACTATACCACACCACACGTTCACACTCCATGGGCGCTGGCGTTCCACTTGGCGAAGCCAATGTGGATTTGTCACCGACCAATAGTGCATGTTCCTTAGGTTGACATTTCCATGATTGGTAAAAGTTGCCTCGTCAGTGAAGAGGATACGTGACAAATCGGGTGTGTCGTGTCGTAACATCCATGTGCAAAACCGAACACGGTCCACAAAATCATTCCCGTGAAGTTCCTGATGGAGGGAGATATGATATGGGTGAAACTTGTGTGTGTGCAGAATGCGCAATACACTTCGCTGACTCATCCAAGCATCCCTGGCAATTTCACGGGAGCTAACGTGCAGATTCACAGCAACAGCGGCGAGAACATTTGTTGCACCTGCCTCACCTGTAGTTGGCTTGTTCCGCACACGTGCTCGTGGTGTTACACTTCCGGTGTCTCTTAATTTAATAAATAACTTACCAAACAGACGTCGAGATGGCTGTCGTCTGTCCGGATATCTCTCTGCGTACACACGGTAGGCTTCTGAGGCATTCTTTCGGCATTCCCCATAAATCAGGATCATGTCCGCTTTTTCTATGTTTGTGAACACCATAATCTTCGCTCTTACCACTACGACTGCTTGCCATGAACTAACATGTTCTCGTGGACCTGCTATCAAAACTTGCTCTGCGTAAAGGCAGTTCTGTCAGGCACCTGAGAAGTCTTACATGCCGTGGTACTGACGGTCAAGTGGGCCACTTGTTAGTTTGTTTACATATTTTCACATGGCCATATCTTCCTTCGTATGTGCAGTAGATGCATGAGACCAACGGCGTTGTGTTTCTCTGCGTGTGCTCTTTTATATTATGCATGTTATTGTATATCGTTCCATTTAAAAAAAATATGACTTTGCTCCAGATGCCCCATTTGTCGATATTTTTCGACCCACCCCATACCTCCGATTTACGAGCCCCATTTGATATTATTGTTTCCCGCAAACCTCACATCGCTACTGTTTCTGGTTTCTTTGCTATTTCAGGTGGTACTTTTAGGTGCCTCACGTGGTATATATATATATATATATATATATATATATATATATATATATATATATATATATATATATGAGGATAACCCAGCGCCATAAGCCATGGCGAACGTGGAGATCACTAAGACGATACGGAAGTTGCTATACAACATTTCCGTTGGAGACGGAAGTTGCTAGCGCCATCTAACCGCTTCGACGAAAACTAAAAGCCATAAACTGATAAACAATTAATGGGATCTGCCCTGTCAAGGTTGCCATTAGTCCATGATTCAGAGGCTAACTCATAAAACGATCATATAAATTCTAGGGATGTACATTATAAAGTATATTTGTATTAAATTTATGTAGTACTGCGTTACGCCGTACATATTCAAGCACTTGAAACTTTAAATGAAGCTGTTGTAAAGATTTTACACTTTCATGGAAGATTGTGACACATTTCACTTTTCTCAAAGTTGGTTATTGACTAACCTATGGTAACGCATCATGGATCAAGTTTTTTGTTATAAGTACATTTCGATTTAGTGTGGCTATATTTTACTTTCTGAACCAAAATTTAGGTTCATTGTGGAGAATTTTAAAGCTTCCGTGATTTCCCTTATGCTATTCCTGGAATGTTTAGGAATGCGGTGGTGATTGGTTTTGTGATTAAGCATGGTGCTGTGAAATATGAGTTTTATGACTTACGTCAAGCATAGTATAGAATAGGCTAGGAATTGGGTATTCGTGTTTAACGTAGATATCACATTACAAAACTTTACATGCATTGTTTACCTTCTATATTGATTAAATACAATCCTCTAAGACATCTCGAAGCACACAGGTTGAGTTTGATTGTTCTAAGCAAAGGTAGAAACTCTACATATTTTATGTGTGTGTGTAATTTAAATTTGTGTAATTAAATTTAAGTTTAGTTGGAAAATAAATCTTTCTGTATCCAACAAATGAGTTTTGGCTGCATTCTTGAATAGTTATTATTTTAAAGGAAAACCTAGACATATTTACAACATTTTGGAATAGTAAATTATTTTTAATTAATGCCAGTAAGAAGAAAATGTGCAAGGTCAATGTTGATGAATCAAATAAAAAAAAACATATATAGTCAACCTTACAACGTTACAAATTCTTACAGTTTGACATTATGTGGATAATTCTTCCTCTATATTTGCATACGATGAATTTTCATTGCAACTCCAAAGTACAATATTTCTTCTTTGGTAAATGTGCTGCGTTATGGGTAGTTTGTTATTTTAGTGCAAGGGGGAGATATTTCGGTTCTATTATTGTTCATCTCATTGCATATCACGTGGATTGCAATCATTAAACTCCAAGGTAAATAACAGAAAAATCCTGAAATCAATTACAATAATGAAGATACTGAGTAAGATTTTTTTAGTGTAAGAATTAAAATGTTGTTTCTTGTCTTGAATTTTATGAAAACCAGAAAATGACCCAATATCATATACATTTAGTAAATGTATAAGAAATTAGAATATTTTCTAGATATTTCCTTTGGACAATCCACAATTTTAATTATTCCTTTTTTAAATTTATTACATTCCAATGAAAAAAGTTGATTTCCTTTCCATGTATACAGCTCAAACATAGATATGTGTATTAATCGATAGTTCCTCACTGTTCGAGTGAGTAGTTATCTTCCCCCGCCAGATGGCTCTATTGGTCCTGGGTATGAATAGTCTGTGGTTTATAAGGCCTTAGAAAAGAGTTCCCACAAGTCAATGAGAATATGCTCAGCGTCCCATCCTGTAATAGATAATCCTTGGCACCACCTTTATCAGATTTCATTTGTTTTGAAGGCAGATTCCTGATATTGCAGTGTCTGGTACTTGTAATACTCACTTCTTTCAATAACATTCTGGCTTCACAAATAAATCTAGCTCATTGTTCTAAATAATAATAATACAAAAAATTCCTTAAAAAATGACTTCATAATGGGCTATCACACTCATGTGTAGGCTATCTGCGTGCACTATTGTTCCACTCATACAAATAACAGTTGGGCTGAAAAGTTCGTAGGCTGACTCATAGATGGCGTTACTAGAATTAAATCCATGTGATTTTTACTTAGTACTAACCTTCAAAAGATACGTGTATAAATTTCACAGCTGCCGGATAATTAGTTCGTGAGATATAGCATTGTGAGTGAAGCAGCTTTTGTTATTGTGAAAAAATGGATAAAAAAGAATTTCGTGTGTTAATAAAGCATTGCTTTTTGGCGAAAAAAATTACTGTTGAAGCCAAGGCTTGGCTTGATAAACATTATTCGGACTCTGCACCAGGAAAATCAACCGTTGAGAAGTGGTTTGCTAAATTTAAACGAGGCGAAATGAGCATCGAAGACGATGCACGCAGTGGATGCCCCAAAGAGGCTGTTACCGACGAAAACATAAAAAAAGTCCACAAAATAATTTTAAATGATCGTAAAGTGAAGTTGATCGAGATAGCTGAGACTTTAAAAATATCAAAGGAACGTGTTGGACATATTGTGCATGAATATTTGAACATGCGAAAGCTGTGTGCAAAATGGGTGCCGCACGTGCTCACAATCGATCAAAAGCAACAACGTTTTGATGATTCGGAGCAATGTTTAGCGATATTCAACCGTAATAAACACAAATTTTTCCGTCGATATATTACAATGGATGAAACATGGCTCCATAACTACACTCCAGAGTCCAATCGACAGTCAGCCGAGTGGACTGCACGTGATGAACCGAATCCAAAGCGTGGAAAGATGCAACAGTTGGCTGGCAAGGTTATGGCATCAGTATTCTGGGATGCGCATGGTATTATATTCATCGATTACCTCAAAAAGGGCCAGACCATCAACAGCGATTATTGCATAGCGTTGTTGGAGCGTTTAAAGAATGAAATCACGAAAAAACGACCCCATTTGAAGAAGAAAAAAGTGCTGTTTCATCAAGACAATGCACCGTGTCACAAATCAATGAAAACGATGGCAAAATTATATGAATTAAGACTACGAATTGCTTCCCCATCCACCATATTCTCCAGATCTGGCCCCCAGTGACTTTTTCCTGTTTGCAGACCTTAAAAGAATGCTCGCTGGAAAGAAATTTAGCACTGATGAATAGGTAATCTCCGAAACTGAGGCCTATTTTGAGGCTAAAGAGAAATCGTACTATAAAAATGGCATCGAAAAATTGTATGACCGCTATAATCGTTGTATCGCCCTCGAAGGCAACTATATTGAATAATAAAATCGAATTTTGTCAAAAAAATATTTTTTACTATGTTAGCCTACGAACTTTTCAGCCCAACTGTTACAGATGTTCTGTGGTGACAAGTTCGAGTTACGTGAAAACTCATTTGTAGCTTTCACATTCATTGTGGTGGCATTTTTCTGCCAAATTCCGTGGACAAGGAAAAGGGAAGAGGGGAGGTGGTCTTCAAGCCTGGCCACTTTTTTGACAGTTCCAGGAATAGAGCAGTGCTGGAGGCTACACCTGCGTTCGTCAAATGGAATTTCAATTGTCTGAGTGAAAAGTGTTGCAATTCAATGGCAAAGTGGGGAAAAGTAACTAAATTGCCAATAATTTGTTGTCCCCCCCCAATATCATTCCCTCCAGGGATAAAATTTATCAAGCAGAGAGGGGGACATAAGTATCCAGAGGGGGGAATTCCCCCTCACCCCCCTGAAAACCCCCACTGCTACATAAGTAAGTAAAAAAAAAGTTTTGCAGACAATTTCTGCGATCACTTGTACAATGTGTATGAACATGTCACCTGGTTGGACTTGCCTACATACCTAATGGGTCTCTTGTAGTTGCCGATAATGACAAACTTGAGGCTGCCATAGATATCTGAAATCCCCATGACAGGGGCATGTTTGTCAATTCATAAACTTCCCATCCATCCTTTCAGGAGGTAGATGTCAAACTGCCTTGGATGAAAGAACAAATGCCTCTCAGTGTTTAGAGAACATACCAAGTCCTCTCGAATTCACTGTTCTGCAGCAATGAATTAAAAGACTTGTTAGTTCATCAAACAACACTGAAGCTGAGAAAATTGTTGCCCTTAAACAAGTTATGATGAACATTTTTCACCTTCTATTACAGGTCAAAGATTTGACTTTTCCACCACTTTTGGCTAACTGTGACAATGAAGGTGAGTACTGATATGATGAAATAATACCAATGCAGAGGCCAGGAGTTGATCCTGGGACTGCTGGCATAGTAGCATGCTGTGATAGCCACTCCACCACAGAGGTTGGCTCAGTTCAAAGACAAGCTTGTATATCACTGTGCTAATTCCAAGAGGTATGTAATCTTTACAACACCCCTCTGAATCCATATCCAATGTAAGCTCCCCCTTCAATAACCCTTTGTGACAATGGGAATGAATAATTAATTAAGATTGACTCCAATGCATGGGAACACATGGCTCTTTTGCATCCTTCAATGTACACAGAGAATAATTGCCTTAACTAAAATCCTTACCTGAGAGGTTACCTACGAATCTTGTACTTACTTGTTCTCAGAGAGAACCCAGGAAAAGCATGCAGCTGAATCAAACACACAGACAAAACTGAAGTGTCACACTAAATCAGCATCTCTGTTGAATTTCCAGTAAGCAATGCAAAAAAAATCGATTCCATGTAGAAAGAAAGGTGGTTTTGAAATAAGAAGGCCCGAAGTACCTTTTCACCGAGATCCTTGGGTGTCAAAAACAGAACACCGATCCTGGGTAACGGTTCCGAATGTTTAATGATTTTTCACAAGTTATATGGGAGTACTAGGAAGTACTTTAGAATACGGAAAACAATTGTGCGAGTAAGTTCGAAACTTGGATAAACTAAATAGTACATTTAAAAGGTTCACTAAGTATCGTTTACCAAAGAAATTATGTTTTGAAATGTAGCTTATGTGAGTAGGTGTTTTGTATTTAGGTCAGACTCTGACTCAAATTTTCACGGATTTTCATGCGAAGTATGAAGGGGGTTTAATGCTTGAGGTCAGATATTATGTAATCAGGTATTTAAAACATTTATGGGCTTGATCCTAAGAGACCTAAATGTGACCCATTGCTTTCAGAAGAAGTAGGGATGTGACGAAGCTTAAAATTTACCGATGCCGATGTACTCACCGATAATTTTTGGAACCGATACCGATGCCGATATTTAACCGATTCCGATACATAAGATTATTCAACAGAAATGGGATGTTATTTTCAGCGTGACAAAAATAAATTTGCTATGTACATTTCTATTGCATATCATATGTATATGCATATATATTCTCAAGAGATGCGAATGTACATTTGCATCTACAAAATGTTATGTGAACCTTTAAGAAGAACATGGATTCTCAAGAGATTAAACATTAGTACACAAGCAGTTCTTTGAAATGCTAAATTAATTCCTGTTCTGCCAGATTCAACTTCAGAAACACGAGATTTGGAAGCACTTCAGGAAGTAACCTACTTCTTCTCTTATCTCAAATCTGTTCAGCAACACCGAACACTCAATCAGTGAATACTGGTGCAGCAGGTATGCCCAAGTATTTTCTCAGGACTTGCTTCAGGTTTGAATATTCATTTTTGAATTTCCAATACAACAGCAGATCCTGGTTCAGCAATGTACTGTTTTATTTCCGATTTATAGTTAGGTTGATCCTCTGAATGAGTTTGCAATAATTTTATTACAAAAACTCTACAATAATGACGAATCATAACCAAATTTTCAATAAATCTTACAAAACTAGAATATAAAACTTATTAGAAGGTAAAAACTCTAGTATAATCTGTACCGGTTTAAATATCAGATTTTTGCCGATTCCGATACCGTTGCCGATGTGTCAATTTCGACCGATTTTCATACATCTGTAATCGGCTTCGGCACATCCCTAAGAAGAAGCAATATGTGCAAGTCAGTGAACAGAGCTCCAGTGACAAAGGCAGAAACTTCCAAGTATTCAAACAGTCATTGTCACTCTCTAGGTCACAATCCCTAAACCTTCTATCTCTAACTCTTGTCCATGAAATAACCGAGTGTGGGTGTCATTTGTGTCCAAGGAAGGACTTTCTTTCAAAACAATTTCCATTCTCGAATGAAAAGAAAGAAGTGTCACATTGTTAAAATTATTTCTTAAAAAACTGTAAAATGTAAATGTTCAAGTTTTCCCTCACCTCCAATTACATCATATAACCAAGACAACACTAAAATTACTAATGACAGGCTTTAAACTTCAACCATTTCAACCATAAATCTCCAGAATATTCTCAGAGCTACAGTATGTTCTAAAAGTCAAAATTGCGTCAAATGCTGGAAAACCTTACATACCATCAGAAAACGGTGCAACTACCCGACCGCAACATGTTATATCTCTGCAAGGTATCAAGTGTTAATTTACAGGTGGGTATTCCCCCAACCCAGATTGTAAACTTTAATATATTCCTTATATGTCACCTAATATCCACTTATATTCTTGAAAGAAGCAGTGTGATAAATAACAAAATGGTGCATGCTATATTGTCATTACAATAATACAGTGGACCATAGATTTTATATTTTTCAGCCACAAGTCATTGAAAATGCCAAATCCAGGATCAACTGTATTCAGTTTCAAAATACAAAATGTCCCTCCGGGATTTTGAAGTTTGGTCATGCAGTAGCAAACCCATGCCAACAAGTAGGGGGAAATGTACAACTTTTATTTTGTGATATATGCCATGGCTTATTTACAATTTTCTCCACTAGGAGGCAGTAGTGTGCAAACATAACATTTTAAGGTGAAGAGAAACCTTTTTGTGTCCTGCAATTTGCTAAATCGAGTAAATTGTTACAGTACAACGTGGTTTTATGAATCATGTATTGTACAGAACCACCAACGGACAAAACAATAAGATACTGGAAGATAAAATTTGAGGAAAGTGGCTGTTTGTGTGTTGCAAAAATGAACAAACTAAGAGCAAGATTACAGGATCGACATCTGTTGAGTCACCAAGGGAGAGCATAACGAAAATTTGTAAGGTAGATTAAAAACTTCGATATTTACTATTTTGTTCACTGACATGCTCTCATCCCTGTTGGCGAAATGACCCCTGAGTTACCGAATTCCAATATCCCAAAGGGACTAATCAAATGCCCTGTATACTAACCTTGAAATCGAAGAAGGCACTAAAGGTGATGCTTCCGTGGCAACCTCCGTGATGCCTGCACCTACACAATTGTCTTCAGTTTCTATTATATCACAATTTTCAACTTCAGTCTCGTCAAGTAATTCACCACAAAATTCCTCCTCGTCAATCTTTAAAGTTTCATCACAATTCAACGTCAAGGAAATGTCATCTTTTGTGTCTTCCAAAAGATCACATTTGGATTTTCTGTCATGCACCACACTATCTTTTACACTTTCACAAAAACTGACTTCGGATTTCACAGGACAAGGCTTCACATCGTACGTTGGCACGAGATTTCCACAGTCCTCGGCCAAAAACTCCTTCTTGGCTGTGACTGAACATTTTACTGGCACAAATTCAATTTCGTCTTGAGATTGAGTTTGATTCTCTTTAAGACCCAGACGCTGACTAAATGTCCCCATTAAAATCTGAAAATAAGAAAAAGAAACTGACATTGGAAGAAGCCTAATATTTCTGCACAAAATAATTACTTCCCTAATTAATCCATTGATTGATTGATTTTGTGTTTTAAGTCCACTTTATGCACAGTAAGGCTAATCGGGACTGGACCTACAGTTTAAAGTGGGATCCAAACCACTATCGAACCCGGGACCCCTTGATTACAAGGCCACAAGGCTACCACTGTGCCATCGGGGAGGCCCTAATCCATTGAAAATATTTAAATGGAACAAAATAAAAAATCTCCTATTATAATTTTATAATTAATCAGAGAATGCAATGGGATATTTTGACTTATTTACACATAAATGTGTTATACAGAGTACAGAGATTAAAACACTTTGTATCAAACATTTTGCAATTTTCTTTGCACCATCAGGTACTGGTTACATAAGATGCAAAGTTTCCCAAAATTTGATATGATCGCAGTTCCTGATTATGCAATTAAGAAGTTTGCAAAATGGAAACAAAGGACTCCATTCTGTACTGTCATTACCAGATGCATACACAGGGGGGTTACCGGGTTTAAACCCTCCCTTCAGCTTTTGAAATATTATGGAAAATGCTGTAGAAAAAAATAAAAATGGCTAATTTATCACAGTCAAAGATCTATGACAGAAATAATAGTAATAATACTAATAATTTGAATTATTATTCCCATGCAGCATGGAGAAAAGCACAACATTCCAAACACAATCTAAGCGGCAGCAAAGTTCAATTTTGCAATTGTTTTGCAAAAAGTAGTGCAATGACTCTCACGAGAATTGTGAAAATTCCTTGCTTTGTTACAGCATGCCGACCTTATTGCCAACGTTTTTCCTGGTACTGATTTCGCATCCCCTTGTGAACTCTCAAGTGATGGTGAGTCTCCATCCACATCATTAAATAATGTTGAAGAAGTGTTTTGTGAATCACCTTGAAGTGATAAATGTGTTGCAATGTGTATAAACTTACTTTTGAACGAAAACATAAGACTCAGTGGAATTTAGCAACATGTATTCTCGCGTTTCATCATCATCCTGGGTGAGTTCCATAGGTAAAGGTAATGTAAATTTCCCTGTGCATACAGCATTGTGCCATGAAGGCACACGTAGTAGTATGGTGGGCCCCACACATTCTCAATCTCGGCCATTTTGCAGGTGGTGATCAGCACCATGCTCCGGCAGCCTTTACCCCACAGGGTTGATCTCAGTTACCCATTGATATGAGCTGGGTGTGGAGACAAGGCTGGATAAATTCCAACCAATTCTGGGAATCGAACCCGGATCTCACACGAGGTTGTCAGACTAGACAACCGTGACTCCTTTAAAATGAAATTCATATTTTGATTATTTCAATAAATTTAATATATTTGCTTGTTTTTATGGATTTTCTTCACACTTAAAATGTCTCACCTACAATATACAAATAACTGTTGAGTCGTTGGCTAGACAATTATTTCGTAACAAAGGAACAAAGAAAATGTCATTTTGTTCTATTGCTTTCATAAATACATTTATGTAGATCTCTACTACTTAATAATAGTAGTGATAAAGTAGTAACAGCAGCTGCATTAGTAGTATTGTTAGTAGTAATTAAACTAATTAATTAATTGTAAGTATTATTAATTAATTAAGATTATTTTTCATGAATTAAAGTATAATAAAACAATGGCAATGTGAATTTGTAGAAAGTTTTCGAAATAACCACCCTTGATGAAATCCTGCGTACACTACTAGCCATTACCAAGATCATATATTTACAGAACATAGCATAGGTGGATCTAGACTGTTTTCTTTGGGTTTTGTTGTTTTAAATCCACTTTATACACAGTAAGGCTAATCAGGACTGGACCTACAGTTTAAAGTGGGATCCGAACCTCTATGTGAATCCACCGGGAACCGAAACCAGGATGTTTTCTTTGAAGAAAGGACATATCATGTGTTATACTGCTCTAAGCTAGCATACAAACACACACAAAACATAATGTTTTCTTGCCATGCAGCTTGTTTAGCAAGAACACATTTTGTAGTTACGCAAAGCATATTCTTCAGAACAAGGTTTCCAAAAAAAGTTTCATGAAGTACTATACTCTCTTATAAAGGGTGCGGCAACATAACTTCCTTATTTCAGAACGCAATAAAACCCGTGTGATGAATTAGAATTGTTTAATGTTTTTTTTTACACTGTAGGTACATATCTAAAGTTATGTTTCACACAGTTTTGAAAATCATATCAGCGAGGTGATGCCCCCCATTGTCCATACACTGAAGAAGCCGATTTCTGGCATTCTTTATGACCTGAACCAGCATATCAGAGGGAATGTTGGCAATTTCTTGACGGATGTTGGTCTTCAGGTCTTGGAGGGTCCTTGGACGGGTAACATAAATGTGGAATTTTTTTTTAAAAAAATTAAAAAATTGCAAGGGTCTAAATTGGGGGAGCAGGCTGGCCACTCCAAATCGCCCCTGATCGAGATGAGGCGGTCCGGGAAGTGTTCCCGCAAAACAGCCATCGATGACCTTACAGTGTGGGCCATTGTTCCGTCCTGTTGGAACCAAATGTCCCCTAAACCCAATTCATCCAGTTGTGGAAAAGACAAATTCCTCCAACATATTCACATACCAGTCTGAATTCACTGTCACTGTGACCTCATTTTCTTCAAAAAATCAGGGACCAACAATCGCAGCGGAGGAAATTGCACACCACACTGTGACTTTAGGTGAATGCAAAGGCTGTTGATGCAATTCTCGGGATTGGTGTCAGCCCAGTAGCGCATGTTCTGCTTGTTGACGTATCCACTAAGGTGAAAATGGGCTTCATCACTGAAAAACACAATCGCATCCTCTGGAACGTTTTCGGGAAATGCCTCACATGTGTCCCGCCGAGAAGTGAAGTTGCATTTGGAGAGTTCCTGCGCAATCGCCAACTTATAGGGATGATAATGAAGGTCATCGTGCAGAATGCGCCGCACTGAACGATCGGAAAGTGCAAGGGCAGACGCATGTTTGCAGCAGAACGCAGTGGTGATCGCAAGATTGAAGCTCTCACTGCCTCAATGTTCTCACGTGATCGGATGGGCCGAGCGGCTCCTGTTCTTAGTCTTGTTGCGGTTTGTCTGAACGTAGTGACCCAGGTAACAATTGATTTCCCATCCGGGACACAGCCCAACGGGGCTACATGAAAGCACTTTCGGAAGGTGCACTGGGATGCAATAACAGAACATCCGTTCGTAAAGTAGGCCTCGGCGGCAAATGCCCGCTCCTCACTGTTCCAACGCATGATGGTGACTGACTGGGATGTAAACGAAACTTTAGACTCGCGCCTATCAAATGAGACCACTCCCGCCTCGCTACAACCTCTACAGGCTGCATGGCGAGCATTTCAAAGAAGGAAGTTACGTTGCCGCACCCTGTATTTTGGAGGTGTAGGGAACATACAACCTTATTACTTTTATTATTATTTAATTTGTTTGATTTTTCTATTTTATGTTGCTTGAACTTTGTATGTTCACTGGGATGTGAATCTTCACATTCTTGAGGAGTGCACATGCCCCTGTGACAGAATCAAGTATTCTGTATTTTGGTTATTTGCGAGGGGCACCCTATATTATAGTTAACTTGAAACTTTAATACTTTTCACAAAGCTTCATTGGAGTGAAAAATGCATTGAAGCAGACACTTCATCTCATGCCAGAAAGAGTTGTCAACTTTTCAACATGGCAAAATTGTACACACACATATCGTCGGTCCAATGACATAACGACGTATCTCATTTTTTTTAAAAAATTGAGTTATTAATATCGTTGTGATCATACTGGTGTCCTGCATCACCTGGCAAATCGGCGTAACTCAAATCCAATTAATAAGGAAGTTATGAATATTTTTTGATTTTGCGTATCTCAATTTGTTAAAAAATTTGGTATGACATAGCGGCGTATCTTGAGTTCCGTCGTTATGTCAGATAAAGTAAATCCTAAACTGTTTCGCAGGTTGGCGTATCTCTTTTTGCTTACAGCAGAAAAATGCAACAATTGGGGCCAATACACTCACAAAGAGGAAAATAAAGCAATGCAGAAATGTATATTCAGTGTTTACAAATCAGCGGTTACAATCTTAAGAATAGCTAAACGGTCTAACAAAGTATAATGAAAGAAAGAGGTAAAATGAATTATTAGATACATTTTGTTGATGTCGGAAATAGCACAATTTAACATTAGCGGCACGGTTTTTCAAAGAAGGATCAAAGCTGTATATTAAGCATTGTTTGTAAACTCTGTTAGGCAATATGCAACGTTGTCAAAATACTCTCAAAGCTTTCAACTTGTCCCGATCATTTTGAGATCAGCAACCGTAGGAATAAGATGGACGCCTTAGTGCTCTGGGAAGATAGCTCAAGAAATATTGTTCCATCAAGAGAACTACACGTGATCGAAAAGAGGAAAAATAACATCAAAGCCGGGATATCTGTAAACTTTTACTGGCCTTCAGAAAGGAAGTGGTACAAAGGGACTGTCATAGAAACATTGAATGAAGAATCTGCCGTATCATCTGACGAAGATGTACCTCTGCCTTATCTGCTGAAGAAGAAGGACGATGTATCATCCCCTACACAAGAACAGGACGAGAGTGACTTTGATGCCGAAAGTGAATTTCTTTAAGATGTCAGTGACCCGGATGATCCAGATTATTTGCCAGGAAAATCGCAACATTGTGAAGCAAGAGGATGCAAGGATGAGGTCTTCTCCTCGTGTTCCAGATGTCACATCCTGCTTTGCTGGGATTATTTCGTTCAAAGATAATGACTGTACATTACACAAGAAAGGGGCGTTATTGACAATTCAAAATGTGTGGTAAACAAAGTGCAGGATAACAATTCTTTAGTATGTGATAGCAATACCATCACTAGAGACCACATTGCAACAAATCCTGAAAGTTATGATGTCGACGGATCACCAAAAGAAGGCTCGACTAGAGCTTCTAGAAAAGGAGGGAAGAAAAATCTGAGTATGAAGTATGAAGCTAGAAGATAAATTTAAGCAGCACGTTGCAGAGAAAAGTAAAGTGAGAGAATTGAAAGCAATAAGTAAGACTACAGCGACCTGTTCTGCTGTTTTTGATCTGCAACAAGTTATTCACTTGCCTATGTCGAACCACTCATCCGTGTACTACAATAGACGTCTGGCTAACTACAGCTTCACTGTCTATGAACTGAACACGAAAAATTGTCATTGTTTCTTGTGGCATGAAGGAATCAGCAAGCGTGGATCATGTGAAATAGCAACGTGTATTTACCAGTATCTAATGAAAGTGGACCGAGAAAAGAAGAACACAGTTCATTTATATTCTGACAGTTGTGTTGGCCAAAACAAGAATAGGATTGTGGTGGCTGCGCTTATGCATGTAATGCTAAAAGCAGAGAATATAAAATAAATTGTGCTCAGATTTTTTTGAGCCTCATCATGGGCAAAACGAGGGAGACTCTGCGCACAGTGCAATCTCCAGATAGTTACAGAAAGTTGGAGAGATATTTGTCCCTTCTCAGCTTGCACCTATCATAAAACTGGCCCGAAGAAACCATCCTTACATCGTCCACAGAATGCAGATGGAAGATTTTCTGAATTTTAAGGCAATTGCTGAAGATCTGAGGCTTTTCCAGCTTAAGAAGACCGATGATGGTATTAAGTTCAGTTGGAAAGATATTCGTGAACTACGATTGCAGAGCAAGAACCCAGATACTATCTACATAAAAACAAGTTTACTGCAAGAGAATACCGCAAAAATCGTAGTAAAGAGATATAATACTAAAGATATACGTAGCTGCGAGAATGCCACCTCCATTGAACAAAGAATCTGTGAAAATAGCGCAAGAGAAATATGCAGATTTATTGTCAATGTGTGAAGGTCCTTTTCCCGTTGTTCTAGACAGTGACTGCAAAAACTTTTACGCAAATTTGAATCACTGAATCTGTTCTCCATTCTATTCCACAAAAATGTTTTATTGATGTTTATGTAATGTAGTCAAATTATCTCCTAATGTTGTACTATTGTTATGTAGTAATTTTGCATGTATAGCTTTTTAATTGTACTTGTGGTGAAGAGTTTTGTAATTTGTACACGCACTTAAAGCATGTAAATCTAAAGAACTTCAAAATAAAAAAAACATTCACTTTGAAAAAAAAAGCGTCATGAACAATAAAATTATAAATATTATATAGTTTTGCTCACATTTTGACTAAAAAAGAAAATTTCTCAAATCATGAAGCTGTAACTTGATACTAATTTGCATGGCGTATCTCAAAGATATTTCTGTGTGAGTAATTATTTTGATCTGACATACCGACGTATGTCAAGAAATTATGAAATTTCAAGCACGTAACGCAACACATGTAACATTCAACCACACTATTTTACAGCAGAAACATAATACAATTTAATGATAAAACAAAATTTGTTATGGGGTAAATAGTTTTCTCACAAACATCTACGAAAGTGTGTGCGAAAACGTTTTTTGCTTCTCCTGAAAAGTTGGAAAAAATGAGATAAGTCGTTATGTCATTGGACCGACGATATGTCATCTATATCATATCTTGGTCTCATGGACTGTACACTTGCATTTTATGCATTACTCTATGCATGTAGGTGTGTACTGTACGTGTCTCTTTGTTGCACTGCATAGTGTATCCAAGTGTGGAACAGTATGTTACCTCCTGATTTGGCATGTACTAAGTAGACATTTAAAAAAAATTATGGCTGGTTGGGTAACTCAGTTCGTAGAGCAATGGCGCAGTATGCCAGAAGTTTGGTAGTCAACCTCAATTTCTACCAAAACAGAAATAGTAAGTAGTATATAAATATAATTGCTTGACAAATCCATGGAGAAATGGCCATACTTTGATATCATGACTGTGAATAGTGAAGTTTCATACCTCCAGACAGCCAATAGATGACCTCCTCACTTAAATATCCACTGTTATTAAGGTAGAAAGAAGAAAAAAAAATGTTCATACCCTTCGCAAAAGAGAAGAATTTCCTGGGTCTTCTGCAACTTCTGCTCCCCGATCATCTGTGAGAAACACAAGGAAAATGTGAATTAAATGCACAAACACTAATAATAGTAAAATGCAATATAAAAAAATATATGATAAAAATCTTTTTCATTGTATATCACTTATATATTTTCAAATGTCAAAACTTTTACCTTCGGCACATTTGATCGGTATGGGAAAAATTTGGAATTTCCTGACCAGTCTGGAAATTTCCGGGATGGGAAATGTTAAAAAATTCCCGATGCTGTGGAAATCTCGAATGCCTGACAGCATTTTCCCTTAAGTGATTATTTTCTGCACTTCTGGAATAAAAACTAACAACTTCAAAGAAATGTCAGACTCTTACATTGCAGGAAACTTCTAGAATTGACCACTTTTAAAATAACTACAGTAGAGCGTCGATTATCCGAACGTCGGTCAACCGAACGACCGCTTAACCGAATTGTGTACTCGCTCGCACCTGTTACTCTCCCACCCTACCGTCCATCATCCATGCGTATGTAATATGTACATATTTTTGTTTAATAAACTGTACCACATACTATATATTCCTACTAAAGTTGCCTTTGTACGTTACTTTGTAATACTTAAAGAGATGCCTGTTTTTATGAATAAATTTACTGTACAGTACTTCTTTTTGGCAAATAAACATGTACAGTTCGATTATCCGAACAAACCAGTTTTCCGAACACCCATGTCCCCCAATTACTTCGGATAATCGACGCTCTACTGTACTTGAAATTTCCTGACTGTTTGAGACCCCAAAAAGTCAGGAAATCATTTTCCAAAGTTGGGATCGGGACAGGAATTTCGGGATCCCACACACCTGTACATCTCACAATCTCATCATAATATGGTTCAATTTTCATACATTTATCACAGGGAACATTGCCGTTCTAGGTATAATACAGTTTGGTCCAAAAAAATATCCCCACTTGCAAAATTTATTTATTTCTTCAGATATTTCAATGTAAAGCTGTTTCAATGTCATAGGATCGCCAATATTATTTATTTTAGAAACAAGTATCAATTAACTGGTGACTGTATATAAGAATGTCTGTAATTGACAACCTTTCACACAAATAATCGATGTGAATTACATCATACATACACAAGAACTGAATTGTATTTTATTACGTATACGTTGTAGATGGTTGTGCTTCTTTCTATTTCAGCTAAACAATTTTATTTAAACACCTCAGAGTAATTTTCTTCCATGTGTACATGCATCTGGACAAGTACTGACTTGACTAATAAACGTATGAGAGTGGAAGCAAGGGCATGGAGGGGGAAATGTGGCTGCAGCTACCATCCGTTTGCATCAGCGTGCACTGCTTTGCTCTGCACTCGCTTTCTCCCCTTCACTACAGCATGGTCTTGCTGCACGATTCCCAAGACACAGTATAGTTATAGTATTTTCTTGCAGTTTAGGGTTATTACAAGCATAAGAAAACCGTTTTTCGTTGTGACATTTCAGGAGAACACACGCTCCCTTCATCAGACATTTATTTATATTTTGACTAAAGATACAGTTATAACAATGGTTAGCAATTTTTTATAAAAAAGAATCCATTATATAATGGATGTTGTCAATGTTACATTGTTGTAATATAGCAACCTAACTGTGAAAAGAAGCAGTCTGTTTTATTTTTATTTCAGATAAAAAAAAATTGATCACATTATTTCTTATTTAAAATTATGAATCCCAAATATCATCAGGTAATTCAAAGTCATCATTGTTTTCGCAAAGTTTCTTGATGTTTTCTGTTACATTAAATTTTAAAGATGGTGGCTTACTCCATTTGTGAAAAAGAAAACTCCACACTGGATCCATGTTACAATTTTTATTATTTAATTCATTCCACTGTTCTTCTGCAATGAACGAAGCTTCCCAGACATTCAAGTCTATGTTTCCCGTCAATCTTTTTAAAACCATTCTCTTTTTAATCAAATGCTTCTCTTCGATGATATGAGTTGAAAAACCTGTTCTTGGGTTTAGATTTATAATGTCCAAATCGTGTTCGTGCCATCTTATTGCCATTTTCCTTGCTGTTTGTCCCACATAATCATTTGAACATGAACAACTTATATTATATATTCCTGTGGTTTCCACATCTGGTAGAGAGTTTCTCATTTTGAATTCATTAAATGTACATTCCAAACTTCTTGGTGATTTAAAAACAATTTTGAAATTAAAACTTCTAAAAAAGTTTGCAATTTTATGTGAGAATCCCTTGTGGAATGGAATGCACACAAATTTATTTTCAACAGATTTTTAATCTTTGTCTGTATTTCTCTTTTCCTTTAGTTTTCTTGCAACTTGTTTTTTGATTTGGTTTATTCTGTTAGTGTGTAACAGAAAACATCAAGAGACTTTGTGAAAACAATTATGAATTTGAATTACCTGATGATATTTGGGATTCATAATTTTAAAAAAATCTGAAATAAAACAGACTGCTTTTTTCACAGTTAAGTTGCTATATTACAACAATGTAACATTGACAACACCCATTATATAAGGGATTATTTTTGTTTAAAAAATTACTAACCATTGTTATAACTGTATCTTCAGTCAAAATGAAAATAAATGTCTGATGAAAGGAGCGTGTGTTCTCCTGAAACCTCACAAAGAAAAACTGTTTTCTTATGCTTGTAATAACCGTAAACTACAGGAAAATAGATCTAAAAACAATTTTGAAATTAAATCTTCTATAAATTTTGGCAATTTTATGTGAGAATCCCTTGTGGAATGGAATGCACACAAATTTATTTTCAACAGATTTTTTGTCTTTGTCTATATTTCTCTTTTCCTTTAGTTTTCTTGCAATTTGTTTTTTGATTTGGTTTATTCTGTTGGTGTGAAAGCAATTTTCTTTTGCTATAAAAAGCCTTTCTTCTTCATTTTTGATATCCTTATTATTAGAACATAAGTCTACGTGCTCTCAGGAAAAAAAATGAAAATATATTATTCATTGTTATACGAGAATGTTCTGAATTAGCATGGATGTATTTTTCCAGTGTTCATTTTTTCCTATGGACTAATGTTTGAATTGTTGTGTCAGTTGTCTTAATTTTCAGATCAAGGAAAGAAATTACATTGTTATTCATGGGTTCGCAAGTGAATTTTATGCGACGATGTGATTCATTTAACAATTCAAATACGTCCATAATGGTGTTCTCATTTTTAGCAATAATTAGCGCATCATCTACATATCTGATGTAGAGTATGATATCCACACCTAGCTAATTAACAATTGGAGATTCTATGTAATGAAGGAAAATCTACAACAAAATAATTATACAATGCAAGCAATGTGTACATACAAGAAAATTTAGTTAGTTCTCTGTTAGTAAACTTCAAAATCATTGGTTAAATTAGGTTAGTTTTCATTCTCATGTGCTTTCAATAAAACCTTTGGGTGGGAATATTTTTTATGGACCAAACTGTAACAGATTTTAGTAGAGAAAATTGACTCTATAAGTACACCCAATGGCAAAAGAAATGGTAGGCAAATTATATTGCACATAATTTACAATTACATTATTAATTACTAACTGCATATTTTTCCCCTTCCATATACTACCAATGGCATGAAAAAAATTAGTAGCTATATATAACTAACTCCCAACACCAACTTCGAAAATCCTGGGCAGTTACAGTATATATATTTCTTTGTAAGCAGCCATTTGTTTACTGTCAACTTGGATACAGACTGCTGCTGTAATGTCCAGAACCATTTTCGGTACTCAACAAAATTTCCTATAAAATTTATGATAATTTGAAACTGTTACCTTTACAAGGTCCAAGTCCATTTGAGAAATTATGTATTATGCATTACTATTTGGAGTGTTCTTTATGAAATGTTATTGGTTTGCTGCATCATGCTTTTGCAGAAAAATGGGAAATGTATTGGAAATCACCTGGTAGAAGGTTTCAATTCTACTGGGTGAGCGGTGGTCATCATTTGTACAGGGGAGTTTCTTACCTGAGCTTCATTGCAGGGCTGATATTACTTTTGAATTCTTGTTAGGTTAGGAATGGTAGGTTTAAAGATGTTGGAATTGTAATGTTTATGTGTGTGTGCAAACACCAACATTTCATTTTAAAACACTGTGAAAGAAAAGTGCTATAGGACACAAATGTGCATGTGTTTGCAGTGTCATTTGTGTGCCACCTGACACCTTTCAAGCTGCAGTCACACAGCAGAAAATGTATATTTCTTGATTATGAAACAACCTTGTTCATCTATTGTTGGGTTAACCATTCCGATTATTTTATGATGTTTTTCAAATTTTCCTAGCAGAAAGACTAATTACACTGATAAACAAGCTGTAGATATCTGACATGATGTTTACATTTTCTAATGCAGTTTTTCATGCTGATTTCAAATCTGAAAACCGTTTTGCTCTATCACGTCAGATTTTGAAGATATCGACAAAATTTTATTTTTCATGGAATACCGTTCCCCAAAAAAATTTCGTCGTTTTTAGTTATATTTCGTGCAACACCGAAATTTTTTTCGTCTTTTGTGAAAACAGTTATACTTAATGTACAAGGTAGAATCAAAAAGTAAGGTAACAAGTGCCCTGAAAATGTACAACGATATGCTAGTAACTGTTTTTTTTTTTGTGTGTTGTAGGTATTGGTGGATAGTATCCCTGGTGACCGCTAGAGAGCAGCACGGTGACACAGTTGCAGAGAATCGCAGTTCGAAGATGGCAGGGTTACTGGAAACATGGTCAAATGTGGAAGTGCGAAGTGTGATCAGGTTTTTGCATGCGAAGGGGAAGAAACCAGCCGAGATCCATCGGGAACTTGTGGAGATGTATGGAAACAACGTGTTATCCAGGAAACAAGTGTGGTGTTGGTGTAAGGAGTTTGAAAATGGTAGGACTGACATTAATGATGATCAGCGAAGTGGCAGACCGTCAACTTCAGCTACCGACCAGAACATTTGTCAGGTGGAGGGAATGATTAGGGAGGATAGGCGAATCACACTGTCACACATTGCAGATGCACTGAACATTTCGTATGGTTCTGTGCACAGTATTGTGCATAACACGCTTGGCTACCGCAAAGTGTGTGCACATTGGGTACCAAGAAATCTCACTGATTATGACAAAGGCAGACGAATGGGCATGAGTCTGAACCACCTGATCCGTTATCAACAAGAAGGGTCGTCATTTCTGTATCGCATCATTACGGGTGATGAGACACCTGTGCCATTGTGGACACCGGAATCCAAACGTTCCTCCATGATGTGGAAACATCCATCATCGCCCCCATCCAAAAAGTTTAAAACAGTAACATGTGCAAGGAAAACAATGGCCACGATCTTTTGGGACCACCTTGGGTGTGATTCACCTGGAATTCCTTCCACGTGGTACCACTGTCAATGCTGTGACCTACTGCTAGACATTGGACAGATTGAGAGAGGCCATACGTCGGAAACGACCTGGAGCACTCAGGGAGGGTGTATTGTTGTTGCACAACAACGCTCGACCTCACACAGCACAGCTCACCCGTGACCATGTCACACGTTTCCACTGGGAGGTTTTGGAACACCCCGCATACAGCCCTGATCTTGCACCCAGCGATTTCCATCTGTTCGGACCAATGAAGAAGCATCTTCGAGGACGATGCTTCAACACAGTGCAAGAGGCACAGGATGCAGTGAAAACCTGGTTGGACAGCCTTGACACTGATTTCTTCACTCGTGGCATTGATGCATTGGTCACCCGCTGGAACACGTGCTTAGACAAATATGGTGACTATGTGGAATGTTAGTGTGCAGTGTCATGTATACCCTGTCACAGTTTAGGCAACCACGACATAAAGGTTTCTGTGGAAAAAGAACTTGTTACCTTACTTTTTGATTCTACCTTGTAATACATCAAAATATTTTGGAGATCGCATTACTATACTTTCATTTGTTTATTTTTTATTTTGAGTGACAGTGGATAATGGCATCCAGAGGTTGCATAAATTCACCAGATCTGTTTTGCTACGTGTGCAGCTATCTAACAGAAATCCATTCCATCGGAAGACTTTTAGACCGTTTCTGAAGAAAGCATATGAACTATACTTTGATTCGAAGGTAGATAGTAGTAAGTCGTGGGCACTACAATTGATATGTTTGACATGTGCACACAACTTACTTGGTTGGGTAAGGAAGGCGAAGAAGTACTGCTGCTTCATCTGCGAGTGGGATAGCAGAGATAGGAAGCACCACTACATAAAGAAGAATTGGCCGATCAGAGATAGAATGCAGTCATGAAGTAAAAATGTCCTTCGTGTGCCGTTGGTTGAGCATTAAAAAGTTATCATGCCACCACTTCATTTGAAGCTGGGACTCATGAAGAATTTCGTGAAGGCACTAGACAATGACTCAGATGCTTTTCGGTACCTGTGCAACAAATTTCCGGAGTTGAGTTATGCGAAAGTGAAAGGAGGTGTGTTCATAGGTCCACAAATAAGGAATATCATTGCTGACAACCACTTCCAGGACTTACTGGGTGGCACTGAAAGAGACGCATGGGTGGCATTCAGTCGTAGCCAATTTCCTTGGAAATTATAAATCTGCTGACTATGTGAATGTTGTGCAGAAGTGCGTTAGTGCGTAAAGAAGACAGCTGGGTTGCAACATGTCCCTCAAAATTAATCTCCTCGACTCACATCTTGACTTCTTCTTCAAGAACCTAGGTTCAGTCAGCGACGAACATGGTGAACATTTTCATCAGGACATCTCGGTGATGGAATCACGCTATCAGTGTCGATGGAGTGCAGCAATGTAGGCTGACTACTGTTGGACGCTTCATCGTGACATGGCAAATGCTCAGCACAAACGCAACTCTACAGCCAAGAAATTCAAACCAATCACACCTTAAATTAAGGAAGTATTTTCTATATGTATGTATTTTATATGTGTATTATACCTTCAACTAGATGTTACTATATAGTATGTGTGTCATGTGATGCATTTGCACAATTTTCTTAGCTAAAGCCATGTTCAATAGTACTCGTGAAACCTATGTCTGTGAGTTGTTTGCCTTGATACAATGTTAAATATATATAAATGGTTGATGTCGTATATCTCAAGAATGGTGGGTGTTACAAACAAATGGTTTGCATATTTTGAATCAGCATGTTTCAATTGTCTTAGAACGCATGTTGGATAGCAAAATTTCCGCCGAAATTTTTTTTTTGTTAATCAGTGTTATCATAGATTTTTGGAAATTATTGTCACATGAAATTTGAACCTTTCTTAAAGTAATGGTCACTGGATTTAAAAAAGTTATATTGAAAAAAAAAAAAACTTAAAATTTACCTTACGCAAGCATGCGCGCTTCCAATGGACAATGTATTTTCCTTTGATAAGCAACTGTAACTATCGTAGACTAGTGGGAATTAATGTAGAAGTAAATTGGAACCTTAGTAGAAGGCATTTAGGGACTTTATTTTAATGCCTAACCTAACTACGAAACATACATTGAACAAAATTTTAACTATACTTGCCTAACCTAACCGAACCTAACCTTGCAGGAAATGGTCCGTGGGGTCCGTGAATGGTTTTTGGGGCTATCTATCAATAGTTTGTGGGACTACCCATGCATAGTTCGTGTGGCTACCCGTGAATTTTTACACGTGTCCGCAGCATTTTAACAACAGATTTGTGATTAGAAGGCCAAATTTAGTTAAAATACCAAATATTAACATAATTAGAGACATTCGCTATATTCTTCATTCATACCGTATTTTCCTTTGATAAGCGACTGGACTTATCGTAAACTAGTGGGAATTAATGTAGAAGTAATTCGGAACCTTAGTAAAATGCATTTTGGGACTTTATTTTAATGCTAAGAGAACCAAATCTGGCCTGCCTAACCGAACTACGAGAGCATACATTGAACAAAATCTTAAGTAATCGCTAAAACTCCGTAGTACGTGTTAACAGACGTAAATCGAAATCGAACAGTGTTAAAATTACATTCGTAGCATGATGAAATCACAATAAAACAAAGAGAACTTGGGCCTGCAATTTTAACATATTAGATTTTGATTTACTTCTGTTAACACATGCTGTGGAGTTTCAGCGATTACTTAAGATTTTGGGTAACGGTTCCAATTGTTTTATGATTTCTACTAGCACAAAGACTAATTATCGTAGAATTTTGGAAATCATTGTCACCCGAAATTTGAATCTTCCTTAAAGTAATGAGCACTGTTTGGACTCGAAAAAGTTATTTAATGTTGAAAAAACAACATGAAAATTACCTTGCGCACTTCTCATGGACAAGATATTCTCTGTCGACAAGTGACAGTAAATATTGTAGAAGCGTGGGAATGAATGTAGAAGTAAATCGGAACCTTAGCAGAATGCATTTAGGGGCTTTATTTTAATGCTAAGGGAACCAAACCTAACCTTCCTAACCTAACCACAAAAGCATATATTATCATGAGTTTACAATACCGGACCACTCTCCAATTTGTATAAAATTTCGCCTACCTACTAATTTCGTTGTCCTGATGACGTATCTGTAGTTCATATTTGGCAATCACTTGTTAAAATTGTACATTTATGTGTAGAACTTATAAAATAACCTTGCGATTTACCAAGGTCATTGTCCATACACAGCAATTCGGAACCATCTTTCTTTCGCAATTCGTTAATGGTCTTCCTTTATGCACAACAATCATGCTACCTTGAATATTGACGTTAGACAAGGAATGCCTATGAGGTTAGGTTAGGTTCCATTAGCATAAATACAAAGAAAAATTAAT
Source organism: Lepisma saccharinum (assembly GCF_977018435.1). Lineage (NCBI taxonomy): Eukaryota > Metazoa > Arthropoda > Insecta > Zygentoma > Lepismatidae > Lepisma > Lepisma saccharinum. The sequence goes on from NC_139235.1 coordinate 10,996,854, forward strand.
ATTGGTAAATTTCTCGTATCGGACAAACGGATTTCTTCAAATTTACAGGAGAAATTACTTACCGAATGCAGTTTCTTTATACTTGTGGAAGTTCGGGGAAGTGTTTTCTCGCACCGTTCATTGAATTTTGCAGGTAAATCATCTATTTTTAGATATAAATGCGTGACCGATGCACGAAAGCTCTTGCATCCATTTACTTCCAGGTGGATGTAGCCTGTGTGTGATGACGTAATCCTGGTCAGTGTTTCCAAACACGTGTTTTTGTAACTGAAGAAGGTATGTTTCCGCAAATGGTTTGTGGGGCTATGTGTCAATGGTTCATGGGGCTATGCGAGAATGGTGTGTGGGGCTATGCATATTTTTTTCGAAACCAATTTTTAATTATTGTAACCTATACGTGACCCTACCTAACCTAACCTTACTGGAAATGGTTCATGGGGCTATGTATGAATGGTTCGTGGAGCTATGCATCAATGGTTTGTGGAGCTACGTAGGCATTTTTGGTGCAGTAGTGTGGAAACACTGCATGCCGAGTACAGTAGTGAAACTGTGACCGCCATATTGCGTGTTACCGAAGGCAAAAAGAAACGAAGGAAACTTACTTTATATGTCGCAAATAGAACTTATTTCCGTGAAATAAGTGAAATGCCACCTTAAGTACGTCTGTGATGTTTCTCAATGCAGAATACGTAAGTACGAATATTCAAATTAAATGAACTAGCAAATTTCAGCCGTTTGTCCGATACGAGAAATTTACCGGAACTTGGGCCCCAAATTGCATTGGTAGCATGATGAAATCGCAATAAAACAAAAGAAACTTGGGCCTCGTAGACTAGCGGGAATCAATGTAGAAGTAAATCGGAACCTTAGTAAAATGCATTTAGGGACTTTATTTTAATGCTAAGAGAACCAAACCTGGCCTGCTTAACCTAACTACGAAAGCATATATTGAACAAAATCTTAAGCAATCTCCAAAACTCCACAGAATGTGTTAAAAGAAGTAAATCGAAATCGAACCATGTTAACATTGCATTCGTAGCATGATAAAATTGCAAACAAAAACTACGAATCCTTGAAGTTGAAGCAGTTGCCTATAACCCCCCCTCCCCCCCAAAGAGGACATTTCCCCAATTTCCTAAAAACACGCCCGGACCATTTTTAGGAACCGAAAAAGAGGACATGTCTGGGTAAAAGGGGACGTCTGCTAACCCTACTCATTCTCATCTTCGCAATTAGCCAGAAGTGGCAGAAAAGCGAAGTGAAATAACCAAATCAAAAAATACTTTAACGACTCACCTTGAGAATTTGCTCCTTCTCCCTTATTGCCGAACATAATGTTTTCATACTATGGTCCGGTTTTTCTCTTTCCTCGTTACTTATTTGGTTAAACGTAATAACACAAAAATGGATTACAACTGTTGTCAACAATTAATCAGCACACGCTTGTTTTCCTTGGGTTGTTTCTTTTTAGTTTTCTCCTGGGGTGCTCGTTCGGCGGCGCAGATCGTATGCGCAGTTGTCCGTGGATACATTACGTCATCGCTGAAAAGCTGGGCACGGAGAAAGCTGGTTCTTTATGCAAATATTGAGATATTTGACATAGAATATCTTCTAAAACATAGTAGCAGGGGAAAAGTTACAACTTTTACTGTTAAGATTCATCCTTTCTAATCAATTTATCACGAAATTGATTCAAATGCGTCCAATAGTTTTCGAAAAATCGTCTTCCGGAGGAACTCCTATTTTGTTCTCTCCGCGCTGCCCATGATGGGGAGTTAGATTTACTTTTGCTGGATGTTTTCAAAAGAGATTCTTATGTTCTTGTCAACTGAATTCATGCCTAAATGCTATGAAAAGCTGTGCAAACTATTATCAGAAAACTAAAGGAAGAGATATAAAATATCACATCTTTCCCGTTGATAATTGCGTAAATAAACGAATAGACAACATTAACGTAAATAATGCGGGTAAAAAAGGTAAAGTGTTCCCCTGTGCTTAGCACCACGCCATGAAGGCGTATAGGGGGTGTGGGGGTAACGCCCCACACTTTCTTGATCCGATCGTGAGTGGGGGTGATGTGATCAGCACCACGACCCTGACCGCCTTCCCCCCCCCCCCCAAGGGTTTCCACCAGGTACCCATGTTATTCGACGCTGGGTGGGCGCCGGGGCCGCTTCCAACGTTAGAAAAGTTCCCGGGGATCGAACCCGGTACCTTTAGCGGGATTGCCCATTTTTGTGAAAAAGGCTATGTGCGAGATCTGAAAGCAGAGCTTTTGTATATTGTATATAAATGTAAGGGTATAATAACGTGACTGCTTCCCTTAAAATATCACTGCAGTCTCCGCGTTTCTCTTCTGACTTTTCTTTGGCGCCGTCAATAGCTCCAACACTTTTTTATTTTTAATATTTGTCACATATTTGTTTTAATTAGTATTTTGCTTTGCCATCTGCTGTGTAATACATTGTTACCTTAGGTACGCTCCATGTCGAGCGCGTGCTAACAAAATCGCCCCCTCCCCCACAATACTTTATCTCCCTCTAGGTGGAGGCACATGGCACAGTGGTTCGGATCCCACTTTGAACCGTAGGTGGTAGGTCCAGTCCCGATTAGCCTTACTGTGCCTAAAGTGGACTTAAAACACCAACTCAAAAACCCACAATACTCTCACTTAGAATTTTAGTGTAGAGGAATATTTTCACAGTTATTAAAAAATATGATGCTCTATAAAAAAAAAATTAAGTATTTTGAAGCCGGGGAATATTCCAAGCAACTTCCGAGGGGAGGAAGGTTCATTATTTCCTATGAAATTGAACATATCCAACTTCGTTCTCTAGCATCTTTTTTGTTATTAACATTCCCGCACTATTCGTTAGTTGTGTTACCTCTATGAGTTTGCAGAATAAGTAACCAACCAATGCATTTGAAATCAATAGCGGCGATTGGTTGGGAAAAGTGGGGAGGGGGGGCAAGGACAGTTTACTTTGTCTTTGTAGACAAGGCTTAGCATTAAGATGCCATAGTGCGTCCTTCGTACTGCTGCTGCTGCTACTACTACTACTATAGCCTGACAAGTTAAGTCCCGATATGCGCAGATCGCTGCGGAGCACTTCCTATTACGTCATCCTCCCCACCACTCTTCTACTCACTGGTCTGGAGTTGAGAGTACCAGTGGTGCCAGCTCAGCAAAATTAAGCTAAAACAAATATGACGATTTTCATGGTACAGTGGCTCTCAGCGACAGACAAACCTGCAAACGAAACTGAAATTGATGTGGAGAATAGAGTGAAAGCATTGTGAACAATTAACAAAAGGCAATTGTACTTAAAAATTCAAAGTGTACCTTATGTGAAACAGTATTCGATTGACACGAAATTGAGAAACGCGGGGCACACCATAATACGACTTCCGCCTTACCACGCAGACTTATATCCCATTGAACTTGTGTGTTGGGGGGGGGGGGGATCAAGGGTAAGGCAAGGGAAATCATTTCGGATTCACTGGACGCAAAGAAAGAATTGCTGGGAAAATTATTTAGTGAATATTCTGTACAGAAATGGATTAAATGTTGTGAACACGTGAAAAAAATTGAAGATTCTTCCCTAATATAACTTAATTCATTTAAGGTTTAAAGGGAAAATATCAAAATGTATTTAGAATTTAGCGTAATCAATAGGTAGCGTAGGTGAGGGGATACTAATTCATGCCTTTCACATTCAAATTTCGTTGAAAATTCTCAGACGATTCCTCTCCCTCCAGGTTTGCAACACTGCGAACTAAAGTCGCCGCAGACAATGGGGTGGGGAAATGTGATGCGAGGTGCGCAAACAATGGATTGCAACGTCTTGTTTTTAAACTTGTCAAGTTATAGTAGTATTACTACTACTAGTAATAATAATAATAGCAATAATGCATTATTATTAGTAGTAGTATTGTTGTTAATACGTTTATCCTGGTACTTACCCAGTCATTAATTCGTGGTTGCGCCTCTGATTTTAATGCAGGGTGCGATTTGAAGGGGGGATAGGAGGGATCCATCTCTCTGTCTTCAACAATCAAACCTTGTTATGCATGACACATCTTATCCAAGGATCTTTATTTCCAATTCACTGGATATGTAAATTATATTATTAAATATATCGTACTTAAAGTGTTCCAGTACAGTTTAATTCAGTTTACAGCCCCATAGTTACAAACAAAAAAATATTCGTAATTTATGCTGGCTGTTTACAGTGCCGCCAACTTATATGGGCCAGCGGAGCCCTAGTCCACTCAATAATTTGACGTGCTTTTATTACTATTATCATATTTTTTGGCGTGATTCCTGGTGGAGTGATTATTGAAATCAGTAAATAATAGATATCAGAAAAGTTAGGATACATTCAGTGCCGGATCTACAAATCTTGCCCCCCCCCGCAAAATATTACTAAATGCTCCTCTACCTACCTACCTTTACACACACACACACATGCATGCACGCGCACACACACACATACATACATACATATATATAATATGTATATATACATATAGAATGTATGTGTGTAATTCTTGATCTCGTGTTGAGAAAGTCACATATAAGGGCGTAGAGGGTGATTCAAGAGTCCCTTAACACCTCCTACAAAAAGTATAAGAGTTAGGCTGGGTACAATTGGTCAGGATAGAAACAGGTTAGGCTTAGGGGTATGTTCCAAGCGGACATCCGCCATATTGGTGGCCGCTATATTGAATTCAACTCAAAATATTTAAAAGGGAAGGTGGTGATGTGATATACATATGAGACTGATTTCTCACACCTGGGAAATGATACATTTGTTACAATCATCCAGTTGTAACTTTTTCCTGATTAAAGATAGGCTGAAGAGACCTTCACCACTGCATTTCTCATGAAATTCTAACCTGATTTGATTCTAGTCTGACTGCCACGCGGAAAACCCGGGGTGGGTGATCTGAGGTCGGAAGTTTTCCGGCTTTGTCCCCACATAAAGCGGCTCTAGGGCCCACCCAGCGTCAAATCAAATGGTACCGGGGGGGGGGGGTAAGGGCGGCAGCAGCGTGGTGCTGATCACATCACCTCCAAGATGGCCGACATCGAAAACATGAGGGGCCCATATACCCTAAATGTGCCTTTTGGCACGGTGCTATTTATGCACAGGGAACTTTAACTTTACATTTAACTGCATACAGTATTAGTTCCTGTACCTCTGAGTAGGGGAGAGCGGGGTCAATTGTAACAATTTTGACAAATGATGCATTTTCTATGATACTATTTATCTTTGCGGCGTGAAAATCGGCATGGAAACACTACAATATGTTGTTACTGATATTATGCAGTCACGATCCCGCCATATATAATATGCTAATCATAATTAATGTTTTAAAAATGTGTGGCAAATGTTACAATTGACCCTTGCTCGGGGGCAAATGTAACATACTAACATTTACCAGAAATACAATTCACTTTTTTGCTGGAAATAACATGTAGCCTTACACAATGATTAAAAATTAGCTAACTGTGTTTTCGTTAATAAGTAGGCTAATCGAACCATACCACCCAAACACTGCTTCTAACAAAGATATATCTGATCATTCTGACTGACAGTTATGACAAATGTAAAAGCTGTCTCCTTTGGTGCATTTCACATGTGACCAGTTGTCACAAGTTAAGCACTGCACCCATTGACATGCACTATTGGACAACTTCTCAAGGCAAATTAAACAAAAACATTCGTCGCCTTCAGAGCTACTTTCCTGACACCTTCTTGAGCTTTTGCTTGCAGTTCTCTTCTTTTTTGATTGACGACTATCACTTCTGTCGAACAGCCTCTTTTTCCCTTTGCTGTTTTCTTGTCTCGATCTTTGCTGTGCCATAAGTAGTTCATTTTCAGGTGTATCTGTCCATATAGCACTTTTCTTTCTTCTCCTTCGAGGTGCTGATTCTTTAAGTTCTCCATGAGGCAGAAGTCGAATGTCAGCCGGAGAAACAGCTGTTGAGGTGGACGGAAGAGGTTCATTGCAAGGGTTGCATTGCTCTTTGTTCTGGGTACAACTAGTTTCTTCCAAGTTACTTGATTGTCCTGTTTCATTAACTTATGGAAACATTGCTTTCCAAAACTAACTTTGCAGCTTCTTCCATCTTATCTTGTGAAGGGCTTCATTCGGTATTTCTTTTTCTGTCTCTCACCATTCTGAAACATACAGAATGTAATAATTCAGGATGGTTGAACAATGTCTTTTATTACAATGCAAGTGAATATTTTTCATAAGAAATGCATAAGGGGCAATTGTAACAGTGTTACAACTGCCCCGGTTACATTTGTTACATTTGCCCCATCCTGACGCCATATTGTTTGCTGGCTTGCAGCTACTAACCCCGACACCAGAAATTGATCACAACTATCTTAACAAATGCATCAAATATTGTGTATTGCGATGATATATACAAACCTTGATCAGACGACATCGCGAAATCACTATTAAACAATAAAAAGGAACCTTATGTTTTTACTTACGTGTTGAAAATTTGAAAAACTCCCAATAATAGCCGGAACAATCGCTACGTAAGTACCACCACCACATGAGTCACTCCCAACTGACGTCTCCTTTCTACAGGTTTGAATAGTTTTAAAAAATACCTCACGAGAGCAGCACAGTAGCGATTGTTACATTTGCCCCGTGTTACAATTGACCCCGCTCTCCCTTAACTACTTTTATTTTTTACATACACATATACGAACCCTCTACTATGCCAATGGCTGAGGGCCTCGTAAAGGCTTGTCTCAGGCGTCCCCCGCACTGCGGGGTTTTGCGGCTTGTAGATCCGGCACTGGAAACATTGTTAGTGGGTATTAAAATTAGTGTTGCCCACGGGACGAGACGGGGCAGGTTTTTAAAAATTCGAGACGAGACGAGATTGATCATGTGTCCCTTTGACAAACGAATATTTTCGAGACGAGACAGCATTTCACAGCATTTCCACGAGACGAGACAGGCCAAAGTCTCGTCTCGTGGTCAACACTAATTAAAATCATAATACTTAGAAGGAAGGATTTATATGATATTTGTAAACGTATACAGAGTAATTCAAGTGCTTGAGGCCACTCGATCTTTTTGAAAAGTTGCCGCCCCTAGCTGTGTCTCATTTAGATGCCATATAAGTTCTATTGAATAGTAAAAAGTGGCTGTGTTTTTTACGCATGCTGGGTCGCCTCTTCGTTTAATCGTGTTTGAGAGCTTGTTGAGTTTTGTAGCGATTTGTTGCCTCTTAAAAAAATTAAGTACATGTGTTCCCCGATCGACTCGTGAGAGGTGCAAGTTTGAAAGATTGGTGAATTATTTGACAAAGTAGTTATTTATAATGGAATTTGGTATCCATTATGACGCTGTAGAAGCACTGAAAGTGCTATCATTGTGTACGTAAAACCGAAATCCTTCAGTTCTCAGAGCAGGTCCGTAGCCAGGCAGGGGCCAGGGGGACTGACCCCACCCCCGGCATCGCCGTCAGCCCCCTTTGCATTGTCGTTAGCACCCGGTCATTAGGTAAAACTATTGTATAATTTGTTTGTATTGAGTAGTGAAATTGTAGACAGCAGATATTATTTTGCTCACAACTTGGTGAAGGATAAATTAACAGAACATAAACTTTATCTTATTTATGAGCTGAAGTGGAAGTAGCGGCAAGTATTTAGAAGATTTTCTAGACTATAGAATGTTCTTTCACAGATGATATTCTTTATCCGTACATTTGCTGCCCCTGTTTCGGTCTCCCGTTTAGACAGAAATCTGTGACTTTGACGTCATTATCCACATTCCTTCCATATCTTCATCAAAACTCAACAGTTCCTAAGTTTTGGTAACGAAAGGAAGTTTTATTCCTTCAGCTGGTGGTGGAATGTATGTAGGCACTATGATTGAATATTGTGCATTTTTTTGTATGATATCTGGATCATCAAAAGTAGTGTGTAGTATGTAATAAGGGATGATGTCAATAACAATTAATACTTCAAGAGATGTTTTATAAGATACCTGTAGAAAAATGTACTATTTGTGTGATATTTCTAAATTTTATATAAACTTAATGACCCCCCTACCACCAAACACACATAAATAATTTACCCTCATTTAGCACTGTTAAACTTTTGAAAAATGGACTTAGATTACAAAGCCTCCCTGACAACCCATGAGCTCCCCCTGGAGATCAATTCTAGCTACGGGCCTGTCTCAGAGCACAACAAGAAATTGACATTGTTACTCCTGCTTGAAATGTTGAAAACGATTGATTCGCCGTAGGAGGACGGTAGTTCAGGATATAGAGGAAAACCATACGTTCGAAAATATTTTTTTTTTAATTTTTGGTGGACAATATGAATAGCTGGTTTGAAGACTTACATTTATTTTTGCAAGTAGTCTTATTAAATGCACATACACGGCAATTAGATAATTGTGAATGTGTGTTGAGATGTCAGGTGATCTTTTAATGTAAACGAAAGCATGTGTGTGCATCAGTAAAATATTTTCGCATCTAGAAATAAAATCCAAAACACATTTCTACCTCACTCAAAGATTATGAGATTTCAATCGAAATTGTACCATTTACACCTGAATGTATACATCGGTTCAGTGCCATGAATCCAACCGTGATCAGAGTGAGATTAAATTTGCTCGGATCATAGAATAGCCTATATCACCGTAAATCAATTTCGGTGATACCTCAATGTTGTATTTCCTTTTTCATGACATAGCAGCTCCAATCATTATTTTAAACTCTCGTTTTAGAAGTAACTCAAAGAAAAAAATTGTTATTGAAGGGTGATTTAAAGGAAAGTTTTCCCAACTTCTTTAGAATTTTTTGTTGTCAAAAAGTTTCGAGAAGGGGTTATAGCCCCTTTTCCCCCCTCCTCCGCCTGCGCCAGTGGGGTAAGCAAATTGTGTCTCTGCTAGAAGTGGAATCCGGAGATCCTTGGATTTAAAAGCGACAGCATGGGCACTACAATATCGGGGAGTTGCCAAAGGGAACCCCATGATACATTTATCCATGAAAATAATTGTAGAAATTGACTGACATATTTAAAATTATAACACAGTACTATTATACTTGTACTTTGATTGTCGTTCTGTCCCATTTATTTTTTCTTTTCAAAAACTTCCACCCAGTACACATATTTTCATTTCCACGCTGTCTTCATTCATCAAGCTATGCTAAATGCTCCTGTTCCTACTGTGAGATTACCATCAGGGTTTCCAAAAATGAATGTATTTCTGCATATCGAAACTGTCCCATTTACAACTCAGGATGGGGGGGAGGGGGGTAGGGGTTTTGGCTTTGAACACCTGCGGGGCAACTCTTCCTTTTCTATGGAATTCCAGTAATTTTGATGTAGTGAGATGAGATCAAGTTCAACATCTTTGTGAAGATGATGAAGTGGTCCGACAACTTAGATGTGTACATGTTATCAATAGCTTGCTGATTTTTGGGTATTTGCCTCTTTCATTCCATCGTAGTAAAACATAGGCTTTAATGCTTTAAGTTCCGTTTCAAGGTGTTTCTAGTCCAAAAACGCATTTTTATAGTGCCTATTTGGTAGGTTAGTGCATATTTTGCTCAATCGTGCCTAAAATGCCTATTCTGCAATTTTTGCTTACTTCAGCTTTGTTATTCGCCTACGTTGAAGAATGTAAGCATACATTGACGTTGAACTGAACTGACCAAAAGCCTCAATCGGGGTAAGCAAACTGGACCTGTTGGTGACTCCATCACCGTGGACATAACGACGCCTACCGCCTAACCACCCTTTCTCTTTTCTACCTGAAATCTTGTAGCAGTCAATCAGTACTCATTTGCTTTGTTGTGTGTGTGTGAAAGGAAGTAGACAGTTATCAGTGGAGATATCATGTTCATGTGTTTAAAAATGCCAAAAGTACAAGACTGCCAAATGTGTATTGATTTAAAAATGGATTTCTGCAAAAGTTTGTTTAACCATCGACTGAAAATTCGATTTTTGTTATTGAGCGTCGCTTTTCTTCCACTTTTGGCTAATCGCGAGGATTCGGATGAGGGATGATATAATGAAATTTATGAAGGAACACTCACGAAGAACATCCATGCCCAGGCCAGGATTCGAACATAGGACCCCTGGTATCGTAGCCATGCTGTGCTAACCACTTCCCCACGGAGATCGGCGCCATTGACAGAAAAGTAATTTTCTGCCAAGCTTGTGCTAAATTACGTACAAATAAATATTCTATCCCATAGCTATACACATATACAGTTTTACATAATGACCTTATTCAAAACTCTCAGATCCTCTGTACGTGATTTCCGGCTCCTCTGAATATGTTTTTCTACCTATCGCGTTATTAGGAAACAAGAATAAATGGTGAACAATGCAGACTGAGGCGAACCCTCTAACATTACCTCAGCTCTGAATAGAACAATGCTAAGCTATGTGAAAAACTTAGTGTAGTGCCTTTCTGTTGCATAAGTCAAACGATGCTATTTATTCTAGAATTTAATGCCATACACAGATTAACAGCTCACGTATTGGTGTAATGTGCGCAATCAGCACAATGTGTAACGCAAGTTCATCTCTTCAGATAAATTTTATTGGGAACATCCACAATTTATTTTAAGGGTGAAAATTGTTTTTTTTTCATAACTTACAAACAATTGGGCATGAAACTGGTGGAATGGTAAAAATGGCAAAGAAAATAATGGTAACGGAAAAAGTGGCAAATTGAAAATGGCAAGGGGAAAAACGGCAACGGTAAAATGGCAAATACAATTATGATTTTACTTGAAAATAGAGAAATTTCTCGCATTTCACACATTGAAATTAAAATTTAATATAATGGCATATTTTAACAATAACTTGTCTTTGGATGGATAGGCCTAGCCTACACTTTATTTAATGTTTCCAAAAATAATTATTATGCCGTTTATTTATTTCTTTTGGCAGGAGTTACTGCCGCTATAGAATCACATGTTAATCCAATATATATAAAGCCCCAATCCCACCACTCACTCACTCACTGACATAAATGTTCTCCATGAAGGAAGCCCCGGAGGCGAAAAATGCACGATTACGACCCCCCATGAAATTGTCCCAAAAGGTCGAGAAAATTCAAAAATCGCTCAATCGGCCCTTCCTTAAGGGTGAAAATGCCCTTTTCTCACGTCCTTAGCAACCGTTGCCACGGGCATTTTTTGCAGCACACATTGTTTCCTTCAATTCTTAATTGTCCAGCTACATTATATTTCTCACAGATCACACAGATGAATCAACTCCTGGTTCAAAAAGGTGCCTCAAACAAGGGTGACATCTACATAGGGAGTTTCAGCCCAGACACAATTACTTACGTATATATTGGTAAACTCAATACGAAAATATCTACATCGTGGTTGTTTTAATTAAATGTTTAGAGGTATAATAACATACAATTACTTAGAGAGTTTGCGGTGCTTGTTGTTCACCATGGAAACGGATGTTGCTAGGGAACTTAAAGAAAGTTTATTTTCACCCTGAAAACTACTGTAAGTGAATTTTGCTAGACTTTTCGTATTTCAAATTTCAAGCGTCAGAATTTATTACAGAGGCAAGGTAGAAATTTGAGGGAAATAAAGGAAGACAATAATTTTCCAATTACGTTTAAAAATGTGAAAATGACAAAAGACGTAAATATTGCATTTCCAATTTAGTGTCGCTATTGAATTCGTTTATGCAAGACATCCAACTAATAATCTTGAAACGGTTATTACTTACTCAGTTTATTATTAAGAAAATATACAATAATGCTTTGAATATTTGTGCCTTATTAGAGCCCATACACACAAAGTTACTTTCTAAACTTTTAAAATTAGTGAACTTATACACTTGTTCCCCTTCATCCAATACAACATGCAGACATTTTACCCCATCTATAATATGATTACGCCCACAAAGTGGCCGAAAGTCACGCATGCGAGCGTACAAGACGTGGCCTTGGCCACGTCGAAAGTACGCGAGTCCAATATATATATAGCCCCAATCCCACCACTCACTCACTCACTGACATAAATGTTCTCCATGAAGGAAGCCCCGGAGGCGAAAAATGCCCGATTACGACCCCCCATGAAATCGTCCCGAAAGGCCGAGAAAATTAAGAAATCGCTCAATTAGCCCTTCCTTAAGGGTGAAAATGCCCTTTTTTCACGTCCTTAGCAACCGTTGCCACGGGCATTTCTTTCGCACACATTGTTTCCTTCAATTCTTAATTGTCGAGATACATTACATTTCTCACAGATCAATAGCACACAGATGAATGAACTCATGGTTTCGAAAAGGTGTCTGAAACAAGGGTGACATCTACATAATAAGGAGTTTCAGCCCAGATACAATTACGTTATACTCAATGCGTAAATATCTACATCGTGCTTGTTTTAACTAAATGTTTAGGGGGTATAATGACATGCAATTCCTTAGAGCTTGCCGTGCCTGTTGTTGTCCATGGAAACGGACGTTGCTAGGGAACTTAAAGAAAGTTTATTTTCACCCCGGAAGCTACTGTAAGGGAATTATGCTAGACTTTTCGAATTTCAAAATACGAGCATCAGAATTTATTACAGAGGCAAGGTAGGGATTTGAGGGGAATGACGGAAAACAGTTATTATCCAATTACGTTCAAAAATGTGAAAATAACCAAATACGTAAATATTGCATTTTAAATTTAGTCGCTATTCAATTCGTTGATGCAAAACATCCAACTACTTATGTTGAAACTGTTATTATTTACTCAGTTCATTATGAAGAAAATAGACAAAAATAGTTTGAATATTTGTACCTTATTAGAGCCCATACACATATAAAGTTAATTTCTAAACTTTTCAAACTTATACATATGTTCCCCATCATCCAATACAACATGCAGACATTTTCAAAGTCATTAAGATCTATGAAGAACTCCATCTATAACATGATTGCGACCACAACGTGGCCGAAGGTCACGCATGCGAGCGTACAAGACGTGGCCATAGGCCACGTCGAAAGTACGCGAGTATAAAGTATAACCTCTGTAAATAATTTGAAGCAAACGTAATGAAACTCGGGATGGTGGGGGCAGCATAGCATGGGTTTTCATATATATATAGACAAATATTGGATACCATATGAAACACTGTTAGTCCAACATTAGAATGAAGTACTGCAGCCTAACGGAAATATCCTACACTACAGTGTTGATGCCTTCTTTCAGTTGATACAAAAGTTTTAAACACCTCCATACCTGGACGGGAAGATTTTGCTCAACATGAGGCAACATCAGATAATTTATGATTATGTAAACGGGTATCTCATATTGTTGATCCAAATTTAGTTATTACTTGCGCCTATGAGAACACCCTTTCAAACAAACAACTTGTCCCAGGAAAATCAGAAAACATATTTAACATTATCAAAGATTTGTACGCATAAGTTACAGTTCCAAGGCAGAATCATAATCACTCAACCACCCAAGTTATTCTCTAGGAAATCGAATCTCATTTGCAGATCTATTTACAAGAAGTATAACTTGCACATGTAGCTCAATATCGGACACACTGGACGGAGCAGAACTAAGCCTGAAATCTTCTTCATTAAGTTTTAGCCTAATGTACGAATTTCCATTGATTGATTTTGTTTATTTTACTTAGCTTTTCTGCCACTCTTGGCTGATCGCGAAGATGAGGATGTGTGATGATTAAGGTGCAGATTCATAGGCACTAAAAACCTCTCAAATAGGCAGGTAAATAAGCACCAAAAATTATGCAAATATGCACTTAAAAAGCCGCTATAAAATAAGAAAGGGCACTAAAATAGACACTTAAAAAGGCACCAAAAATAAAAAGACATTAAAATAGGCATTTTCTACTTCCAAGGCACACGCATACTATATTAGAATTCCAGTTTACATATAGAAGTGCGCTAACCATTCACAAATTGCAGGGAATCGTCAGTTAAAGTAATTCTCGCAAGAAGAACTTGTGCTAACGATTGTTACGTGAATAATTGTTCTCAAGTAATGAAAAAAAAAACGATTTGCACCATTTTAACAAAAAATATTTTAAAGGATATTCCAATTAAAATTTCTCCGGAGAAATGAATTTCTGTTACCCACTGTACTAATTGCGCATATATGCTTCACAAACAATTGACAATAGTTTGAATCAAATCCTCATTTGCAGGGAAGCTAGGATAACACAATCTGGTTAATTAATTTATTTGAATGTATTTTACTTGAATTTTTTGCACGAGTAGATGCCAAGACTCGCTGCTTAGTGTAATTCTCCATATTCAACACAAGGCCACTAAACGACGTTTTTCACATAACTTGGCATTGTTATATTCAGAACTGAGGTAATGTAAGGTGAATAACGAATAACGCGAGAGGTAGAAAAACATTTTCAGAGAAGTGGGAATTTATACGTGAGCAGCTCAGAGTTTTGAACAAGTCCAATACATACATAAAACTATACATATGTAGTACCTAGGCACATGTGGTATTTCCTATGTAAAAAAATGTTTATTTGGAAGGAATTTGAATTTGAATTTATTTTAATATCTTTGTGCGAGCCGTTGGCTGTACGCACTACATGATGATTCACATTGGTTATTCATTTGACATATGTATGAATAATATGAAATGGAATATGTATATATATATATATATATTGCACAATGCTGGTTCCACAGTACACGTATTACAAGCTAGGGACACCTGTTACATTCTTCATTTTTACTTGTTTCCAACCCCCTAGTCTAAACCATGCTATCCCTCCCCTTTCTTTTTTTACGACCAAATTTATGTATCTTGCTTTCCCTCATTCCCTTGATTTCAAATGATCTCTTAGTGAAGTCTTCGTCTGACATTCGTCTAGTATTTCTTGTCTGTCTATGTCCAGAAGTCTCTCTAATTTGATTTTCAATTGATGTATCTACCCTCCCTCCCGCTTTCCACACCTACCCCATCCCAATAGAGTTCAACATGTTTTTTATATCCCTCCCCCAATTCCGTGTATTTTCTTCTCTTACTTGCATTATCAGACAATGAGCCTTCAGTGTCGTGTTACCCTCCCTTGCTAGCTGAAGCCCAATACTTTAAAGCTCTCATCCGAGCTTGTACTGTCTCTCTGTTTACTCTCTGTTTAGACCTAATTCTTTAAGTACCCCGCAATGGGCCTGGTCAAAGCAAACTATTGTAGGTGGCAGCACCCCTGTTGTGTCCCCACGCTCTTGATCGGCAATTGTTCTCCCATTTAAATACATGGGGAATTTGATGCTGAAGGTGCTGCTTATACATCAAATTTCAAGTTTAATTTCAACTTATCCTCAGAAATTGTGTCGGAACATGATAGTTGAATAATCAGTGCTGTAAAAATAAGATTTTTGAAAAGACGATCGTCAACAACAGAAAAGATATCGGAACTCAAAAAAGCCTTCAAATTTGTACAGCACTTGTTTACGTCACTTGTAATTTTCACAATTTGATTGCTAGTTTCTTGTGAATCCAGTCAGGAATAATACATAATAATTCCGCTCGAATGTACTTTTATTTTTGTAGTTGTTATTAATAACTGACTCTTTTTTTTTACGTGTTGTCATACTTTTCCACATGGCTAGTAAATATGGTCATTTTTTTTATATACAAATATTTATCAAGAATAATAGTTATTACATAATCGTCTGCTTCATGTCTCGCAACCACTGGGGATTCTTATTTACAGGAATTATAATTTTAAAATTGCTGTTGCCAAAAAAACGAAGGGCGAAAATACGAGGGGAAAATGTCTGCTTAATACAATGAAAACATACGTTAATATTATGTTATCGGATAGGGCATAGTGTCATAGTGTATATTAATAAATATCATGCGCTTACGTACTTAATACATTCTTTCTTTACAATTTTGGGAGTTTTTCCGACTCCTCCTCCTGCTGTTGAATTACACATACTCGCAACCAGAAGAAAACACAAAACATAGTATAAATATTTAAATTTTTGTATTATCAACCCATGGCAGCTAGGGACGATCTAAATGACATCAGGTTTAGTGCTCTTTGTTCATAAAGACACTATATTTAGCACATTTGCGCAACCCTGCCGTTGCGCTTTAATATATTAATTCTTAGGTTCAGGAGAATGTAATTTTCGAAAACTTATGACTGGTTACATAATCTTAAACTTATGCAAACCCATTTTTATTATCGATTTACACAGAAATTCTTACCATCATTGAAAATAACGTTTGAATAGCCATCCCATCGCCCTCCAATGTAAAGCTTAGGGCAACCAACTGACGAACGAAATTATTTAGGGACATAACAGGGGTGGCGCCGCCACCGGAATAGTTTGGCAATGAACCGTCCCATTGGCAGTGCTTCTACTTACACACATCACTTTTTGTAGAATTCTGTTTGAATGCTTGCGACTGTGCTCCCCCCCCCATTCCACCCCATAGTTAATGGTTCCTGTTACTATTGGCTTGTACAAACTCTGAATCACTGAGAACAGTATTTGAGGTACTTTACTTATTGTACAGTACGTATTACTTGGTCTATTGCGAGCTTTGCTTTGCCTTTTCTTGTCTGTCTATGATGCGTCCAACTTCCAGTCATAAAGAGTGTTACTCCTAGGTATGTGAAACGCTTGACAGGTTCAATTACTCCCCCCCCCCCCGTAATTCCATTTTTCTTGTTTGCTGAAAGTATACCCATTTTTGAAAGCCATGATTTTAGTTTTTTTTTTTTTTTATGTTAACTGTCATTTTGTATTTGTGGCACCCCTCGTATATACTATTTAGTCCCCTTTGTAGCCCCTCTATTGTCTCCGACATGATTACTATATCGTTCGCATACAAGAGTACAGGTATCTCTAGTTCCCCTATAGGTGGGGTTGCGCCCTCCTCCCTTGGTATTTCGTTCGCCACCCAATATATGAAGAGGGAGAATAAGATTGGCGACAGGATACATCCTTGTTTTAACCCACTATGCGAGGGTTGTAATGATGATACTCTGTGGCCATCGCATCTCACACAAAATTGTAACTTTTCATATATGGCTTGTAGCGCCCTTATCATGCGCGCCGACATTCCTTTTTCTTGCAATTTCCCCCACAAAATACCCCTGTGAACTTTGTCAAACGCCTTCTCGTAATCGATGAAGCACGCGTACAACTTTTTTCGTTTCTCTTTTATTCGCCCAAGTACTAATGTGTGCAGTATGAATATATTATCTAGGGTGCTATGCCCTTTCCTAAATTCTGCTTGTAAAGGGGAAATTTTATGAAATATTTCTGTCCACTTTTGTATTCTACGATTTAAAATGTGCGTATATATTTTGCTCCATATTGGAAGCAAAGAGATACCTCTAAAATTGCCCGCGTCGCTCCTATCCCCATTGAGTAGTTGTATTTATGCTATAACAAGCACAACTTACAAGTGTAGAAAGGGCGAGGCTATTTGATTGAACAATCCGATTTGCTTACACTTGAAACAATGCCAAGAGGGGCCTATACCCCAATTCTTCAGGTGTGATATGCTCTGAATTTTAAGAAATTCTGAATTCAAGTGTAGAAAGGGTGAAGCCCCTCAGACAGATTTGCTTGCACTTAAAATAATGGCAAGAGGGGCCTATACCCCAATTCTTCAGGTGTGATATGCTCTGAATTTTTAAGAATTTGAATTCAAGTGTAGAAAAGGGTGAAGCCCCTCAGACAGATTTGCCTATACTTAAGACAATGCCAAGTTCTCATATCATCTTATTGTTTATAGTGTGTTTTTCTGTGAAAATCCCAGGAATTTTGAATCCCCCCCCTCACACAGATTCGGCCATGTATGTAAAAGCTATATCTGTGTGATTGTTGTTTATAAACTTGTCAAAAATATGGCTTTTTTGTATGAAAACATGCAATCCTGAATACAATTCTGGTTTTGTCTTGTTCTGTTAATATAAACACAAGTGAGACTTACAGAATATTTATTGCACAATTCAAAATCCAATTTTGAATTGTATTTAGTTGATATAGAGATGAGGTTTTAAACCTGGTGAAGTGTGTTGTATATCAGCATAATAGAGCAAAAACTATCACCAAAACCTAGTTACTGCTGTTGTTTGGGTATAAAAGCACCAGCTCAGCCACTAACTGCTGAACCCAACTGATATTTTGTACAGAATTTTGATTTGAATCCCAGGAAATCTAATATAATAAACAACAACAAAAAATGCCAAAACAAAAATATTGCAATCAGTGTAATAAAAATATATCTAGTTCTCATTGGGCTAGGCATTGCCGTATTTGTGACTCTAAGAAATGCAGAAAAACTACTAAAATGTGTCCAAGATGCCATAAAATATTAAGCAAGGCATATTACAAATGGCATAAGTGTAATTCTTATGTACAGTCATCAACATTGCCCCCACAACCATCCACATCTGGTCTGAAAAGAAAGCATGAAGCACCTGTTAATGCTGGACCTGCAAAGCAGCCACGCTATGAACCCATCCACAGCAGTTTTAATGCCCAACTTAGGGATTATCGGTTTGTATCAGAGCCAAGATGTGGTATTAACAATTTTTTGAACAATATAAATCCTGATGTGCAGGCAATTCTAAATGTACAAAATGGCTCTTATAAGCTCTCCCTCAAATTGTTTGCACAATATAAGAAGCCAAATGGCACAAAATTTACACAGCCCCACATAACAGAAACTGTACCGGTATATTCAAATGCAAATTCAGACACAATAATAAGCAGTTTGATAGAACAATTAAACATTAAACACTCTGAATTTGCAGCAAAAGAGTCTGGATGGAGCCTATGCGGTTCTCCACACAAGTTATATGTTAATATTTCTGAATTCAGCCCATTACAAGGATCCACATATCTGCCATTACCTGCCAATATTAAAAACAAAAAAGCCGTGGTTAATATTGAAAATAATGATGAGAAATGCTTTTTGTGGTGTATTTTAGCGGCTTTGTTTCCAGTTTTAAGGAATCCTCAGAGAATAAGTTATTATAAACAGCATGAACATGATTTTGATGATGCAATGAAGGGCTTAGAATATCCAATGTCTGTTCAGAATATTGATAAATTTGAAAAAAGGGCCAGGAATATCAATGGCAAACAATTATCTATTAATGTATTTATTTGCTCTACTGGCCGTGGCAATTGCTTGATAGAACCTCTCAGAATCAGTACAATTGATGATGATTCTGCTATTCCGATTGATTTGCTCTTAATTGAAGGGGATGGCACATATCATTACACTCTGATACATAATCTTGAAGCTTTAGTCAGAACACAACTAGACAAATCTAATAGAATATTCAAGTTGTGCAGAAGATGTTTAACTGTACTTGATGGTCAAAAAATGGTGAAGAGGGTTCCGGAAAAAAATGCAGAAATTGCCAAAAACAAGTTAATTGAGCATCTGAAATATTGTGGCAACCATAAACCTGTTCATATGGTGATGCCCAATCCAAGTGAAAATGCCAAATTCAAAAAGTTTGAAGCCTTGTTGGAACACCCAGCATATATTGTCTGTGATTTTGAATCAAACCTCAAATCTCTTGCATTTTGTAGCCCAGATCCTGAAGAATCTTCAATTACACCATACCAGCTACATGAACCTTCCAGTTTTTATTATGTGGTTGTACAGGATGGTGTTGTTAGTAAAGAAAATTCATACATGGGACCAGATGCCATCAAAATATTTGCACATAGAATAGAAAATGAGTGCCATGACATAGCATCTAATGTTTTATTAAAATCAAAACCCATGTTGCCTTTAACAGAGAAACAGATTGAAGATTTCAACAATGCAGAAAAATGCCCGGTATGTGATTCTGAATTTTCAGATACAAATATCAAGGTGAAACACCATTCTCATACAGATGGTCGATATAAACAGGCACTGTGTAATAGCTGTAATATTAAGATCAAGAGACCAAAATTTATCCCTATATTTTGTCATGGAGCATCCAATTATGATTTCCATCATCTAATCAGGTACGAGGGGTTTGAGAAGCAGAATTTAAATATTTTAGCTGAAAATGATGAAAAATATATATCTATTAGCAAAACAATTAAAGTTAATGGAGTTCCTATTCACATAAGATTTCTTGATTCTTACAGAATTTTATCTGCTAGCCTGGCTACACTGACCACTCAATTATCTGATGATCAATTCAAAATTACATGTGCATTGTTCCCAAATCAGGACCTGAAATTAATTAGGCGGAAGGGTGTATATCCATATGATTATGTTACAGATTTTTCTAAATTTGATGAATGTTCTTTGCCACCACAAGAAGAGTTTTACAGCAAAATCAGAGGATCTGGAATCACTGATGAGGATTATCACCATGCCCAATTGGTGTGGAACAATTTCAAATGCCAGACATTTGGTGATTATCACATGGCATATTTAAAACTTGATGTGACCCTCTTAGCAGATATAATGCAGGCATTCAGAAAATTTTCTATGCAAAATTATGGACTGGACCCAGTGTATTTTTACAGTGCCCCGGGCCTAGCATGGGCTGCAATGTTTTTAAACACCAAAAAGCAATTGGATCTGATCCAAGATCAAGATATGTATCTGTTTAAGGAGGAAAGTATAAGAGGAGGCATGGTGCAATGCTCTCAGAGATATGCCAGAGCAAATAACAAATATATGCCTGATCATGATCCAGCACGGCCATCAAATTATATATTGTATGTGGATGCAAACAGCCTCTATGGTCACGCTATGATGGATAAATTGCCATATGCAGGGCTTGAATGGGTCGAAGATTTCAATATTGAGGATCTTCAGAACTTTGATGACAGTAATTATGGCTTATTCTTAGAGGTTGATCTGACAATTCCAGATGATTTACATAAGAAATTTTCTGATCTGCCCCCAATTCCTGAGGTTCAGTGCTCACCTGGCTCTAAACAGAGGAAATTGATGATGACACTGGATCCAAAACAAGGCTATGTCATATATTACAAAAACCTCCAGTTCCTGATGAAACATGGTGTCCAAGTGACCAAAATTAAAAAAGTTTTGAGATTCAGGCACTCAAGATGGTTGAAACCATACATTGATACAAACACAGAGCTTCGAACATCTGCAAAAAGCCAATTTGATAAGGCCTTGTTTAAATTGATGGTAAATTCTGTATATGGCAAAACAATTGAAAATGTCAGAAAACATACCGATGTTAAAATAATTACTGACCCCAGCCTGAGCAAAAAATTGGTTGCAAAGCCTAATTTCAATTACAGAAGAATTTATGATGAAAATATGGCACTTTTCAACTTGAAAAAACAAAGATTAAGTTTGATAAACCTATTTATGTAGGGGCTGTGATATTGGAATTGTCCAAATTACATATGTTAAAATTGTATTATGATGTGTTGAAACCTTTTTATGGTGATAATATAAAATTGATGTACATGGACACGGATAGTTTTGTTCTTGATATTAAAACAGAAGATGTTTATCAAGATATGTCACAGCCTGAATTGCTTGAATATTTTGATACCAGTGAACATACAAGGATTCAACCCCACAACAAAAAAGTGCCTGGCAAGTTAAAAGATGAGACACTTGGTGATGTTATTGTGGAATTTGCTGGGTTAAGTGCCAAGATGTATAGTTTTAAAACATGTAATGCTGTTGTCAAAAAAGCCAAGGGCATTGGCAGAGTTACTGTTGAAAAAGAGCTTGAATTTGAGGATTACAAAAATTGCCTCAAATCATGTAGCACCACCAGAACATCAGAATCCAGAATTCAGAGTGTGGATCACTTATTGACTTCAAATATTGTAAGAAAAGTGGCTCTGGACCCACATGATGATAAGAGATGCATTTTATCATGTGGCATACATACTTTACCATGGGGTCATTGTGATTTGAAAAATGGCAATCAATGCCCAATTACAAAGCATGATTTGAAATAAATAAACATGCCTATGAACTTATTTGGGTTCAAAAAACAGGCTATTATGGACCTGCAACACCACAAGCCTCTTCTGATATAATATCTAAACTTCATTCATTATTTATTTATAAATTTATAAATTATTCATCTGAACAGCATATTTACATATATTGATGATGAAACAGGCAAAATATTGTACATATTTAACAATAATTTAAATCATTACCAATTACCTGTAGGTGGGCAATTGCAATTTATTACAACTCCTGAGGGTGATGTTAAAATTTCAGTAGGGAGAAATATTTACAGAATTAAGCACTCAAACATGATTTCTGGCACTGTTTATACTGTTTCTGCTGGTGACTGCTTATATATTGAAGTCCCTGGATCTTATGACAAACTTATACCCTTTTTTATAGAATTAAGAATTAGATATTCAATAATAAATAACCACTAAACAAAATGCCTAATGATATTTTTGGCCATACAAGACATGAAGATCACAGTGATGAGATTCTGATGCTTGATGTCAGAGTCAAGAAATTAAGAAGTGATTTACAAGCTTTACAAACCACACTCAATGCCAGTCTTCAATTAGAAATTACAAATTTGCAATCACAATGCATGGACCCTCTTCTTAAAATTGATTCTGAACTCAAATTGTTGCTTCAGAAATATACTGACCTGGCCACATTGGATAATTTTCAAAGTTTGGAAGAAGCTGTAGCAGCTCTTCAAGCCAAATTTAAGACCCAGGCCACCAACTCTGAGCAATTGAAACAACAATTGGAAGAGCAAATAAATAATGTCCAGGCACAGCTCCAAACAATTGTCAAAAGCATAAAATCACAAGAAGATTTTGATCTAGTGATTTCCACTCTAAAGGAACAGATTCAGTCACTCCAAATACCTAATCTGGACCCTCTGAACAATGCCATAGCCGAGGTTAAAGAAAAAATTGAGACACTTGAAAATTTTATGAACAATTTGCCATCTTCTGATGCTTTGAATGCAATAACTCGGAGTGTTGCAAATATTAAGCTGCAACTTGAAACATATGAAGATTTTGGAAAAATTCAAAGTTCCATAACCCATCTTGAAGGTACAATAGCAGCAGTGCAAAGTGATTTGGCAAATGTACTTGAATCCCGATTGCCTGGGATTGTAGATACCCTTGTTAGTGTCCAGCAACAAATCACAAAGCTTGAAAACCTCAACACTGAATCTGAACTGTCTCATTTTCATCACTTGATAGATGATATCCAAACAAAACTTGAAATTTTACAACAATCCACACCCTCTCAGGCAGATATAGCCCTGCTCCAAAATGCTATGCAAAATGTGGCTGATGCTTCTGAATTAAACAATGTGAAATTGGCACTTGAATTTTTACAAAATACAGTATCAAATTTGCCCACATCACAGGAACTTAAAAATATTAAGAGAGCAGTGAATCGCATATTGAAATCAGAAGATATCAAAAATATCCAAGCAGAGATCAAACATCTCACACAGACAGTGGCCACTCTTCCAACCAATCAACATATTAATGAACTGCATGCCCTGTTTGAGGATATCAGAAGACAGGTCCATGATCTTACAGCTCAAAATTCAAAATTGGCAATTGTTGAAAATTTGCAACAAATTGTAGCTAATATCAAGTAACAGCTAGGGACCATGGAATCCAATCAAGCAAATGCTTTGTCTGTTTTTGCCACCCAGCTTCAAGAGATTGTGCAGCAATACAAAAAACTTGCTGTGGACATAAAAATCAAGCCGGGCCATGATGATGTTGTTAGGACCATCAATGAGCACCTTGAATCTGTAACAAGCAGATTGCTCACAGCAGAAAAGGAAATAACAGGCATAATTGAGAATCCAAAACATTCAGTAATTCTTGAATTGTACAGCATCCCCAACAAAGAATATGATTCTCCATTTACACCAGGTGGCAAAATATATATGCTGTCCCCTGCACAATTTTATTACCAATTTTTTGTTGGGGGCACATTGAGACCAATCAAGATCAAATATTGGCTTCAACAACAGGCACACCACTACCCCACCTTATCAATAACAAATGCTGATAACAAAGTGAAAATCACCAGTGTAGAGTTACAGGATTTTACAGACCCCAATACGTTGGAAACAGCCTATGTTGAAGATGATGGCTCTTTGGAATTTAAAATACATATAGGGGACAAATTATATTTAGAAAATCCTGCAGTATCAGCTGCTGAACACCCCATAGTTGCAATATTCTTGTTTACATATTATGTCTAGACAAATTATTGTTGATGAATTACACAGACAGGCCAGACATAATTTTAAGAGACTCCCAGTAGTTACAAAAAGCATAGATGATTTATGGCAGAGCGACTTGATTGAAATGGCAAGTGGACAGTTGAAAAACTTAGACAAAATCAACAAGGGCTACAAGTATCTACTCACTGTAATAGACACATTTTCAAAATTTGCCTGGGCTGTGCCACTCAAATCCAAGACTGGAAAATGTGTTACAGAAGCTTTTAGAACAATTATCAATCAGAGTGGAAGATCCCCGCGCTATTTGCAAACAGATAATGGCAAAGAATTTTATAATTCAGTGTTTCAACAATTTATTAAAAGCCAGGCAATAAAACATTATTCGAGTTACAGTGACCTCAAAGCCTCAATTGTAGAGAGATTCAACAGAACCTTAAAAAATCTTATGTATAAACAATTTACACTGCAGGGTAATTATAAATGGATTAATATTCATATATTATATATTATAATCCAGAACTTCTACAAAAATATAACAACTCGGTCCATTCCACAATCAACATGAAACCCTCTGAAGTAACTTCATCTGATGAGCAAAAATTGATCAGCACTGTTTATTATCCTAAATATCAGCCAACAACAAGAAAGGCCAAATACAGGGTGGGTGATCAAGTAAGAATCAGCAAATATAAGCACCTATTCAAGAGAGGCTTTACAAGAAACTGGAGCACAGAATTATTTACAGTGGTTCAAGTTAAACCCGGGACCCTTAACACTTATATAATAAAGGATCACCGAGGAGAAATTCTCAAAGGCCGGTTCTATGAACAAGAGCTCAGCAAAACTAAACAGCCTGACACATATCTCATAGAAAAAATTATCCGCAGAAAAGGCAACAAGTTACTTGTCAAATGGCTGGGTCATCCGGAAAACAGCTGGATCGATGCAAACAAAATAATAATATGAACACCTGGGATGTTATAAAAAGGCTGCCAGAACCTGAACAGCAGAATAAGAGAAATGGCAAGTTGCTACCTGATAATAATAGGTGTCTTATTGTTGGGCCATCTGCATGTGGTAAAACTACACTAATGGTTGATAATTTTTTATTGGCACCCAACTGGTTAGACTGGAAAAACAGGCACTTGTATATCTTCTCTAAGAGCTTGGAACAATTAAAATATAAGCAGCTGATGAAGCTTTATGATGGATTGGATATTGTCACTTTTGAACCAGATGTTAAGCCACTTCATGAATGTCTCGATAATTCTGTTGTTGTGTTTGATGACATTATATTGGATAATCAAAACAAGGTTAGAAACTTCTTTACACAGGGCCGACACAAAAACATTGATATCTTCTACCTGGCACAGACTTTTTCAAAAATACCCAAGCAACTGATCCGAGACAACAGCAATTTTATATGTGTGTTTCATCAAGACCATACCAACCTCAAACACATACATGAAGAATATGTAGGTGGGGACCTGAGCTACAATGATTTTTCCAAGATTTGCAGCAAGTGCTGGAACCAGGACAGTTATGGGTTTGTCACAATTGATATGACAAGAAAGCCCAATAGTGGCAAATACAGAAATAAAATCAACAATTTTCTAGACATTGAAACATAAATAAATAACCATGAAAAGGCCAATCATTGATGATCTTAAATTAAGAGATTATCTTGTAAAAAGATTTAAGGGATGGAAATCAGAGAACCGAGGAATTTATGAAAAACACAAACAAACAGAACGGCCCATAATTGATGCTATTAGTGAATTAGGTAAAAATATCAAAACTGTTACAGAGCAGAATCAAAATTTGATCACAGAGCTTGTACCTGTAGCTGCAAGGAACATATTAGATTATCCATTCACCCCACTTTCAAGTATTCATACACCTAGTCCTATTGCTCCTAGAAGAATTGAAGCTAGTCAGGATCCTATTGAATTGGGTCTTCTTGCTCAAAAATATTTAACCACACCTAAAGACAATAAAGATGAGGTTTTTGGCTTATATGCTGACACAGAGCTTGATGGTAGCATCATACATAGAATTGGCAATTTCAGAGTAACATTTATGGGAGATGATATAATTGTATATTCAGAATCTCGACTTGGAGAAAAAGGTGCTTTTGTTAAGTACCCCGGCACACCTGGATTGTGGGAACTGATGACTAGGAAAAGGCCTGGCAGCTATACAGATCAAGATTATGAGGATTACAAAGAAATATTAATAAAATCAGATGCTCTGTACCAGAACAATGATCCCACACAAAAAAGAGTCAAGTCGAGCAGTGGGGCAAAATACAACAATTTAATCAAGCCCATATGGTCACAGATCAAGACTGGAAGTGGAATCAAACAATACAACACCCTGCCTAAAGAATTTGTGTGGGTTGATGATGTCAGGAAACTTGTAGATAGGTTATTGGTGATAGCTGGGGAGGAAAATGCTGGGAACCACAATTTTTACAATGAAAAGGTTGGAATTATGGACATGATAAGCACCAAATTGTCTAATTTTATAGTGAATGACACTAAGGGGATTGGATATCTTATAAAAATTATTAATACTCTACCACCTAAATTTTGGAATATTTCTGAGGGTCGGGGCCTTGTTAATGATATTATAAACAAGTTGCCATTTGAACTACATATTCCAGGCTATCAGTATTGTGGTCCAGGCACAAAATTGGATCATAGATTAAACAGAGGTGATCCTGGTGTTAATCCCCTAGATGCTGCTTGTAGAGACCATGATATTGCATACAACACACATTCTGATCTTGACAAGAGACATGTTGCAGACAAGAAATTAGAAGAGGCTGCATTTGGCAGATTTGTAAGCAAAGATGCATCTTTGAGTGAAAAAATAGCAGCATTGGGAACCACCATAGCTATGAACACCAAACAAAAACTGGGGTGGGGGTTGTGAATATGTATGTAATAAACCTACAATGAAGGCCAAGGGTGTTATGTATCAAATACCTTATGCAGGTCTCAAATCTCTTAAAACTATTGACAGTCTTTTGACCAAAAAGCAGCGCAAGAAAAAAAATTCTTGTATTGCCAAGGGGCATGGTATGAAATTGTTACTTAGTACCCCCCAATTAAAAAAATTTCAGCAATCAAGAAAAAAATCACATGTGGGGGGATTTATATTTACCATCCCTGCCATCTTAGCTGCTCTCGGGGCTGTGGGGAGCTTGGCGGGGGGATCAGCTGCCATAGCAAAAACAGTAATAGATGCCAAGAAGAATAGGGCAGAATTAGATGAGCAGAGGCGCCACAACCTGGCAATGGAGAAAAAAGGCAAGGGTGTTAGAAGAGCCATGAATAAGTTTAAAAAAAACAAGAGCCGCTTACAAACCAAGATATTGAAGCTTTAATCAAGCCACTTGGCATCAAACATTTTAGAGGTGTGTTCATGTCTGATTCTTTGCCAGAACAACCACTCAACAAAGAGTGTGGCATTGTTAATTTGGATAAGTACAAAAATCAGGGCACTCACTGGATCTGTTATCTTAAATATTTAAAAAATGAGGTATTTGTGTTTGATTCATTTGGAGGTGTTCCACCTGAAAATTTAATAAAATATTTAAATTCAGCTAATCTTTATTACAATAATGCCCGTGTTCAAAATTTCAAAGATGTTAATTGTGGACATTTGTGTTTATCTGTTCTTAGATATATGTCTCAAATAAATAAACCATCAATTGAAGATTTTCAAAAAGCCTTGTGGTATTTGAAACATCATGGGGGTATTTCATCTCACCAGCCAAAATTCAATATTGAAACTTAAATTACATGATGACATTGTATATCCCAAAACAATAGCTCTCAGGGCATTTTACGGCATGTACCTGATCCCCAATATTACACACCACAACAACAAAATTGCAGTAGGGGATGAAAAAATTGTCATCACTCCAGGGCAATATAATCTGTCCACTTTAAATGCTCAATTACCCAGAGGTATAGTGTTAAGTCAAAATTCTGTCACTCACAGAGTAGAAATTGTATCTGCTACAGAAACAGTGGATCTGGCTACTATAGGAGAGCTGTTGGGCTTTGAGAACAACACAAAACTTGAACCAGGCATCAAACACACTGCTATGAATATACCTAAATTCTTGGCCATAGAGACTCTAAATATTCACTGTAATGTAGCAGAGGGTATGATCACCAAATCAAATGGCATAGGCACTCACAAACAAACAGGCATTATTGCAACATTCAAACCTAATTCTGAATTCATGGAGCCCATCATCTACAATCCATCCCCAACATTATATTTTCCTGTGTGCCATAATAGAATAGATTATATTGAATTGATGGTCACTAATGAAAAAGAAGAATTAGTTGATTTTGCTGGAGCCACAACAACTGCAATCATAGAGATTAATATTTAAATAAAAATACATACAAGAAAAAAATGGAAAATATTGAGAGTTATGAGCTACAATCATTCCCCCCAAACAGGAGGACATTTGCAAATTTAAATCAACCCAACACAGAGATTGAGGTTGATCTTGATGTAGGGGATGGATTTATACACCCCCACAGAGCAGATCTATACATCAAATTTGATGTTGTAAAGCTCGATGGTACCGATTATCCGGCAAATTCAAATATAAGATTGGTAGATAATTTTGTGCCACATCTATTCTCTGAAATTGAGGTCAGAAAGCATGGCGTTGTTATAAACAGAGTGGATTATCCCGGCATTACCTCCACAGCTTTGGCCACACTAAAATTATCCAAAACCGAGGCTTCATACTACAAAATCGGTGGATTTGAGGCTGGTGAAAAAATTATATCCAAGAGCCACACAGTGCTGTTCCCCATGTGCCTGTTGCCAGGATTCTTCTCAGATTACAAAGATATTATGTGGAAGGGTGGGTTAAGAATCACATTTAGAAGAGCTGCAAATGATAACAATGCTTTGATGAGGTACAGTGCATTAAACTCTACAGGGGAAGCTCTGCCCAATACCCTACCTGATGAGGGCAAATGCATTATTCAGACTATGGAGTTAAGAATCCCTGTTGTTGAATACGAGGCCAGTTATGCTCTTAAATACAAAGCAGATATAATAAAAAATCCACACATTCCTCTGCAATTTTATACATATCAATGCGTACAGAAGCCCGCAACTGGTACATATTATGAGTTTGATGCTACAAATTCATTCTCCAGCATACAATATGACATGCCTGATTTTGTAGTGGTATTGTTTCAGACTGGGAGACACAACAATCAGGAAAAAAATTCAAGTAAATTTGATAGCTGCAACATCAAGAACATATATCTTAAAAATGGCAGAAATGAGGTATTTCCTAGAGAAAATTACAATTTAGACATGTCCAAGGATGATTTTCTTAAATTATATGAGGCATTTACGGCTTTCAAGAGGGTCACTACAGGCAATACAGACATGTATTACACACCAGATGAATTCAAAGCACAGAGACCCATGTTTGTAATCAACACTTCAAAAAGGAAACAGGTTGTGGTGAATGACAGAACAAATATTAAAATTATCTGTGAATTTCATGAGGCATTACCTGATGACACCATATGTAGTGTTATTCTCATAGGAGAAAAATCATATGTTTATGATGTAAGAAATGAGAGGGTCACAGAGCAATTCTAGAAGATATTTGCTCTATTGTGCTTGCCAGGTTTCAAATCTCAACTGTATATCAGCTAGCAGTGAATATCTCATATGTGGGCATATTATTTTGTTGTATGTATTACACATTTTATCAGGACTCGAACCCAGAGCCTCTGATTACAAGGCCGCAATATTAACACATCTCCATATATATGTGGAATATATTTCTTACTAGATTCTGAAACCCCCATACAGACAAAATTGGATTTTGTTCTGTCATAATATTCTCTTAAGTCTTACCCTATGCTTATATTATCAGAAATACAATAGTTCCACCATGCGAAACAGTTTATTGGCACTGTGTCGGAAAAAATATATCTTTATCTCAATCTTTGTTACATTTTTCCCTGTTGCCCAGAAAAATTAATAGCCCCTGTCGCACAGAAAATGTGTAACAAATATTATTGAGATAAAGATATATTTCCCCTTGTCACACAGAACAATTAATGGCCCCTTCAGTGAAACACACGGAAAAATCATTAATGCTCCCCATCTAGCCGTGTAGATTATATCTCTTGCGTGCCGGCAAGACATGGAGGCAATTAATTATGCCTGCCAGCTCTTCTCTTCGCTATGAGCTTTATATCAATTCAAAATTCCTGGGATTTTCACAGAAAAACACACTATAAACAATAAGATGATATGAGAACTTGGCATTGTCTTAAGTATAGGCAAATCTGTCTGAGGGGCTTCACCCTTTTCTACACTTGAATTCAGAATTTCTTAAAAATTCAGAGCATATCACACCTGAAGAATTGGGGTATAGGCCCCTCTTGGCATTGTTTCAAGTGTAAGCAAATCTGTCTGAGGGGCTTCACCCTTTCTACACTTGAATTCAGAATTTCTTAAAATTCAGAGCATATCACACCTGAAGAATTGGGGTATAGGCCCCTCTTGGCATTGTTTCAAGTGTAAGCAAATCGGATTGTTCAATCAAATAGCCTCGCCCTTTCTACACTTGTAAGTTGTGCTTGTTATAGCATAAATACAACTACTCCATTGCCTTTATATATAGGACAAATTATTGATGTAGCCCAATCCTTCGGAAAATATCCCTCTTTGAAAATCTTGTCTAGTAGTCTACGGTTATTTTCTAACATGTTCATGTTATCCCCTATTGCTTTAAAGAAGTCAGTTCCTATACAATCCAGCCCAGTCGCTTTCCCTATTTTCAATTTCCCCAATCGCCATTCTTAGCTCATCTGCTCGTATAACCTCATCAAGTATCGGTATGTAGTCCCCTAGGAAGTAACGTTCCCTTGCAATTTCTGTCTGAAATCTCCCTCCCTCCCCGTCAAGTAAAGAACGACAGTGAGATTCCCAAATATGTGGCTCAATATATCCCCAGCTGTTTTTCTGACTCCTCAGGTTGCGTAAAATGTTATTATGCACTCTTTTGACCATAAGGTAGTCGATTCTGCCCTCTTCTCTATTTGTATTTCTGTAAAGTTTCAACCTTTTCTTCATTATTTTGCATCTCTTGTTGTACCATTCTCCCTTTACAGGTTTGCCCCCCTTCCCCCCTCCCTTTAACATATGCCTTCCGGCCTTTTCGAAAATATGATATCCTAATCCCACTGCTTCCTGTATACTCCCTCTGTCTCATAATTATAGTCCGGTATGCCAAAATGGTGACTTTTTATTTATGTTCTTTTGGATACTTGATCGGCCAATTTGTACTGATCCTTGAGTAATAACGTTGTATGACTCATTCCCGTGTTTACTTTTCTTCTTCTGTATATACCAATCTCACAGTTTGCCTATCGGACAATTATTATAGGACAAGAAACAAAATTGTACCGGACAATATACCGCGTTTGTTAGAACCTGTCTCGTTTCCCGCGCTAGGGATCGCTCGACAGTTTCGATGCCAATGAGAAACGAGGAAAAAATCGTCTGCTGGACAGCGAGGAGCGAATGGAAGCCAGAAGAGAGGCTCACGTAGACACTATTGCCACGTTGCGTATTTTAATTGGCTGCCTGGCTTTGACTTTCCCCA
This sequence comes from Lepisma saccharinum, assembly GCF_977018435.1. NCBI lineage: Eukaryota > Metazoa > Arthropoda > Insecta > Zygentoma > Lepismatidae > Lepisma > Lepisma saccharinum. The sequence goes on from NC_139235.1 coordinate 11,028,737, forward strand.
GCACCGAGAAAAGCCAGCGATCAGCTAGCGCGGGAACCGGGACAGGTTGTAACAAACGCGGTATAATTATGGGACAGAGGGAGTATTATTTTCCTCGATGGCTATTTTACATCGCTCTTGCAACATTTTTGTCACGCAATCAGTCATAATTATCTTGTATTGTTCCTCCCCCTCTTTAGTCCACACGTATTTGCGTAACATTTTCTCCGGCTCTAACGCGAGTTTTGGAGTGTCTACGTTACTGTGAGTATCCCACTGAATGTCGATTTCAAGTGGCATATGATGCGATTGCGTTTGCGCCTGGACGTGAATACCCTTAATCCTTTGTAATAATTCGAGAGAGCCAATAGCATAGTCAATAGTACTACTCCCCCCCGCCCTCATGTATATGAAGTGCCCAGGATGGTCTGCAAAAAAATTCCCATTTAATATTTGGAACTTATGCAACCCGCATAGTTCTAGCAGCTGCCTCCCTCCCGCGTTTACTATTTTATCCCTGTTTTGTCTAGGATTTCCTAAGTACATGCATTCGTGAGTCGTTTGGTCACCGTCTTGCCCCCCCCCCCCCATAGTCGTCCCAGGATACCTCCTCCTCCCCTATTCGGACATTTAAGTCGCCAGTCACCAATATATTGGCCTCAGGGTGTTCTTCCGTCAGTTGTTGAATAGTTGTCCCTAGATTGTCAAAATATTGCTCGGAATAGAACTTGGAGCCTGGGGATTGTCTGCATGGGCGTCGGCACGGGGGGGGGGGGGGGGTCGAACCGGGTCGACCCCCCTGGAAATTTCCATCTATTTTTTTCAATTTATAAACGAAGCACTTTATTTCACCTTATTTTGCGTCAATGTTTAAAAATGGTCTTGAGATATCGAATTTGGTAAGAAACTTTCATAATTTGCAACACTGAAACTCTGTTAATTTGTAACTTTCACACGTCCCGAAGCTTCTCATACCACTGCGTTTGTTGCTGCTGCTACTGCTACAAATGTTAGAAGTAACCATTATGTAATCTTGGTTGTAACAAGTACTATATTATTCATATAATAGACTTATTGGATGCTAAAATAAACTAAACTAAAACTGCTACTGCTACTACTACTACCAATAATAATAATAATAATAATAATAATAATAATATAAGATTAATAATAACAATTTAAAATACCGATAATGCAATAATTTTAAAAATCACCCTACCTTGACAAACTTCTGCATATGCCACTGGTCTGTATCACAATATTTTGAGGAGAGGGGTTGTCCTCGATTCGACCCCCCCTAGGAAAATTTCTAGCGACGCCCATGGTTGTCTGTAAACTGCCAACACTGTATTTAATACATTAGATGAACAAAAGAAAGTGTTTAAGGGTATTATCGAAGGGGGGGGATATCAAACTCTTACATTTTAGGCCTTAATTGACACGTGGGTTCTTGGGGGGGGATTCTGAATTAAACGTTGGGGGGGACAGTATCCAACTTTAGGTCTTAGATTATGGCGGGTATTTCAGTTAGAGATTGATTGAGCATTAAATTGAAGGGTGTATCCAATTCTTGTTTTTGAGTAGGTAATATACACTGTTCAATATCAACAGTAAGTCTAAAATGGGCATGGAAATTTTGGTGGTAGGATTGAGTATTAAATTTAAAGAGGGTGTTAATTAAATGTTAGATTGTCAAGGGATTTCTGTAGTGGAGAGAGAGTTCGAACATTAAATTTTTGAGACTGTATTTAGCGATATGGTATCCACACGTTTTCGACCCCGAACGTGCCATAAGCGAAGCTGGAAAAGACTAAATATCTCGGGATCCTAAGAAAGTATTAACACCACATTAAATTAATATTCTTGAAAGCCTGCAAGGAAAAGGATGTTAAAATTTTCTTGCTCACTTCGCACGCAATCATGTGTTGTGAGAATGGCGGCTCGCGCTTTACCGAGGTGAATGTGAAGATTTATTCTACAGTTGCATTACAAGACATTCTTGATATTTATTTATAACATCACTTCTTAAAATGTAATGCTTAGTGTTGGTATACTGCTAAATTTAAAGCAGGTGCATCATTTGGAACAAAAATATATCGAATCCGCATTTCTAACTTCTTGTCATAGGAAAATTTAACTTTAACAAGTTAAATTTGCACTGAAGATAAACTCCACGTAATTATTGTTATGGGTTACTAAAATAATTATATTTACCCCAAGAGAATGGGGGTGATGGAAGGATGAGTTCTTTGAAAGAAGAGTCGTGTTATATTATCGCCTGAGCTTAAGAATTTCTAGCTAGGGTTCTGCAATGTCTCGTGAAACAATAATTAAATCGGTCATACGGCTGGAGCATGTTATTTGATTTGCCAAGGTTGAATTTTCTATCTTTATCTTAAGTTGCGTAACAATTTGTGTTAAATATTCAAATTGCGAATTTTATAAACCCACTCACAAACACTATTTATATGCACATTTACATAATTTAATTTACTACATTTAACTTATCAAAGCTTTAAGTTTTTTCGAAAACCGAACAATTAAAATAATAGGACAGTTTAACATGATATTTCATTCAAATAGACCTCAATTATTACGTATTCAACCAAACTATTTTTGGGAGAATATGATGGAACTATTTTAGGAACGGTCTCGAGTGATGGGCACTACTGTTTAGGGAGGAGGGGCAGATCAAGTAAAGTGTTCAGTAAAGCTAAGAAAAAAGTTACTTTCGGTAGACATGATGTCGTAATTTAATACTGTGTGGGAAACACGATATGGTTTGAGGGCGCAAATGATATGATTTGGGGAGGACGCATGACATGATTTTGGGGGGGATTGCGCCATTGGCTTGGTGGGGGGATGGGCACCCCTGAGAAGTACAGAGAAGTTAGAGACAGTTTTAAGAGACTAACAAACAGTGTGTGTGTGTGAGTCAAGTTTGGACTTATTGATCATCTCTTCGAGAACGAGACAGGTAATATGCTTTTCTCTCATACGCCAACATTGCCAATGCAGTCTTAAGGTCATTTTAACCTAAAATTTGTGAGTTGCCATTTATTTAAAAGGTCGTGTAGATTAAGTTTTATCTATGTTCCTCCGCAGATGAAGGATGCAGCATAAGCGAGTGGCCCTGAGCTAACGCTTTCCCCCTATGGTAAGATTCCGAACCTGTAAGGTCCTTTACAAACTGTAGATGCAGTGTAGTGAGCCAGTAAGGTTTTTTTACCTTATACAGCGTGTTCGGCTTATATGTATAATAAAATAAAATTTTATAACGTAAAAGGTATTAGTGCTAATGAGAAACGGTTGGCACCATTGAAAAGAGCAATGTCGGAAATTTTAAATCCACTCATGCGCATGTGCAACGTGGAGATAACTCGCGCGCCAATGCGCATGCGCAGAAAAGTCACGCCACGCTGTGAAGAATGAGTCACAATGTGGACGGCTCAGCAAAAGGTTTTCTGTGTGTTGTCGCTTGTGGAATGTAAATCTATGGTGCGTGTGCAGCGCCTGGAAGTCTACTGTCAAAAGCAGATAAGTATGCCAAGCGTAAAGTGTTAGATGAGAACGTTGAACGCATTCGAGAGGTGTTTCAAAGAAGTCCGCGCAAATCCATCAGACAAGCTAGTGCACAACTAAACATCCCACCAACAACTGTGCATACCGTGCTTCACAAAATATTGCACCTACGGGCATTACAAGATGCAACTCCATCAGAAGATTTTGCCGAATGACAGAAAAGTGCGACAAAAGCTTGCTATTGACATGTTAGAAAAGATTGACACTGACAATTCATTTCTCGAATCTGTTTGTTTTTCAGATGAGGCAACATTCCACATATCTGGTAAGGTGAATAGGGACAACTGCCGCATCTGGGGGTCAGAAAATCCCCGCGTCGTCATTTAGTACGAGAGGGATTCACCTAAATGGAATGTTTGGTGTGGGGTTTTCCATGACAAAAGCATTGGCCCTTTCTTTTTCCCTGAGCCCACGATCAATGGGAACTCTTAACTTGATATGTTACAATTGTATGCTGTGCCTCAACTCCCTCAGAACAATTTTTCAGCAAGATGGTTCTCCCCCTCACTACGCCAGAGAAATTCGCAATTTTTTGAATGAGAAGTTTCCTGATGGATGGATTGGGAAAGGATTAACTTTTCTTCCGTGGCCTCCCAGATCCCCAGACCTCACTCCACTTGACTTTTTTCTGTGGAGATTTGTTAAGGACCTAGTGTACTGTACACCGGTGCGTGATCTTGCAGAATCACGTAACAGAATTTGTGCTGCAGTGAACAATGTAACACCTACAATGCTTCAAAACACATGGAGGGAGGTGGAATACCGACTGGATATTTGTCGTGCCATGAATGGAAGCCATGTTGAGGTTTATGGGACATAACTTTAAAAAAAAACAAAAAAAAACACTTTCTTCCATCTGGATAATGAGTTTCATAAATAAATATCTATAAATAATGAATTTATGACCATTCATTTTACTATACATATAAGCCGAACACCCTGTATATTCAGAGCGATTTGATTATTTCCGCAATTATTGTGCTCCAACAGTCCACTCTATCATAATATTATGAAATTCGATTATGTAATCGCGTTTCCGTTTGTGCTTGTCCCAGTTCCGTTCTTAATTGGTTACTTTCAACAGATAACACAATATTTTGTTTCAAATATTCATATCTGTGCATGTGTAGCGATGAAATTGTCAGGTGTATCGTGTATTGTTGAAACGATCTATACGGAATACAACACCACGCAAACTGCCCCGCCTACCAAGTACTGTGTTTCAGGAACATATATTTCGAGACTTATTTAGAAGACTAACGTCCATTGTAGTGACTCTTCCATTGGCATTATTAAAATCCCAAGAATTTTGTTCGGATTTTGTCATTAATTGTCGAATAATATGTAAAGATCTCGATGTATAAACAACTTATTTACAGATTTTATCACAAGGTTAAAGAAGCAGGTAAGATTATGCTGTTTAATTTCTATATTATCGATTTGTATAGCTGTATTGAGAAAACATTGCAATCGGTTTACATTTCTGGTACAATGCGATGCACAAGTATTGCTCGGTAATTTGTCCACCACTATTTTTGTTAATTTATCTCTTGCATCATACGTAATTGACTCTTCACGTCCTCTAGTGCAGCTGCTTGTTTCGCGTTCTGTTCCAATTCTTGAAGCTATCATTGGCTAAAACAAAGGGAAAAATATGTTGATGGTAATACTTATAGACCCCACTCAGAAGCGTGCGGTAAGGAAAGGCGGGGCAAGCGCCGCTTGCGTTGTTTATTAAAACACTTTTGATATCTTAAGCTCGTGTTTTTCAATGCCTTTATACTCATTAGAATGGAATTTATTTACTCTAAGATATTTACATTGCAGAATTTTCATTTCCCCTATTTTCTGTTATTTTGGCTTGAAACATGAACCGGCTACACCCTTGACGACGCTGGGCGATGCGGCACGACTCACCGCGTTAGAGGAAGAGGACTGCTCGCCTTTCTCCCCGCTTTTCGAGTGACTTATGCAGTCATGGACACTGTCCATCCCCGTTTACGAAGAAAAAAGGCCGAGGGCAAGCAACACCAAGACCGCATCTGTCTTTGGCAAGGGTGTTGGAAAGAATTCGTCCACACTGGCCACAAGTGTTGCTAACTTCCAGAATTTTCTGTGCATCCGTAGCACCACCTAACGCGGTACGATTTCATGTTCGAAACTCTATAGTAATCAACAAATTACATTACGAAGTTAGCCAGTGATCACCAGTCGTATGCTATTTATAAGAAATAAGTAAGAAACCGAAACCCGTCCGTTTATTTAAGATCGAAACTTTATGCTAATAGGATGTTTATTATTTTCAGGGTTAAAACAGAACGTAATTTAATTTACAGTTGCCCTCAAATATCAAGTAAATCATTATTTTCTTCATGGTTGAAATTTAGAAGTTTATATCGAGAGGCTGTTTTTCTTCTTTATAAACCATGCAGCGAAGATTTGATTTTACGGTACGTATGCACTTCACACACTCAAGCCCGATATTTCACCATTATGCACATTATTGTAATTAGGGATGTGTGTTGGCCTATATTATATTTGAAATTGTTATAATTAACCGAAACGAAAAATTTACCCATCGCTTGCCTATCACGAAAGGTCACGGCACGCCCCTGACCCCACTGTATAGGCAACACCAAATATGAGAGTAGGCAAATTGTCCTTAACCAAGTTCTTTAATCTTGTTTTCCGTAACGTAGGGTTCAAAAATTGAAATAAAAAGCAGAAGACAACCTTTGCGTCAGGACAATTCCATTCGCTAAATCACAAATAACGAAGAAGAAAAAGACCGAAAATAGCGATGAACAATTTGCATACTGTTATTCTTTGCGGCTAATCTCTTTCTCTACATTCCTTCTCCCTCCCATCAACATTTAGTTTTCTCTCTCTCCTTATTTATCTCTTCCTTCCATATTTCAGTATTTTTCTATCTTTTTCACATAATTTCTTCCTATCTCTCTCTCTCTCTCGTTTCTTTGTCTTTCTTTCCCTCGTTCTTCAGCTCTGAATCTGTTTCTATATTTCTCTATTTTCCTCTCATTCTTAAAACATGTCTTTCCTACGATAACACTTAAACATGACGTCATTAAGTGGGATAGGGGCACATTAGCCCACGTGGAAAGATTTTTCTGTGTGCGTCCTTAAGGGCAAATAGATAAATGAACTTGTATGCATAATCCATTGATTTGTAAAGAAGATACTAAATATACTATCTCTTCCACAGGAATATGATCCGTAGTTTGTTCGTAGGATTAAACCAGAGAAAATGTTTTTCCCGCTTGAATACACAGCATGATGGAATGATACATGAGAGAGATGAGGCATGTATAATTTTCAAACTGCGGCGTTGTGCACGACAAAGTTAAACTTGGAAGAACGAATTAGTGCAGATGAGAAAACGATATGAGATTTGGAAGCTTACTGAGAGATTTGTGGTAAGATTTTTAACATTTATCTGCAACATATAACTACCTGGTATCATTAATATACAGGCATGGACACGTTCGGTTTGTAACGACCCCAGTGACTTTGACTTTCAATGAGACTGTTATAAGGTAGAAGTGTCTGTGACTGTACAATCATTTTAAATACTCGTATAATGTGTTTAGTGCTTGATACTTGTCTATACTACCATATAAATAGCAATTGATTATTTTAAGGCTCCAAATGTTTTCATACGATACTTTCTTTAGTAAGTGATGTATGAGAAGAGACAATTTGGCTCCAAATAAAAAAAATACTTTTTCCACCGATTTCACGTAATGTTCCTTCTATTGCAGCATGCTGACATGTGTGGTCAAAGTACTATCATTCGAACTGTCGTTACCCAAAGACTACGATAAGAGTAAGGTTCCAAGACCGGCCAAAGGTAAGCATAAATGCACTTAACTCTGGAATTATTTAATGTGTTAGTGAATGACATTAATTAAATGTTTTAAAAGTGTCCATGCTCAATTTTACAACTCAAGAAGTGAACTTTTAATTGGCATGCAGGAACATAGCTACGGTGTTACACAAAGTCCTTTCTTCTATTGTGTTCAGTCCACTTCAAGATATATGTACCTAATCTAATCGGTTTTCCAATTGTGCCCAGTGTTGGATTAGCTGAGATGGGCCATATTAGTGTGACGTCACGTTGGAAGATTGAGTCCAAACAAAGTAGTCACGTGGTTTTAGCCTATTCAAAACTATTGTATTTTCCATCGGAAGGGGTAGCTTTAAGAATTGTGAAAGCAGTTATGAAACAAAATTGTGATGCGTATCGTACATCAATGCAAAGATGAGATTTCGGAGAATACGTCTATATATAACACATTCCTTGCAGAGCATAAGGTAAGGAATAAATGGAGTAGGAAATCGAGTAACGCGAATGCCGGTGCGTGGTGCTGATCACATCATCTGTACAGTGGGATCCAAGAGTATTACCGTGCAAATTGTCCATGACTATTTTCATTAATTTTTCTCTCGCATCCTGTGTGTTTTTAAGTGATGGATTTTTATGTATGCTGGTGCAGAAGTTGTCAACAGCTTGTTTTGAGTTTTCTTTTAATTCTTGAAGCTCTTATTGGGTCAAATAAAGTGCACGAACATGGTGATGGACAATTTGCACGGTAATACTTATGGATCCCACTGTACATATGGCCGAGATTATCATTCAGTTGTACATGTTGCAATGTGCAATAGGTCACATTACCTTTACCTTTTTATGAGTATGTGAGTGTTTGAACGTACATGAGCAACTTGAACAATATTAAATAAAGTTAGATTTTTGCGTTCTAAATATCATAATAAAGAATACTTATGTGGTAATTGTGGTGATATATTAATATAGAAAAATTAATAATACATGTAGCGTACCATTCATTTAAATTTTTTTTTCTTCAAGGTATGCCAGTTGAAGTCTACACTAGGTGGCAAATTCAAACAATCACAAATATTGACGTGAAGAATCAGGTAAGTTAACTATTGTCATAACATAATAATATTATGTTAACCGATTTAAATCCGGGACAGAAAATCAGAAAACGCAAAGTAGGTTCTGGAACGTAAAGAACCTTTTTAGCATTATTCGTCCCCGGAACCTTTTTTCCGGATCAATTTAAATACGGTCCAAGTTCGGAATTGAAATGAAACAATACGCAAGTTGGACCGAATTTAAATTGTGCGAGAAAGAAGATTTCGATCCTGTTACGGAATCCAGTAGAACCCATTAGAATGTATTGGCTCCTGCACAATTGACAAACCTGGCTCTAGAAACACTTTTCGTCACGTCTACGCTAATCTTGTTCACCCTACGTCAAATCAAATGCACTGGTCGACATTTAGAAAAGAAACCCACATGTTTTCAAACCAACAGGTCATTCTGGAAATATTTTGAATGCTGATCACGCAAATGACATCCATTTTACCCTAGGTCAGGATTTTCACCCAGGTCACAAAGTTAAATCATTGAATTTTGGACATTTTGTGAAGGAAATTTTCATGAGGGATTTCAAGAATAAAACTTACGTAACCAAAATTCATACAAGTTTAATGCCAATGTGTCACATGAAGGTGGATTAAATGTTTACAATTCTATATTAATTTACAGTTCAAAATTGGATGATTTCTATTGCAGAAAATCAATAATTTACCACCATCTAAACAGAGCCATCTATTGGCAAAATAATGGAACTACGCATTTTATTGTGAAATTATGGCAGTTAATATATTGCTGTTTTCTGAAAAACTAGACGTGATGGGTAAAAATTGATTTCAGTTTCTGAATCAGCATGCTGAAATTATTCAGAGACAACAGTCATCTGCGAGACATCCAAACCCATGTCGACCAGCAGTGGCGGCGATTTGGTTCCAAAACCAAGGGGGGTGGCAAATACAGTATATTTCCCTTTGTAGATAAGGTTTAGCATAGTGCGAGGGCAAAAGTGGCGAAAAGCGGGGGGCAACTGCCTCTCTTCGCTACCCTAATCGCTGCCACTGTCGACCAGTGTTATTCATCAAGGATATAGGTTCTAAGGTTTATGAAACAAAAGTGGATATTTTCAAGTCCCATTACAAATCCACTTAGAATTGTCATTGCCATCATTCAAAACACGTGCTGACAATGTTTCCAGAGTTTCTACGAAATGTTGGACAAAATGTTTAAAATTCAGGTTAAGCAACGTAGAATTAGAGTAAATTTCAAAGTAAACGTCATGGCCATTCACGTAATAACACTTCTCATCCAAATCTGCTAAAGCTTTTCAAACGAGACTTTCTAATCACCCTGTATTTCTTGATTTATTTATTACAGCTAATATCGATCGACGCGTACGTTTACCTGGAATGGGAGGACCCAAGGATAAACATCACTGTTCATGATGAGGAGGACGGGCCATATATTAATATTCATGAATATGAACAATGTAAGGTATGGATGCCCCACATGCTCGTCGAATCAATGAGAGATTTGACGATAAGGACGAATGGCTTCAGAAAAATTTTCAGACTTGCCATCACGAAAGACAAACATGTACTGTTGCTTCTTGGGTAAGAATTGACATTTTTATTATACAGGGTGATTCATAAGTCGGGGAAAGATTTTAGAAATTTACTACAGATAGACTAAACGATACAACGGTGAGAGGTAATTCTGATGCCAATAGAACGACAGACCCTCAAAGTTTTTTTGAACACACCTCACAAATGCTCTATGTATCCATCTTTGCTGATGTGGCAGATATGTAACGGATACTTATCTTATCATGGTCGGTCAATGTCGCAGCTGAGGTGATACGGCTGCTAAGTTCCTACAGATTAGCGGGTAGTTTTCGAACTAAGACAAAATCGTCCCTGCACAGTCACACTGGACAAGTTCTTGAGTATCCCAACACACAAACGCGTTCTCACTTTTACCTATCGCCAAATGTCTAAAATGTTATCCGGACTTATGAATCACCTTGTACTTTAGGGAGTTCGTTTCAAGTCCACTTTGTGCGGAAATATACTAATCGCGACTCTAATTTATACAACTTAATTTTGGGTCATAATAACAGTGCAGTGTACCTCCGCCTGGATTAGAATCCGGGAACTCCTGATTACAAGGTGATATCGTTGGCACTACATTGGAACCCTACTTTAGTAAGATGTCGCTTAAAACTCCTAATAGTTGTACAGTTATGGACACTTCTGGGTTGTAACGATTCCATTGTACGTTAATTGGATTGCTATAATTCAGAAGTGTCCGTGACTGTACAAATAATGTTATTTAAAGTTGGAAACTGCAATTTTGAAATGCACGAGAAGGTAGCATGGGTATACCAGGGGAGTCTGAAGGTAATTCAGCCTCTAATACACAGACATTCACTAACACAAGAGATCAATTAATGTGATAATAAAAGTTTAAAACAGTTAGAAATCATTTTCTTAATCCTCCCATCCATTTGGAGAAAACTATTTTGAAAACGTAGAAATAACAGTAAAATAATATTATTAATAGAACTGAGCCGATACCGACGGATCGGTTTGAATCTATTTACCGATACTAACCGATACATTTTCGACATTTTAGTCCTCCACCGTTTCACGGGGTATGTAAAAAGACCGGGTGACATTTTCGTGGAGTCTAATTATCCTGAAAAGTATGCAAAATTCGATTTCTTTTCTAAAAAATTCTGTACCAGTTTTGCATGAAACGATGGATTGTGTGATCACATAACATGTATTTTAATTTTATGATGTAATTCTTGAATATTTTAAAGCAAAATTCTCTGTAAATTGATGCATGTAATTGGAGTAGATTGCTTACACAATAATATTTATCAATATTTTGAACACCTGTAAATTGTTACAATTTTCAGGAATCGGTATCGATGGGAATCGTTAAGAGTATCGGCATTGGTATCGGTTCAAGGTGCTATCGACTCAGCTCTAGTTATTAATAATAAAATATTATTAACTAACTAACTGTCTAGCCTTCTTAAGTCCGATGGTTTATGGCTGCAGCAACATAAGCCTTCCATCAGTCCCTAACCTGGGCAAGATCAATCCAATCTTTTCCATCCTTACCGATTTCCTTTAGGTCCATCTCAACGTTATTCTTACATCTTCTTCTTGGCCTTCCTACAGGTCTCTTACCATCAGGTTTCCCAACAAGAATCCTGTAAACTCTTCTTTACTCTCCCTTCGTGCCATATGACCTGCCCACCTAAGTCTTCTTCATTTAATTATTTTAAAAACATCTACACAGGAATACAAATTGTGCAGTTCTAAATTACGTAAAATTCTCCACTCACCTGTCTCCTCATCCTTTTTAGGTCCAAATATTTTCCTAAGGATTTTATTTTCAAACACTCTTAATTTATATTCCTCTTTTAATGTAAGAGACCAAGTTTTACATCCAATTTACATAATAAAATATTGCACTGCAGAAATGATTTTTTTTTTCAAGAAACGCAAATTCAAGACAATCTGCCAAATTCAGTGTGGCAAACAGAATGAAACTTGGTTAGTACGGTTAGCGGGAAAATAACAATCGTTCCCCTCATTCTATGCGGAGTTTTTAAACTTCGATTAAAGTAATGGTGGTTCAACGGAAGCCCTGAATACCTAATGAATACCTTCTTTGGTCAGGTAATATAATATTAGACAATAACAACACATGGTATCTGTCTATCTGCTGGACGTTCTTGTGTCTTTGCCGACATATGCCACCGTGCCTATCACCTATTACCTAATATAACAATGTTCCAAACCTTTTTTGAGAAGTGCATTTTAAAACTGTATTTTAATATGAAACGGTGATTGTGATTTATAAAAAATCTTATTTAAAATTTGTGGAATTACCGAGAAATATTTACGACACATTCTGAAGCTATTGAAAAGTTTGTAATGTTTACGAGGATAATCATCTGCCTTTTTTCAGAATTACTGTGAGATCTCCATGTGAATTTGATTTTGGAAACTATCCTTTTGATGTTCAGTGCTGTATCATCAAAACGGTACTATGTAAGTAAAAATTTAAATAATTTGATCTTGGTCAGCAACTCAGTGTTTATATAGTGTTTATATAGTTTATGTAAAGATTTAAAATCACTTTACATGTAACGTTTCAACCCTGTATTAGGGTCTTCCTCAGACAAAACTAAACTAGTTTGGTCCTAGTCTGAGGAAGATTCTGATACAGGATTGAAACGTTACATGTAAAGTGTTTTTAAATCATTATATAAACTGTCTTGGTCAGCATTTTTTTAAAAATATGGAAACAAGGCTTAATTGCTCAAGTGTCTCCGTTACCCATCTCTTCCCTATATTTAACTTTGCGGCAACTCTTTATTTAAGGATTCTAATTAAACCACTTTAGACAACTGGGCATTACACTCCTGCCCAGATATACTGTATATACTAGATTGTCACTCAAAGTTGTAACTTTAAAATTGAGAAGTTATTGGTTTTGAACAATTTCGTTTCTCATGTTTGGTGAAGTGTGTAACAAAAAATTAACTGAAAGCAATATTCCCACATAATTTACAAAGCAGATGCATTGTGGAATCTCATATCCATTGTAATTTATTGTTCTTAGATCCAGAACGAGTGGAAGATATAGTTTTGAAGTGGGCACCTTCGAAACCTGTAGTGTTCCAGACGTCAAGAACTCACTATGAAGATACTCCTGAGTATGTGATGAAGCTGTCGCACGACAAGGAACCAGTTCTCGTAACAAGGAAAAACTGTAAGTAAGAAATAGCTCTTCTCGAAGCGGCTTCTCGATAAAGCAGTATTAAATTGCATAGAATCTGCAGCTTCTCGTTGGGGAAGCGTTTATGCATGTGCAACTTTTCCTGCGCATGCGTGTATCTATGCGCAAGGGGCTGTATGATGCGCACCATCCTCTCATTCCAGACACGGATACGAGTGCAACATCATGCGTACATCATTCTTTTGCCCATGGATGGCTGAAAGCGATCTATCATAGTGGACAAAATAACGTTTTTCATATTTTTCCTTTGAATCTCATAACTTATACAACTTCTTCATAAGAATTCTTAATTTTGTCCAAATTAATTTTGCTCATTAGATTCATTACAAAAATACAAATATATATGTTGTAGTTTTAGAAATCATCAAGTAGTAGTAAATTTGACAAAATTATACAAATAGCTACATGCGAATTATGATGCATGAATCTTACACGCTCTAAAATAAAAACAGTGTTAAGTTATAAGCTGCATTGGTGAGACCAATGTATTTATTATCACCAACAACTATTTTTCATAAAAATAAACATAAAATTCTATAGTTCTTGTGCAAGTTATCAACAATTTCTTCTTCACACAAGTTTTTGTCTCAATCTCACTAGTCACTTTCTCACTTTAGCATTTTACTCCCAATTGACAAAGAATGGAAGAAGACAAACAGATGGTTGTACAGTAAGAGGGGCAGAAAGAGAGAGGAAGGAAAATTAGAGATTAGAGGTGGAAGCAGAATTTTAAACTGATTTAGGAGAGGATCAAGACTCTGCAAAGGCTGAGGAAGTGAATACAGAGAAAGAAAGAGCAAGATATTAGATACTGAGGAGGATTAATGCTGAAAGAGATCATGACTTACAAGATGGCTGCAGTGTCAAGGAAAGAGAGAAAGAGAGAGAGAGAGAGAGAGAGAGAGAGAGAGAGAGAGAGAGAGAGAGAGAGAGAGAGAGAGAGAGAGAGAGAGAGAGAGAGAGAGAGAGAGAGAGAGAGAGAGAGAAATGAACATGAAGGTGGAAGTCTCATCCCGGAATACATCAAAGCGAAGAGGGATGAGATGAAGATAAAATTGGAAACTAGAAAGAGAAGATTTGACGCTGACAGTGAAAGAGATTAAGGCTCACAATGCACTGTAGTGTCACGAGAGAGAGACAAGGGGGGATGCTTGTGTGTTATTGAACTTAAATATCAAACAAAGAGCGAACATCTATCATATCATTCCTAATTACAGTACAAATGTCTGGGCTAGTGATGCGACTTGAAATAAGGCGACAGGCAACATCCTACATCCTTCAGTTCTACTTACCAACAGGCTTATTCGTGATCATCTCCTGGGGTAGCTTCCTGGTGTCTCCAGAAATTGTTCCTGGACGCATCGCTCTACTGGTCACGAATATCCTTACGCTGGTCACCATATTCGAAGCAACAACGTAAGCAATTTTTCATTATTACTTAAATGCAATCTTTAAATAAATTACTAGACATTCTTTGTTGGATCACTTTATACATTAGGAGAATAACCTAAATTTGTATGTATAATTTTAAGTCAGAACAGCTCAGTGCAATTCACCCTATTTGCGGAATTCGGAATTTAGACTTATTTCAACAATTGGTCATGCAACAGTTATGATATTGAAATAGCCCTGAACAGGGCCGGCAATTGGCTGCCAAAATTGAGGGCAAGGACAGTCTACTTTATATTGGTAGACAAGGCTTAGCATTAAGAGGCCATAGTGAGGGGCCAAAAGTGTGTGGGGCATTCGCCCCCCCACCTAATCGCCACTGTCCTTGAATCAATTTGGAAGCCTCATTTCAGATTTAGCAAATTCAGAAATTCTGAAAGCAAGTTCCAGGTAATTTTTACAATTTGACACTCAGGCTATAGTACTACTGTTAATCTATACTTTGGGTTTTGTACTTTTGTATATGAACTGTTCTTTTTTCACAGCACCTTGGCGCCCCCATCTTTGAATATCAGGGCTTCTGATGTTTGGGTCCTTTCCTGCATTGTTTTCGTATTCCTGGCTCTACTCCAGTACGGTGTGGTGCTAGTGACTGAAAAGTCCAAGGAAACTATAGCAGATGACGTCAGTAAATTCACCAACAATAAGCTACTACTTGTAGATGACAATGTAGATAACAACGTCAAGAACAGAAAGGTAATTTCCGTTGTTGTTTTAAGTATTCCTGGTAAATAGAGGATAATTATATGCAGGGGTGCCCACAGGGGGGAATATGGCGAAGGTTGCGCCATCAAAATTTTTGTGGTGGATTTCTCTACTTTTAAATAATATAAAATTCAACACTTACATATTTTTTCCAAAATATATGTAAAACTTTTACACCTTAAATGCACAATATTTAATCCATTAAATGAAGAAAATAAAGTGTTTAAGGGTATTATCGAAAGGGGGGGGGGGATATCCAACTATTACATATTCGGCCTTAATTGAAACGTGGGTTCTGGGGGGATTCTGAATTAAACGTTGGGGGGGGGGGGGACAGTATCCAACTCTAGGTCTTAGATTATACAATAACTGAATCGGTCATACGGCTGGAGCATGTTATTTGGTTTGCTAAGGTTGAATTTTCTATCTTTATCTTAAGTTGTGTAACAATTTGTGTTACATACTCAAATTGTGAGTTTCATAAACTCACTCACAAACACTAATAATTTAATTTACTACATTTGACCAATCAATGTGCTAGCTTTAAGTTTATTCGAAAATAAACTATTTTGTGGTTATTATGATGAACAATTTTAGGGACAGTCTTGAGTAATGGACACCCCTGTTTAGGAAGGAGGGGCAGATCAAATATAGTGTTCAGTAAAGCTAAGGAAAGAGTTACTTTCGGTAAACACCTTGTCGTAATTAAATACTTTGTATGGATTACTATATGGTTTGAGGACGCGAATGACATGATTTTGGAGGAGATGCGCCATTTGCCTTGGAGGGGATGGGCACCCCTGATTATATGGTCCGTAAGAGAAGTTTAAAAATAGATATAATTGAACGGTTCGATTACATGTATGATTCCCACACCAAGAAAGAGACAAACTCACCGAAATTTTTTACAGTCCTCGTAAATGTTCAATATGTCCATCCGTTGTCACACGATACACATCGAGTATGTTGTTCATTTCTGCTGACACCAAACGCAGCATATCACAAGTGACTGTGCTAATAGCAGCGGTGGTTCGGTGTGACGGATCATGGAGGTCCTGCTGGGGGGTGGGGTGGTACTTAGATGTGATCCTTGACGTAAGCCCGCAAGACGAAATTGCACGGAAACAAGTCCGGTGACCTTGATGGCCAGTAAAAGAACGAGCAACGGTTTGTTCGCCTGGTTCGTCGCCATGATCGCACCTGTGTTACTGGCATCTCTGTTTTTAAAACATACGCTTGTGCAATGTAAAAAAATCTGGGAGGGATTATTTTTCAATTGGTGTGTGATTGATCACATTTAAAAAAAATCAAAAAAAAAATCTTGCACGAACTTTGCAATAACCTTGCACAAATAAGTTGAAGATGCGTCTTCTTGTGGCATGAATGGGAAAGAAGAGTTTACAGAATTCTTGTTGAGAAACCTGATGGTAAGAGAGCTGTAAGGAAGGCCAAGGCGAAGATAGAGGGACAACGTTGAGATGGACCTAAAGAAAATCCGTAAGCGTAGAAAATATTGGACTGATCTTGCACAGGTTAGGGACAGATGGAAAGCTTGTTTTGTTGCAACCAGAAATCTTCGGGTTTAGGAATGCTAAAGAGTAAGTATGTGTCTTCGCATGCAAGCACGTGACTCTCCCGATGGAATAGTGTTAACCAACGGGTCTCGGGTTCGACACCCGGTGGAAGTCACATACTGATTCAGATTCCACTTTAAACCAGTCCCGATTAGCCTATCTGTGCATAAAATAGACTTAAAACAACTCGATGTAAGCGTGATTTGGTCTGTGGAAACAAACCAGTTCATTGACATCCCCTGGTTGAGTGCATGCAATTTTTTTTTGGACCTATTAATGAACATAACTCATAGCATTATAAATAAATATTAGATTCTAAGTTCGTTTTAAAAAATGTCATCTTTGAAGCAAGTCAAACCTGGGTAACTAAATTTTAACATCGGCATTTTAGACATACATATATTTCTACTTTTAATTGTTATAAGTCAATATAATGCCAATTGCAGCCATGTTTTTACTCCCATTGACAGACAGACATGTAAATTGTATTATATAAAATTTCCAATTAATTTAGAAGCTGGTATTTGTTTTAATTTCACATTTTCCTATCTTCTACCTGTAGTACGAGTACTACAACGGATATAGAGCGAAAGTGTTACTAAATTCTAAAGATAACTTGTTACAGTTACTGAATGACTTTCAAAGTTTAACAGTAGCTACATACATATACATATTTGTATTTTCCAGAAATCGTTGAAGCAGCTGAGTATTGTCAGAGCCTGCCTGAAGTGCTTGAGGAAGAAGAAATGGAACATTTATGATCGAGCAGCCATCTTTGTTTTCCCTGCATTGTTCGTTGTTTTTAACGTGTGGTATTGGTGTTTTTACTTAGGTTACAAAATCCAGAGTACAGTGGGTTGTGAGTAATTCGTGTGAAGGCGTAAGGTATACAAACTTCACAGATTAGTGTAAAGTTAGTGGTTCCAGAAGCCTTCAGTACTGCTGCGTGCTAGGATGCGCTGCGACCTCCAACCCATGTGGTGTATGGAAGTGGATATGTGTGTAACGTCACTTGCTAGATTATGGCTTGTGTTTGGTCTTTCGGCGGGTGGCCTACATGCTGACAAGGAAAGTCGGGGGAGCGGCGAATACGCCGCAGACCACCCACACAACAGCGGTGGCGCCAAGAGTTACGAAGTCGCGGGAGGAGGTGCTGCGCGCACCTCGTTCTATAACAGGTTGTCTGCCAAAATAAGAAATCCAAATTTCTTGACTTCATTACTTTTTCTTGACCTTTCTTTCTTTTGTCTTGATTTTTTCCCCTTTTTCTTAACGTATTTAATCGTTCCCTACTTAATTATAGTTGGAAATTAAGAAGATATATATTTTTTATTCAATTATTAAATCCCTACCACAAGGATGGTTAAGATGAAAACTGAAGCTGTGCTTTAACAAGAGATTTAGACTTGCTTTAATTATTAATGCATGTAAAAATTAATGCTTCAGACTTCATCCTGGATGACGAGGGGTCACACTACTTTAATATTTTTACAAAACTTCACGCATGTGAGAATGTAATAATTACGAAACAAAGCGAAAAAATCTAAACCACTACTCAATACAATATTGGAATTTTTAATATTAAATTGCCGGATCCTGTAGCTGAGTGGTTAGCACATCGCGCTGCAACGCCAAGGATACGGGGTTCGAATCCCGCTCGGGCTTTGTTGCTTGTGAATGTCCATTCATCAATTTCATCATTTCATCCCTCATCCCCACGTTCACAAATTAGCCAAGAGGCACAAAACGCGAAATAAAATAAATCAAATGAAATCTAATATTCAATTGTATCAAATCCCAGTTCAGGTTTATAACAATGTAAATTCACTATACTGAAAAACAAATATCAAAAAATAATTTACCACAAGTATAATTTCTTGACTTACCTGTTGATTTCTTGACTTTCTCTCGACTGATAGGCTGCTGTGTTTCTCATCGCGCTGGATTGGTCGCTTCCCCGCTACCCTTGCCAGCATGTAGGCTGACTGCCGTAAGACCAGACAATAGCTATAGCATCTGATGTCTACATAATACCGGGTGGCCAGAATTAAAGTTACCCAACTCAGAGTCCTCTGTAGCCTGTTTGAGGCATCGTAGAAATCTGAAATTTGATGAATCCACTATGCAGAACATGGGGAAGAGGATGGCGATAAAAAAGGTTTAATTTTCCGCCACCAGGTTGAAATGTGGCGCTGTACTTCCATGATGGTTGTACAAATAATCACGTTAAGCGATTTAGCTGAGTTATTAATTAGAAAGACATTTGTTAGTGGCTCGTTTATTGCAAGATTGCAAGGTGCAGGCAAATCCATAACCAATTGGAGCAGTTTACGTCATTATTACAACCCATCATGGAAGTACAGCGCCACATTTCAACCTGGTGGCGGAAAACTGAACTATTTTTTATCAGCATCCTCTTCCCCATGGTCTGCATAGTGGATCCACCAAATTTCAGAGTTCTACGATGCCTCAAACAGGCTACAGAGGGCTCTGAGTTGGGTAACTTTAATTCTGGCCACCCGGTACATGACCATATTGTCGTATGAGAGTTATAGGAACGTAATTCCAAAAATGCCGTTTCCAGTTTTGTTTCAATAAACTCATGTGAAAACTGTATTTGGAGTCAGATCGACATATCTCCACTTCTATTCCTTTTTTTTTAAGTCAGATATATTCCTAAGAATACATTATTTCCTCTCGCCTGTAAATTTCATAAATTGGAGTCACGTGTCTCCGGTTCTTACGCTACGATATGATTTGTCACAGGAAATCTGGTTCCTTGCGTGTGGCTTTTAGCAACATTTTATGAGTGATTTAGCTAATTTTCCACCAAAAAGGTGTTACCAGTTAGCAACCCTAGTAACACACGAGCAATATTCCTTTGTTATTAAAGGTGAAAACATTGATCCATGCAAAATTGAATGTACCCCGCATTCGCAGGAAGCAATAGCAGAAGGTTAACATAAAGATTGCAATAATTGTAACGAAAAATATGCACTTATAAAGTCGTAAATTTAATGTAAACATTACTGCTTAAATATACGTCATTTTGTAGCAGTTTAGAGTGCTTTAAGTTGAAACTCAGTAGTAAAATAGTGCCTAGAGTGATCTTATTACGAACAATCTCTTGTTTGAGCTTGGAGATGTTCTACACTGCCAAAATCAGAATGAATATCCTTTTAAGTGAATTTAAGTTCGCTGCACGGTACATTTTAGAATATTAGTGTAGTTTGAATATATAGTTAGAAAGAGCGTTGTAATTGTGACGACAAGTTTGTGTTCTCAAAGAACGCCTACACTTTGGTAACTCTCTTCTTCTTCTGATACCATGTCTCTAAACACGTGCGTGTTTTGTTATTTGAAAGTTTGTTTACAAGTCTGTGTTTGTTTACGTGATTGTGCGTTTTCGTGCAAAGATGTACGACTTTAACACTCTTAAAGCCATAACTGATAATACCCTGTATCAATCTTCTTTATGGTTCAGAGCTAATGTTTTTTTTTTTGCTGAATGAAAGTAAAACCCAGCATATGTTTTTCAGTCTTAGAGACATCCCGATCGATAATAGCTCAGACAATGTGAAATTTCTAGGTATTGTCATTGATAATAAATTATCATGGGATACATAACTGCCAAGCTCTCCAGGGTTATATATTTGTTAAGGAATCTAAACAGTCATGTACCTGAAGATTACGTAAGATCAGCTTACTTCGCTTTCTTTCAAAGCATTATTTTATATGAAATTTTACTTTGGGGGAACTGCAGTTATGTACAAGAAATTTTAATACTGCAGAAAAAAGCCGTGAGAATAATTACCAACTCACACAAATTAGTTCATTGTAAGCCACTGTTCATTAAGTTAAAATTTATGACTGTGATAAATCTATATATTTACACTGTGCTGTTGTATGTAAAGAAACATTTGCCACAGCTACAAAGTAGGCAAGATGTACAGTGTCTCTCAAAAGTTTTAGGACAACGACATTTTAAACTAGGCAACCCAATTTACACAAGCCGTTGGTGGGTTGCGTGCAGAGTTAGGCTCAATTTCAGGGTTGCCACATGCACAATAGATATTTATAAAATACGCGAAAGAAATATAAACAAGTATTATTGTATAAAATTATTAAAAATATCACTATTATATCGCAAATAACAAAATTCTTTCTGAAAGAAAAAAATTGGTTTCCTAGTATTTCATCGCTGATGAGTCTACAGTAAGGAAAAGAGGTGAGAGGAAACGAAAGGTTACAAAAGAGAGGAGAAAGAGAAAGCGAAAGGAGAAAAGGAAAAGTAGAGGAGAGAAGAAAGATAGGATAGACGAGGAGAGGAGATGTAGTGAGGAGAATGGAAAAAGATTCGAGGAGAGATGAGGAATTAAGAACAAAGAAGAAAAAAAGGAGGAAAACGAGAGGAGAGGAGAGGAGAGGAGAGGAGAGGAGGAGACGAGAAGACGGAAGTGGAGAGTAGAGTAAAGGAGAGAAAAAGAGAAGAACGAAAAAAGAGAGAATAGTGCAGTGGAGTCGGAAATCTAAGACAGGAAAGGAGATAAGAGGAGTGGAGAAGAGTGGGATGGAGATAAGATGCGAGAGAAGTAGGGAAGGCGATATGAGATAAAATCAGAACGGAAAGAGGGGAGAGAAGAAGGAGAAGGAACTGGAGAGAAGAGGTAGTTGCAGAAAATATCGTCTGAGCGTCAAGAATGGATGCATTGGTCAAATTATCGACATGAAACATTCAATAACATTTTGAAATGTACTGGAGAATATATTAGATCGGTGCGAAATGCCTTTTGGCTGAGTTCAGAGCAAATTAAAATCTTCCATGTAAGATCTTTGATTTTACCTGCGATTACACCACTAAAAAAATGAATGTAATTTTTAATATTTATAAGAATTACTCAAATTTTCTCCACTTCTCGGTTCGTTGAAATGGAGATTTTGTAATTCAATATTTCCCCTCCCCCCATCATTAATTCCAAACTGAATCATTCCGTTTCACACGGCGTGGACAATGAACACAATGGGATATGTCTAAAACTTACGAAAATTTTCTGCCACCGGAAGGGTTTGAACCTACGACCATCACATTGACAATCCTGAACGGTAGCCACTACCCTACAAGCTTTAGCTCCTTAAACCAGCTAGAAGAACCACTAC
Source organism: Lepisma saccharinum (assembly GCF_977018435.1). Lineage (NCBI taxonomy): Eukaryota > Metazoa > Arthropoda > Insecta > Zygentoma > Lepismatidae > Lepisma > Lepisma saccharinum. Next base: position 11,050,919 of record NC_139235.1, read on the forward strand.
ACCACGCCTTTACCTTCGAATGAAACAACAATTTTTTTTAAGTATTCTGTCCCTCCAATATTGTAAATGTCGTTTGGTATACGTGTAGTTGAACTTTTACTTTAATTTTGATTCGCTTTCTTGTAGTATAACCGATATCTTCGAGAAATATTTTTCGAAGTGATTAAAAACGAGAATATTGGTAGTTGTGAAAATGCGAGTTATTTCTTCTAACTTATTATTGTGATTAGACATTATTAATGGAAAATATCTAGAGGCTTGAACATTACAGGACGATGTTCTTTTCCTGTGATACTGTAACAGACAAAATGCTTGTTTACTGATGCAAGTCTTGTGTCCAGAACAGTCTTATGAAATGTATTTGCTGTTGCGTAAGGTAACACGAAATAATTACACCGTGTGCGAACTACCAAATCTGTGCAACGTTATACGTAAACAGGCGGAAAATTTTATTCATAAAATCACTTCACATTTGACAGTGCTAGTCAAGAGAGACTCGTGGGACACTGTGTTAAGGTGCTAGACTGAATCCTTCTAATTTTTCTTCCTCGAAGAATAACAATTTCTAAGGAAGAGCAACAGTGATGATCTTTCTTATTTCTTTTAAATGTTTACACTTTCCTTTAATTGGGTTAAAAATAAATAAGAATATTGCTTGCATTTCTGTCATTGACGTAGACCAGAGAGAGAGACAGACAGACAGACAGATATTACAAAATGGTTCAAATAGTGCGAGCGCCATTAAAAAGTCATGATAATTCTATGTTGCGTACTTAGAATTATTCATACAATAAAGAACATGTATAATTGTGAGTTAACAAAAAAAGAAAACAATAATAAAGAGACATTTTCGCATCACGATTGCAGTTCGAAAAAGTCGGGACAGGGATTGAAAGTAACGCACTGTCCTGACTAAATCGGTGAATCGGACGTCTGGTAGCATTGCATCAATGATTATAAAACTAAAACCACCCAATATTGCAGCTTGAAGACTTTTGGCCAAGAAACAGATTCATTTTTACAAAAGCAAAATTGAAATTTTTACTCATTTCAAAAATCGACGATGTTATTTTCGTATTTATTTATTTATAAGTTCACATTTAAATATTTTAGGGTTCGAGGGGGAAGCATGGCCCACATGGCCCCTCCCCTGGGTACTGACCTTACGTAGACAGTGGAAGAGAAATTTGGAGAACCTTTCTATTAAATTTAGTATTTACATTCACCTTATGCTCAGATAGGTTAAACCGTTTATTGACAATCTTGGACTTTCCGTTTACTAGATAATATTTGGGTTTAAACGACGGGAGAACATTGGTCGAATTTCCTTTCTTGCTCTTCTGAGAGAATATATACTTCTACAATAGCAATCGCGTTCGGAAACCGTGAAAAAAATTACTTGGTTTTCTAAGGCAGACAAGCTTGGTACTCTAGCTTGCTCGCGATCAAAGTGACGCACTCACGCTATTTAGTGTTTTGCGATAAGAAGCGGCCTTGAATAGCGTGAGTTTACGTATACGTTATACGTAAACGTAGCCTGTTTACGTATAACGTTGCACAGATTTGGTAGTTCGCACACGGTGTAATTATTTCGTGTTACCTTACGCAACAGCAAATACATTTCATAAGACTGTTCTGGACACAAGACTTGCATCAGTAAACAAGCATTTTGTCTGTTACAGTATCACAGGAAAAGAACATCGTCCTGTAATGTTCAAGCCTCTAGATATTTTCCATTAATAATGTCTAATCACAATAATAAGTTAGAAGAAATAACTCGCATTTTCACAACTACCAATATTCTCGTTTTTAATCACTTCGAAAAATATTTCTCGAAGATATCGGTTATACTACAAGAAAGCGAATCAAAATTAAAGTAAAAGTTCAACTACACGTATACCAAACGACATTTACAATATTGGAGGGACAGAATACTTAAAAAAAATTGTTGTTTCATTCGAAGGTAAAGGCGTGGTGTAGTGGTTCTTCTAGCTGGTTTAAGGAGCTAAAGCTTGTAGGGTAGTGGCTACCGTTCAGGATTGTCAATGTGATGGTCGTAGGTTCAAACCCTTCCGGTGGCAGAAAATTTTCGTAAGTTTTAGACATATCCCATTGTGTTCATTGTCCACGCCGTGTGAAACGGAATGATTCAGTTTGGAATTAACGATGGGGGGGAGGGGAAATATTGAATTACAAAATCTCCATTTCAACGAACCGAGAAGTGGAGAAAAATTGAGTAATTCTTATAAATATTAAAAATTACATTCATTTTTTTAGTGGTGTAATCGCAGGTAAAATCAAAGATCTTACATGGAAGATTTTAATTTGCTCTGAACTCAGCCAAAAGGCATTTCGCACCGATCTAATATATTCTCCAGTACATTTCAAAATGTTATTGAATGTTTCATGTCGATAATTTGACCAATGCATCCATTCTTGACGCTCAGACGATATTTTCTGCAACTACCTCTTCTCTCCAGTTCCTTCTCCTTCTTCTCTCCCCTCTTTCCGTTCTGATTTTATCTCATATCGCCTTCCCTACTTTTCTCGCATCTTATCTCCATCCCACTCTTCTCCACTCCTCTTATCTCCTTTCCTGTCTTAGATTTCCGACTCCACTGCACTATTCTCTCTTTTTTCGTTCTTCTCTTTTTCTCTCCTTTACTCTACTCTCCACTTCCGTCTTCTCGTCTCCTCCTCTCCTCTCCTCTCCTCTCCTCTCCTCTCCTCTCGTTTTCCTCCTTTTTTTCTTCTTTGTTCTTAATTCCTCATCTCTCCTCGAATCTTTTTCCATTCTCCTCACTACATCTCCTCTCCTCGTCTATCCTATCTTTCTTCTCTCCTCTACTTTTCCTTTTCTCCTTTCGCTTTCTCTTTCTCCTCTCTTTTGTAACCTTTCGTTTCCTCTCACCTCTTTTCCTTACTGTAGACTCATCAGCGATGAAATACTAGAAAACCAATTTTTTTCTTTCAGAAAGAATTTTGTTATTTGCGATATAATAGTGATATTTTTAATAATTTTATACAATAATACTTGTTTATATTTCTTTCGCGTATTTTATAAATATCTATTGTGCGTGTGGCAACCCTGAAATTGAGCCTAACTCTGCACGCAACCCACCAACGGCTTGTGTAAATTGGGTTGCCTAGTTTAAAATGTCGTTGTCCTAAAACTTTTGAGAGACACTGTACATTCCTATACTACAAGAAACAGCAGGCGTATAAATATACCCTATCATAGACTCTCAAAATCATTGAATAGTTATGAAGCTCTAGGATTAAGACTATTTAATAAGCTACCTCTTGATGTGACAAATATTCCTATGAATGTATTTAAACATAAACTGTATGCCTGGTTAGTTGCTACACCATTGTACTCAACTCAAGAATTTCTTGAAATTAAAAATATTGTATTTTAGTGCAACTTAAACGTAAAACAGGTTATAATTTTATATTATTTTATAATATATGTCACATGTATTTTGTTCTTGATGTTGTTTATTGCTGTACAAGCTTAATGACAATAAAATATTATTATTATTATTATTGTTATTAATATCCACATGACGTCAGTCCTTGGTTCATAAATTAGAGTCGAATGGAACATCGGAAATGTGATATCCACGCGTTGTAATTGTTTATAAAGAGTATTGCGATGTTTTTGCCGAAGTGGGCATTAGAGAAACAAATGTGTGATTGATTGTGTAGGTTCTCCACACTGACAGGAAGTTGCAGGCACTGTATGTGAACTGGGGTGTATTACGACGTGACCGGCACGCATTCGCATTGTAAACACTGATACTGCATGCGGTAGATTCATGTTTTGAAACCAAGGACTTTTGTTTCCAATTTGTGCATGCCAGTTATTATAGGTAGTGGTATGTTGTATTTGTTGGGTGCACCAATCGTCCCATTGCTTTTCTAATTTGATTTTGAACCGTGGGGGGAGGTCAGTGCAAGGCAGACGCATCGGGGTAACGTGTTCTCTCGTTCTCGCCTGTTCAGCCATTACGTCTACTCGATCGTGATATTTATTTAGGTCACTGTGTGCTCGGAAATATGTGAAGGTCGCTGACAAATCTTTTTGTTGTATAGCATGAGACGGAGAATAAGATAGGGAAATACGGTCAACTTGTATGTTGCTGGTGATAGCGCTTGAAGTACACTCAATGCGTCCGTGAGAATTAAAGAGTGAACGAGTCGTTTCAGGGCAAGTTGTAACGCTTTAAAGATAGCATAACATTCCGCCGAGAATATAGACATGTTTTCTGGGAATGAAAATTTTTGAGTGATATTTTCGGATGGTATGTAAAAAGCACATCCCACTCCGTCTGCAGACTTCGAACCGTAAGTATATATAAATGAAAGTTGATGTGGGTCATAATACTGTGTAATTTTCGTGTCTGTCATGATCTTCATAGTGTATGTCTAATCGGGGTTCTGTGGGAATGGCCAGATGGTATATGAGTGGGTCGGGATCGTAAAGGTGAGGTGGTATGTTCCAGGGTCAATATTGTAACACTGTAAGACAAAGAAACGTTTATGGGGGGGGGGGGGGTGAGTTCTGAAGTTTGTGCCACTGTCTTTGTATCGCAAATGTTTTATTTAAGTTCGTGATGTGCATCAGGGGTGCCCATCCCCCCAAGGCCAATGGCGCAATCCCACCAAAAGTCAATGACGCACCCCCCCCAAAGCCAATGAAGCACCCCCCAAGTTCATGTCATAATCCCCATAAAGTATTTACTTAGGTCAGTTTTTTCAGATATATGTGTTTTTTATTTAGATGTAATGAACACTTCACTTGATACTCCCCGTCCTGAGCTATTCCTTTTCTTTATCTAACATGTCACTATCACATTAAATACTGTGTAGTGCAAAGTGGAGACTCGATGATCTGTTTTGCGTCTAGTATGAGCAAGATTTACCATTAATCAGGGGATAAGAGATGAATTGCCACATCAAACTACATGGATATATAGATAACTCTCAACATATTTAACATTATGAAATGCATTATGATTTTTAATCTGATTAAATTTATATGAAAGAACAATGTGCGACTTCTGTTAAGAGAAAATATGTTGCATATTTGGAAATACAATAGGTAATTATAATTAGAATATATAATATATATTATATATATATATATATATATATATATATATATATATATATATATATATATATATAATAGAATTTTAGTAAAGGCATGTATTGACTTTTTACTATTTATTTCTTGTAGTCATTCATTAAAATATGTATATGAACAAATTGTACAATTGTTTTCCTAGTAAGAGCTAAAAACTTAATATTTTGTAGAAAGAAACCAATTAATCGTATATATTGAACCACAGCTTACACAGTACTACATTTTTAAAACGACAAGAAATGTTAAGAGTATCAAGCCATATTATTATTTTTGATTATTTATTCAAAAAGAATATCAGAAGTAATAGGTATGTGCTGTTTTCAAATTAATGTTTACTTACAAGACAGCATTGATACTAAAACAAACTTTAGTATGAAGATCATAATATAAGCTATTGTCTCTGAATACTGGGCCTTGTGAAATATCTCGTATTTCATCATTTGGAATTTGTGCAACAATGTCACTCTCACTACACAAAACAAGCAAACTTGATAATCACGAATCCCCCAAACTGGAACGCAACCTCCTTTTACTCGTAACCTTTAGTCGAACATCACCCCATGACCGTGGATGCATTACTTCCCCAAAACAGTTCATCATAATCCCCCCCCCCCAAATCGTTTGGATGAATAAGTAATAATTGACGTTTATTTGAATACAATACCATGTTAAACTGTCCATATATTCTTAATAGTTTAGTTTTGCAAATAACGGAAAGCTAGCACATTGATTGTTTAAGTGTAATAAGTTAAATTATATAAATATGCATTTAAACAGTGTTTGTGAATGGAGAATAAGATTTATAAAACCCACAATTTGAATATTTAACAGAATTTGTTACACAACTTAAGATAAAAAATTCAACCTGGGAAAACCAAATAACATGCTGCAGCCGTGTGACCGATTCAATTATTGTTTCAGGAGAATTACAGAACCTTAGCTAGAAATTCCTAAGCTAATGTCGAGAATTTATTACGGTTCTTCCTTAAAAGAACTCGCCCCCTCTGCTTGGGGTAAATATAATTATTTTAGTAATCCATAGCAATAATTACATGGATTCTATCTTTAATGCAAATATCACTTGTTAAAGTAAAATTGTCCTGCTACAAGATGTTAGAAATGCGAAGGAATTTGATATTATTTATTTTTATTTCTCTGTTTTATCGGGTAACGTGCAAGATGCAACTGTATGAAGTACACTTAGTACAATTATTACAGCCCAAAGGATGCACCTGCATTAAATTAAGCAGAATACCAACACTATAAGCATTATATGTTAAAAAGTGATGTTCTGTAATGTAGCTACAGTATAAAACTTGAG